>NW_023994146.1:0-490000 GCF_015586225.1 Lucilia sericata | reverse complement strand
GCCCGTTTAAAAATATTCGAGTCCAGGAACTAGGATATATTTTTCTAAAGCACCATTGGTTAAACTTTTTTGATTTTCCTAATTAATTAAAAAAATTTATTTGTAAAATTGATAACTGTTTAATAAAATTTTATTAATCTTAAGATTATATTCCAATTACAATAATTAATTTACCGCTGAAATATTATGGAAGTGTTGGAATGCCTATGAAAATTTCCTAAAAGGGCTTTAGAATAAGCTAGGATTACATAGTACCTTATGTTTAACAGAAGTGTCCACTTTTTTTCCTAATTTTTTTTTTATATTAAAGAAATAATGTAAATCAGACGACTAGATCTAAAGTTATAATCTGTTAAACTGTTAAAAATCATTTCGGGCCATGTTTTATTAATCAAATTTAATCATAAACATTAATTTCTTCAAATTAACATATATTTTTTTATTTATTATGAAAAACCGGTTAACCGGTTTTTTCTGAATTTGAAAAATATCAACCGGTTTTTTTGAAATGTCAACTATTCGAACTATTCGAAAACCGGTTTTTGGAAAATGTCGAATAATCGATCACCCTAGTATGTATGCATGTATGCATTAATGTTTGTTTGGACTTTATAGACGGCTAAACGGCTGAACCGATTTTCTTGAAATTTTCAGTGTCTTCTGGTATATCTGGAAGGAACTTTAGGCTACCTTTTGTTTTGGAAACTCAAGTAGGCGGGGTGCGACGCCCACATATATAGTAAGTATTAAAAGTCGCATATCTTAGAAACTACAACAGCTAGATTGCCAAAATTTTGTGTGAACAACTCTTACATCCTTATGAACACATGTACAAAATGAGTAGCCTAGCTACAGTGGGCATGGCATATACCATATATATAAAAATCTTAAATTATATAGGAAATTACTGCAGTTGGAATCTTAAAATTTGGCACGAAGCCCTTTAACATCCATGTGAATATTTGGGAGAAAAATGGGTGGACTTACATAAGGGGGGCTTAGCACCTCCCAAATTAATTAAATACAAAAATTCGTTTATCTCAGAAACTATTAGAGCTAAAATTCTAAAATTTTGAACGAACAACTTTGACATCCATGTCATCATTTGTGTAATAAATTAGCGGACTTGATTTTAGGGGCACACAGTGAGACATTTGGCACTTGTAGAACGACAATAATCAAATATTAGTGATATTGAGTTCTAATTTTAGTTACAGCTCGAACACAATTGGCCCAAAATCTATAGATATAAAAATCAATGTATGTTTATTTGTTTGTTTGTACCTTTTAGGAGGCTAAACCACTAAAGCGATCTTCTTGAAATTTTCACTGTATGTTCGTCTATATCTGGAAGGAACAAAAGGCTACTTTATACTTTTAAATTGCAAGTGGGAGAGGTGCCACGCCCACTTCTTTAAAAGTCGGATATCTCGGAATATGGTACAACTAGAGTCCTTAAAAATTGTATGGACAATTTTGACATCCATATGAATATTTTAAGGAAAAAATGGGAGGACTAGCATTAGGGGGCGTGGCACCTCCCATATGAATTAAATACAAAAATGTTTATATCTAGGAAACGCTTAAAGTTAGAATCCTCAAATTTTGCACTAACAAATTTGTCATCCATGTGAACATTTAGGTAATAAATTGACGGATTTAAAATAGGGGCGTGGCACGTCCCATATGAATAAAATAAAAAAAACATTGTATATCTGGGAAAGTAAAAAAGCAAGAATTTTTAAAGTTTGTACGGGCAACATTGAAATCCAGATAAACAATTTGAAGGAAAAAATGGGAGGACTAGAAATAGGGGGCGTGACACCTCCCATATGAATTAAATACAAAAAATGTGAATATCTGAAAAACGCTTAGATCCAAAATTCTTAAATTTTGCACGACCAATTTTGTCATCCATGTGATTATTTAGGTCATAAATTGTCGAATTAGCAACAGAAGGCGTGGCACCTCTCATATGAATTAAATACAAAAATTCGAATATATTTATGTGGGACGTCATTGAAGCTAGAACCGTCAAACAACTTCGTGATTCATGTTAACATTTGGGGAATAAATTGGTGGAATTAATTATGAATTAAACACACAAATTCGTATATCTCAAATTTTACACGAACAACTTTTTCATCCATGTGAATATTTGGGTAAAAATTGGAGCATTACAGATAGGGGCGTGGCACTTCCCATATGAATTAAATACAAAAATTTGTATGTCTAGGAAAGCATAGCAGCTAGAATTTCTTTATGAGCATTTGGAAAAAAATTGTTGAACTAGCTAACGGGCGTTGCACCTCCCATATAAATTAAAACTAATATTCGTATATCTTGGAATCTATAAAAGATAGAACACTAAAATTTTATATGGAAAAATTTTACATCCATATAAATTTTTAAGAAAATGAATGTACGAACCATAAATAATGGTCGTGATACTACAATGATAGTGGTTTCTCCCATGAAAAGTAAATATGAAAGTTAAGGAGATTTTTATGTATATTGCTTCTAGGGTAGCAAAGTACACTGGGTATAGCTAGTAATATATAAATTAGGCTTCACGCGATATTTTTATACCCACCATCAAAATAGATGGTGGAAATGTATATGTATATTCGGGGTCCTTACGATTACAGTGATGAAATTCGTCACAAATAAGTTTCATACAAGCCGAAATGTCTCTATCAAATTTCATGAGCTCCATAATTGACCATATCCCCACATAAGGACCGTTTCCAAAATTACTTTAAAGCTAATTACTGGCTTAAAAATACGAGTATACGAGCAATAATCTCTCTACCAAATTTGAAAAAGATGTCTATCCCCATATAAGGCTCCCTTGAGAAAATTAATTTAAAATACGAATATAGCGATAAATTTGGACATAAACATGTTTTGTATTAATGAAGATCGAACTACAAGATTTTATGAGAATTTTTGTTTTTAAAAATTAATATTTTGTTAATTCGAAAGAGCACGTCCATAATTGACTTAAGCCCTATTACAAATATACGGCATACGATTTAATGGTGAATATATAAGATTCGGCTTTTACATGTTGAAATTGTGATATGATACATTTTATGAAAGTTATATCAGCGGCCAAAATTTAGAGACATTTTTAGATCGAAAACAACTGAATATATTTCAAATCTGACTTTAGTATACAATCCTACAGGAAAATTTAAGATATAGGTCATTTCGAGCCAAGTGACCCAACTTTAAAAATCGATGTTTTCCGATTTTGATGAAATTTGCACCAAGGTTTTACTATTGGATAGTAGGCCAGACACAAATTTTCAGCGCTATCGGTTCAGAACTACCGGACTTAGAGGGGACACTTTAGTTATACAGGGTTTTATTCAAATGAGTGTAACATTTCACCTATTGGTTCTAGCAAAAATTTTTCAAAGGAGTTCAGATTGCTATTTCATCATTGTTTCCATTTTTTAAAATTTAAAAAATTAAATTAAGGGCTTAAGAGTCCCATAATGGGATGCGAGTGAGATATCTATCAAAAAAATTATTTTTTAACTTAAGAATAGCGGTATGCGATGTTCGATGCGTTTTGTATTGTAAAAGTTTAATCTTGCAAATATTTTGCTAACGATTGTGAGCGGTTTCTTTATTTGATATTTGCAATGCAAAGCAATTTAAGCTTTTTAACAGCTGATACAAGTCAACAATAAATGAAAGTTTATGTTTGATTTTTTCATAATCTTTGGAAGAAGTTGCCCAGGAAATAACTTGGACTGAATGTAAGACGTTCGCCTATTTATAAGTGGTCTGTAGATACCTAATTTTTCATCTATGTATACGACCTTAACAACATTAATTTTTTTATAACAGTTCCGCGGTTTGTAAAAAACACTTATTTGTAAAAAAACGTACTTCTATACTTGGTGCCTCCTCCAAATAATCAAAGAACATTTTTATATTCCTTCTGTTGACCACTTTTTGTTTGGTTTTTCACTTTTTAATTTATTTGGAATAATTTTTGCCTATATTGTTTAATTTTCATTTATTTTGTTGTTTACAATTGACAGCTGTTTTAATGAGAGAATTGCAAACGCAATAACGCACCAAAAAAACTATACCATTTAAGTATTGCATGAATGCAATGGTGTGACAATTTTAACAGTGTGTGTTTTGTTGTTGGATTGCAATAAAAAGCTATGAAATTTTGCATTTGCTCTTTTACAAGACCATTTGCACTAAACACTGAACTCCGCTAATAAGATTTTTTCAATATTTGGCACTTAATTTTTCCCACTTTTTTCAAAATGGACGTTTTTTTTTTGTATTTTTTACTCTGAAAAAAGCTTAGACCATTTCCTCTAAGAGCTATAATATTTTAACTCAAAAACATTGCTTCTTGAGTTCAAATATTTTTTTTATATATCCCACTCGCATCCCACTAAATATCCACAAAGCCCTTAAAGGAAATGGTCTAAGCTTTCTTTTGAGCAAAAAAAAAAAAAAACAATTTTTTGAATGCTTTGACATATTTCATTACGAAATAACTACCCAATTTAAAAACAAGTAAGAGTGTTATATTCGGCTAACATCAAATAGTATACCGTAAAATTAATGCTCTCCTATAAACATAAGGGTAATATTACCCATCAAATTTACTAAAGAGGACCTTATACCCAGCAAAAAATTATCAGAAAATATAAGCGATTAAATTGGGTAGAAGCAATACAATGTTCATAAAAATCTTCCAAAATGCAATAAAGTAAAGCAGTGGTTTTATAATTTTAAAAGTTCTGGTATATCTTATTAGTATGCTTACTTAGAATGCAAACTTTATTATACCCTTCACCACCATCAGTGGTGATAGAGGGTATATATAACTTTGTCATTCCGTGTGTAACACCTAGAAATATTCATCTGAGACCCAACAAAGTATATATATTCTGGGTCCTTATCAAATCCTGAGTCGATTTAGCTATGTCCGTCTGTCTGTGTAAAACACGCTCACGATTAAACGAAGCAATAGAATTCACCCAAAATGTTCTTCATTTTCCTAAGTTGTTTGGTATTGAAAATGGGCAACATCGGTTCACACCGGGAAAAGTTATGAATCAAAATTTAAAACAACCTCGAAAAAACTCAGTATTTTTCAAACATTCTGATGTAATTTTCTCGAAAATCACCATACATTCGTTTCTACACAAGAGCTTGATCCCTGCTGAAAATAGGCAGAATCGGTCCAGAATTTCATATACCTCCCATACAAAACTACATATTCCCGGAAAATGGGTTTTTTGTTAATAACTTCCGTCACAATTCAGATATCATCACAAAATTTTACAAATTAAAATCTTATGTCAATAGAATTCATTCAGAGAAAAAATTTTCTGGATCGGTCCATAATTGGACATAGCTCCCATACAAGGTCCCCTCCCGAAAATCACTTCAACGCACATAATTCATTACTAAATTAAGATATCCATATAAAATTTGGTACAAGTATTGAACTCACATACAGAAATATTACTATGAAATTTTGTTACGATCGGTGTCATAGCTCCCATACAAGGTCCCCTCCCGAAAATCACTTAAACGCGCATAACTCATTACTAAATTAAGATATCCATATAAAATTTGGTACAAGTATTGCCTATATACACAGAAATATTACTGTGAAAATAGAGGGTATATATAACTTTGTCATTCCGTGTGTAACACCAAGAAATATTCATCTGAGACCCAACAAAGTATATATATTCTGTGTCCTTATCAAATTCTGAGTCGATTTAGCTATGTCCGTCTATCCGTCTGTCTGTGTAAAACACGCTCACGATAAAACAAAACAATAGAATTTAACCAAATTCACCGAAAATGTTCTTCATTTTCCTAAGTTGTTTGGTATTGAAAATGGGCAAAATTGGTTTACACCAGGAAAAGTTATGAATCAAAATTTAAAACAACCTCGAAAAAAATAAGCATTTTTTACACATTCTGATGTAATTTTCCCGAAATCTATGCAAGCTAATTCCATGGAAATCACCATACATTCGTTCCTACACAAGGTCTTGATCCCTGCTGTAAATTACTAGAAGCAATCCACAATTTCATGCACCTCCCATACAAAAGCACATATTCCCGGAAAATGGGTTTTTTGTTCATAACTTCCGTCACAATGGTGATATCTTCACAAAATTTTACAAATTAAAATCTTATGCCAATAGAATTCATTCAGAGGAAAAATTTTCTGGATCGGTCTATAATTGGACATAGCTCCCATACAAGGTCCCCTCCCGAAAATCACTTAAACGCGCATAACTCATTACCAAATTAAGATATCCATATAAAATTCGGCATGTGCATTGCCCATATGCATAGAAATATTACTGTGAACATTTTTTCCGATCGATCCATAATTGGTCATAGCTCCTATACAAGGTCACCTCCCGATAATCACTTATACTCGCATAACTCATTACTTAATTAAGATATCCATATAAAATTTGGCACAAGTATGACCCAAATGCACAGAAATATTACTGTGAAATTTTTTTTCGATCGGTCCATAATTGATCATAGCTCCCATACAAGGTCCCCTCCCGAAAATCACTTAAACGCACATAACTCATTACTTAATTAAGATATCCATATTAAATTTGGCATGAGCATTGCCCATATGTATAGAAATATTACTGTGAACATTTTTTCCGATCGGTCTATAATTGGTCATAGCTCCCATACAAGGTCCCCTCCCGAAAATCACTTGAACGCGCATAAGTGCATAGAAATACTACTGTGAAAATTTTTTCCGATCGGCCCATAATTGGTCATAGCTCCCATACAAGGTTCCCTCCCGAAAATCACTTAAACGCACATTACTCATTGCAAAATTAAGATATCCGTTTGGTACAAGTATTGCTTATATGCGCAGAAATATTACTATAAAATGGTTTTACGATCGGTCCATAACTGGTCATAGCTCCCATACAAGGTCCTCTCCCGAAAATCACTTAAACGCACATAACTTTATATACATAATTGGTCATAGCTCCCATACAAGGTCCTTTTACGAAAATCCCTTAAACGCAGATTACTCATTACCAAATAAAGCTATTGATACAAAATTTGGCACAAATATTAGTTTTGTATACAAAAATTCTATTTCAAGATTTTTTCACGATCGGTTCATAACATGGGTGCGCTCGGTCCCATACTAGGTTCCCTTCAGAAAATCACTTAATAACACATTACTTATTACTAAATTACGATATATATACAAAATTTGACTGAAATATAGCTTTCATGTACAGAAATTTTGCTTAAAGAATTTTTTACGATCGGTCTATATTTGGCCATATCTCCCATACTAGGTCCTTCCCCTAGAAGCTCTTTAACCGTATTTAAGTAGTTGCATTATCAATTTGTGTAGAACAAAATTATATAAATGTATTTTGAAAATCCTTAAATCTTTCACACACATGCAAATTATTAAATATTGCTAAGCGCTGTAAAAATATAAAGAAAATGGGGTTTGTAATGTTCAATAAATCTTGGAATTGTAATAGATTTAAGTATTAATTTTGGGATTTTTCTATTTAAGACATGAGAAAACTTATTTCTACAAACATTTGATCAATTAGAAAAGTATTAATATAAAAATAGCTGGTGGAGGGTATTTAAGATTCGACTCAGCCGAATATAGCACTCTAACTTATTTGAATTATAAGTTTTCTAATACATATAAAAACTTCTATATAGCCTACAAACATTTGGAAGATATCGTCCATAGAAGATATCAAAGAAATATTAAATTTTTATAATTTGGAAGAAAATCATCCAAGCAATATTTTTTTGATATCGCAATGTTAATATTTAAAAGTAAAATCGGCAATAAACAATAAAAATATTTAAATTAATATTTTTTTGATTTTGTAAAGTATTTTTTGTTGCCAAATTGATGTATTTATTTCTGTAAGAGGATTTTCATCCTACGCAATACGTTTAGGATATCGTTATGTTATCGCATAGATGATATTATAGCAATAAAAATATTTTTTTCAAACTTCAAAATATTTTCAAAATAACGAAATAGAATTTGTATATGAGAACGCCTAATTTTATTTTTCTTCACTTTTGTATCACAGTGTAATTGTTGTTTTAACTTTTCAAAGTATTTAAAACCTAACAAACATTAACTTTTGAAACAAATACACATAGTCCTCACAAAACAGTTACAGCTGGAGAGTTTTTATACTCGAACACTGAAACTGGAAAGGGCCTCTAATGAAATTTCACTTTGAAAACATAGTCCTCACAGTAGGCTGTATTTCGCATACCGATTTTTATGAAATTTTGTGGGACTATCCTACGTATTTGGTGGATTAAGTTCACCAAATAAAATTTCAAATTGAAAGTTTAATTGCAACTTCTAAACATATTTGAAATTTTGCGTAGACAGATGCTGTGCAAATAAGTCGAAATTCTAAGATAAATAAATAAGAATTAAATAAGTATTTTCTGATAATTTAGGCAAGAATAGTGATTACAATATCTCTATTAATGTTAATCTAATTGATATTTTTAAGTAGCACTGCTAAAGAAAATGAAAAGAAATTAATTCGAAAACAATTAATGATCCGCGAAAAAACTTTAACATTATATTGGAAATTGTATTCTTTACAAAAGTTGTACGACGAACAATCAGAGATATATGCAAAGATTTGATATTTATGACCTTTGACTTCCACTATCTCATTAGGACCGAGACTTTTAGGTCTTTATTTAGATTGCTTAGATGTCGCTGTATACCTGTTTTTATGTTACCGTCTTAAATTCTTCATTTTGGTCAATTTGTCCGCTAATTTAGATAGAATATGTTTACAAAGGTAAATATCGCTGATGTTATGGATGTAATGCTAACATCCTCTGCATGGTAATATAATTGGTGATATATACCCCTTAAAGTCCCTAAAGTCGAACGAAATATTAAAATCTGTATATAAAATTGTTTTCCAAAAAGTCCTATGTGGAGTTTTTTGAATTGCGCTAAAACGCGTTAAAAATTCAGTTATTTTTCGAAAACATATTAATTACATTAGTTAACGAATGAGAAAAGATACATATTTTTCTAAAGCAACGCTATATAACAAAAACGTTGTTAAAACCCCATAGTACTAATATTTAAAACAGGGATGAATATTATATTTATTTTGAAAATCCTTAAATCTTTCACACATATGCATACATGTATTATTAAATATCATTAAGGCATATCTTAGGGCGCTATAAAAATATAGAAGAAAATGTCGTTTTTAATATTCAATAAATCTTGCAATTGTAACAGATTTAAGCTGTTTAAATCTAGGGTTTTTCTATTTAAGACATGAGAAAACTTATTTCTACAAATATTTGATCAATTAACAAAGTATTAACATAAAAGTGGTGGAGGGTATTAAAGATTCGGCTCAGACTCACTCTAATTTGTTGATTATTTGTTATGTCGGTATTGCAGAAAAGTTTTAGAAAATCGATTTTTGTAACTTATTTCTAAATCTGGATAATTTTTGATATTTTATCATAATATTCATCTGTGTGTCCATGTTAACCTTGTGCGCACGGCACAACATTTTCGAGATAATTACCAAAATCATCCTCAAATGGGGCAATTACGAAGCCTATTGGAAATACTTTTCGAATTGGTTTTGTATAAACATAAAAGTGTCAAGATTGGACCTCATTTGACCTTAACTCTCTAAATGTGAAATTCATCACTCCCTACTATATCACATTTTAAATATACCCATATCTGAACCATGCACTATATAATTTCTTACTTATTTCTTTTCTGTTGTTTAAAAAGAAATTGTTGCTAATTGACAAATCTAAACAAGTAACTGTTTATATTTTTTTGGTTGTTTTATTTTTTTAGAATTTTCTTATGAATATAGAAATATTGAGAGCATGACTTGGTATAATCCAAGAAGAAATAAATCTTAATAAAAAGAGAGTCTGCCTTATATTAGTGCTTCGCGCGTTCAAAAAGTAAAGTAAAGTACAGAATTAATAGAAGAAAACACACCCGATTGTATTAATTTTTACATATTTTTGCTTCCGCGAAGCACTAACGTAGGGTAGTAGAACCTGTTTTAGCGATCATTTACGAAGAGATTAAAATTATGTACATAAGGGTGTTTTTATGATGCTATAGAGCGTTAAATGAGCGTTAAAGTAATTTTTTGAAGGGGACCTTAAATGAGGGGTAGGGTCAATTATGGACCGATCCACACAAAATTTTGCATATTTTCAATATTAAACAAACCTTATCTATAGAGACTATTTGTAAAAATTGCAACCTTCTAACTCATTCCGTTCGGACTCTATCGTGCTTTCAACAGATAGACAGACGGGCGGACATGGCTAGATCGTCTTAGAATTTAATGAGGAGCCAGAATATATATACTTTTTAGACCTATGACCAATATTTCGATGTATACCCCCTATCTTTTTTTCATGGTATAAAATATTAAATAACTCCCCATTTTTTGGGATTTAATTCATATGAAACAAATACCTAACTTTAAAACGAAATAAGTTCCCATTTAAAAATTCGACATCTGGAGATTAAACAAAATAACAAATTATATTATAAAAAGTAGGTCGCTCATACTTTCGAGTGGGGCTCCAAAATTGAATAGATTTCAGTTAAATCGCTTAATAAAGATTTCCTACGGCCGGGCGCAAGGACTTTGTTACCTGTGGTATGTCCAACAACGTCTTCGGTTATATTTTCTAAATAGCCGGACTACGGCCATACGCAAGGATTTGCCACTCTATAATATGTCCAACACCGGCTTCGCTTAGTAAGGATTTCCTAAATAGCCGGTCTAAGGCGGAACGCTCTTGTTACACGGAGAGCGTATTCTTAGCGAAGCCGGTGTCCAATATACCTAAGGGATAAAACCCTTGCACCCGGCCGAAGGCCGCTTATCAAACATATATTTTTTTATTTCGTGTGATATATTTATGTAATATAATGAAATAACTCCCCAACAATTGTTTAAGGATTTATTTCGGCGTCATGAAATTATTTCATAATGAAATAACTCCCCATTTTATTTCTACTCTATGGTATTTCCTAAATAGACGACCTATGGCCGGACGCAAGGATTTAACACTCTATAATTTGACCAACATCGGCTTCGCTTAGTAAAGATTTCATAAATAGCCGGCCTAAAGCCGAACACTCTTGATACTGGGAGAGAGTATTCTTAGCAAAGCCTGTGTCCAATGTACCCCAGAGGATAAAACCCTTGTGCCCGGCTATCAGACATATATTTTTTTATTTTGTGTGATAAAAGTAGTATAATAAAATAACTCCCCAAAAATAATGTTAGGGATTTATTTCATTTTTGAATTTTGAATACTGATATACCTTTCACCACAGTGTATTTAAAAAATATCAGTTCTATAAAATTTTAATTTATTTCATTTTCCCGTTTATATCATTATTATGGCAATAGCAAAACGAACAAGAACAACAACGCTAAACGAAATGAACACACAAAAAACAAAATACACAAGGCAGTAAAACCAACAGACATCCAAACATACGAAACGAAATACACAAAAAAAAAAAACAAAATACACAACGCAATGAAACCATCCAAACATATGAAACGACCCTGCCAGCAATTTTGTAGTCGACTACGAGAAAAATTCACTTCTAGTTTACTTTTGCAGACTAACTATAAGTTAACTACAATGTAATGCAGAGCTGTCCCCAAATTTTGTATTTGGCAACGTAAAGAACCGACATTTAAAGACTAACTACAAGCTACCTATCATGTAATGCAGAAGTGTCCCAAAATTATCTGGAGAGAATTAATAAGAGAATAACATGTTTTCTCTTGTTTCTCTATTATTATGATATTATTTGTTAACTTTAGTAGACTGACTATAAACGAACAGAAATATTCCAAAATTAGGTATTTATTAACGTAAACAACCGACTTTTAAAGACTAGCTACAAGCTAACTATCATATAATGCAGGAGTACCCCAAAATTAACTAGAGAGCATTTTGTTTCGACATGTTTTCTCATGTTTCTTTATTATTTGGAATTTTGTTTTACATTTTTGGCATTTTATTGTATACGTTGTGAAATTAGACTCAGTAAATTGGAAAAATTAAGTATAAAAGGTTAAATATTTCAAAACTCGGTGCTTTAATTCTAAATTCTGCTGATTAGTACTGGAAATATAATATATTATTAGTTAACATTACACATAATATTTTAAAATTTATTTTAGATTTGGATCAATGGGAATCATGGAAATAATTAACAAATCATTCATAATTTTATGGATACCGGTGTTATTATTAGTTCCCCTGCAGAAAACTGATGTCTATTAATTTTAACGAACTAATATCATAACTTGTATTAAAGCGAAATGTAATTTTAAATATATTTAATTAAAATGTAATTAATTAATACAGTAGGGAATACAAAAGTAAACTATTACTTGACTTTTCTGCATTAACTTTAAGTTAGTTAATAAAGAGTTAACTTTAAGATAATTTTTAGTAACTAACTTTAAGCTAGTTGAAAAGTCATGCAGAGTCGGACAATTGACTACTACGTAGGACATCGGCATGTTAAAATAGTCAGTTGGCTCCATTAAAAATAATCCAAGAATCAACCATAACTAATTGATGAAAAAGTCGGCTTTTAATGCATTTAAAGTTAGTTGAGTTGCCGGCAGGGGAAATACTCAATGAATAAGCAGTGTTGTTGTTGTTGCTTATATCAAAGCATGAAAAAAATTGTCTTTTTTATGAAATTTTCAGAGGTTGTCTCAGATTTTTGCTCATATCTCCGGCATTTATGGACCGATTTTGCTGATTTTAAATAGCGATCTTCTCGAAAGCATGTCTAACAGAATTGCTGAAGATTCGGATCTCGCCGATATCTGGGGTCCTCTAAAAACTGATTTCAACAAACACACAAACGGATAGACAGACAGATAGACGGACAGACAGACAGACGGACATAGCTTAATCAACTCTGCTACCTATAAGGATCCAAAATATATATACTTTATGGGGTCGGAAAATTATATTATAGAAATTACAAACGGAATGACAAACTTATATATACCCTTCTCACGAAGGTGAAGGGTATATAAAAAGCCAAAAATAATTGTGTAAATTTGAGCAAACTGTTTTTCTTATTAGAGAAAGTAGAGATTTCATATTTTATTATGGTATATACAAAGTTTTTGAAAACATGCTACTTACAATTTTAAAAATATATAACAATTTTTGAAAACATGCTACTTACAGTTTTAAAAATCTTGCATGTTTCGTTTTTTGGTAGAAAATGAGTACTTTTTATACCCTACACCACTATAGTGGAAAGGATATTGTGCCTTTGTAGTGATGTTTGTAACGCATTAAAATATTAGTACTATACCTGAGTACTATTCTGAGTCGATTTAACGATGTCCGTCCGACCGTCCATGTGTCCATGTAAACGTTGTTATCAAAGTACAGGTCGCAATTTTCAAGATAATTTGATGAAATTCGGAATACACGTTTGTTTTTACCCAAGGAAATTGAAAATGGTTAAAATCGGTCCATTATTTCACCTAGCCCCCATACAACTGAACCCCCCGAAAAGGGCTTTTGAGCTCATAATTATGTATAATATAAATGTATCTCGATGAAAGCTAAGTTTTATACAAGCCTTGATGACTTCGTCGAATTTCGAAATGATCAGACTTCATTTGACCTTAGCCCCAGGGTTTCAAAAAACTGCTAATTGCAGTCGCAAATTACTAAATATTTGACTAAATTTAGTAAAATTTCCCCTTACAAGCTAACTGAAGTCAGTCAACTGTGTCAACACATTGCTGCAATAACTTGCAAGTGGTTTTGTTTTTCTTCAGCAGCCACACACACAAGCAGCGGCCATGTTAAGTTTTTCAACTCAGCCGAACTGAACACAACGACTGAACAGTAAAAACAGATTTGCGTGTGCTGCTTACGTATTGCTAGTTCTTGGTTTCGTTTTCTTACTAAGGGACGTAAAAAAAACTAATAGTTTGAATGGTTAGTACAAATCAAGCCGACTGAACAATAAAACTTGATGGGTTGTTTGTTCAGTAAGACTTTGTTATTGTATGCTATTTTTTAGTATATTGTATATTTTTGTGTTTGAATTGACAAAAGTAAACAAAGTAATTGATAATTATTGCTAATAGAAATTGTTAATTAATTTAAAATTTATAAAATTATAAATTACTATACTATTAGATATTTTCTTTAAATAAAAATTGATTTAAATTTAAGCATTTTGATGATTTTTTAGTGAGATTTTGTTATTGTATGTATGTATGTATGTATGTATGTATGTATGTATGGACCTTATAGGCCAACCAGGGGCCCGGCGGGGGGTCCTCAAATTAGGACACCTCGGCTATGTTAAATTTTTAAAACGATCCTATTTCTTCATTTGAGTTCCGATTTAAAAAAAAAATTTCGTATATAGAATCTCCTCATCGAGCACTATAAAAAATGTCGTCGTAGCACTCAACATCTTTTAGAGAATTTACCTAGTACTATTATTTTCATCCATAAGGTTAACTCTTAAATTTGTTACATATATTAAAAAAATATATTGAAAATAATAGTACTAGGTAAATTCTCTAAAAGATGTTGAGTTTTCCCTCATTAATTTGTCACTTAAAAAACATTAGGTAGGCATGTTATATATCAATGGAGAGGTAATTTTGTCTATTTTTCAAAACAGTGTATAATTTTTGAAAATTAAAAAATTCGCGAAATACTTTTTTAAAAAAAATTAAAAAATGTTTTTTATTCAGTTTTTGCGAAGATACAAATTTTTCAAATTGCAATAAAAATTTTATTTATAAATATGATGTTGATGATAATTTGATGAAATTTTACAGTTAGGTAGATTTTTTTACTCAAAATCCAAAATTAAATAAAAATTTCGAATTTTCTTATTAGAAATCCCGAAATTCCCAAAAAAGTTTTAAAAAATCCCAAAAATGGGATTTTTTGGTTTTTTGCCTATTATATCCATACCAGGGGCGGGGTTATCGAAACCCGTTACAAAATGATTAAGAACATATTGGGTCATATAAAACAGGTCACTATAATTTGATATCGACTATGCGATTTGAGAACTTTTGCTCAAAATTGAATTTTCCATAAAAAATAGGGTTTTTTTGGATGGACCTGGTCCCCTCGGTATCAAAAACTTTTAGGTTTTGTTTCATTTATCGTATTTTATGTAAAGTCAGCTTTCCAAAAAGTATAAATTCTATATACATCTTCTTAGAAACTTTTTAGATAACTAAAAAAGAAAAAGATACTTTTTTCCCAAAAAAATGACAAAAAATCGCTTTTTTTTATTTTTTAAATTAAAATGCCTATAACTTTGGACTCAGTCATGATTTTTACATAATTCTTTCACTGCTTGATATATAAACTTGTTGCTAAGCGAATAAAAAAAATGGCGAAAATCCGGAATATTTGGACCCGCTATTATCAAAAAAAACTAAAGTAAGGACGGTAAAAATTTTAAAATTTTAATTTTCAAATGCGAATATCTCCTAAACTATAAGAGATAATTTACTGCTACATTTTTATAGTGCTCGATGAGGAGATTCTATATACGAAATTTTTTTTAAATCAGAACTCAAATGAAGAAATAGGATTGTTTTAAAAATTTAACATAGCCGAGGTGTCCTAATTTGAGGACCCCCCGCCGGGCCCCTGGTTGGCCTATAAGCTCCAAATTCAAAACCTAAACTCGACAACAACTCCTCTTTGTGCATACCAAATTTCATCAAAATCGGATTAACCGTTTAGAAGTTACCGAATTATTTCCCTCTTTTTTTTTCCTATACCACTGTGCGTCCCTTAGTAAGAAAACGAAACCAAGACATTTAAAAAAATAAAACTAAAAACTAAATATTAAACCTGCTTAGCCCCACACAAAGCCCCCTTCAGAAAGTGACTTGAATATCCGCAATTAATTTATTAGCACTGTTATTGCAATGAAATTTAGCACAGACAAATATTATATATCGGGATCGGTCCTAATTTGCTCCTATCCCCCATATAAAGCCTCTTTTAGAAAATAAGTTTTTCGTCAATAAATTGCTTAAATAAATCGGAATCAAGGTAATATTCAAGATAAATGCTTTATTTTTCAATAAATTTTTTAGATCGGAAGTAAACAACCAGATTCTGGAACTGCGACATTACAACTAAAAAATATCGCCATTAAGTCTCGAAACAGTTCTGTCGAAAAATGTTGTGATTAAAAAGTTCCGATGAAATCATTTCTTTCAATATTTCCATTGTTACAAATATTTACATTGGGATACTAGTCCAGATTTAAAAAAAAAACTACTTCAAACCAGTAGAAAAATATCTCGAATTTATTGTAAGAAATTTTAATTATAATTGACGGTTTCCAAAAATGTATCTCAATCCGAACAATTTGAATCATAAATCACTGGAAAAAGATCTAGTTCGAAAGATGGTGTATATGTTCTCTAAAGCTTTTCTAGAACTATATCAGAGGGTAGCAAACACGAACTTAAATCATTGATTAAAGAACTAGTTCCAGAAACGTTCCATTAAACGAGTTTGTTGATGAGTAACGCAAACATTTTTGGTTGTGAATATTTTTGAAATTGAGTTTGCAATTATAATGATATTTTTAATTAAAAGTCTAAAGGGAAGACACAAATAAAATCCTTTGTAAAGAATATTACAATTCAAAAAATTTTTGGAAGTGTATATTGAATATAAGATTTTAGTTTAGCTTTGGGCCATTTTCCATAGGAAGTGGCCCTTTTAAAATCTAACTTAAGCTCATCAAATACGAACCGAACATAACCAGTAAACATTAATTTTTATGTTGTACATAATTAATTAATTTTCAACCATATTTTTACAGAAGAACAATTAAAATTGGCATGCAAGAATATGTACAAAAAATCCTAAACTGTGCTAAAAAACATTTGAAAAACAAGTAGGAAAGTATAGTCGGGCATGGCCGACCATATAATACCCTACACCATGAGTATATTTTAAAAATTTTTATTTGTCATAAAGAAACTTTTATGTTGAATTTTACCTTTATTTCAAAGTAAGCAATTTATTGATAAAAAACAAATTTTCTAACTGAGGCTTTATATAGGAGTATAGGTCAAACATTGGCCGATCCGCATTAAATTTGGGAAAAGGATATATTTTTAAATAATAGTTAGTTATGTTGAGTTTCATTGCGATACAAATGGTTACAAGTCAATTTTTGACGTTTAAGACACTTTTAAATTGGGGTTTGTATGGGGGCTAGGGTCAAATAAGGGCCGATCATTACGAAAATCTGCAGTATCATTTATACTTATATAAAACTTATTTGTGCCAATTTTTGGAGAGATTATGGTATATTTGACGTAATTATGGCATAAAAAGCCCAAATCGGGAGGTACGGTTGTATGGGGGTGAAATAAAGGACCGATTTCAACCATTTTCAATAGGCTTCGTCCCTGTGCGAAAAAAACATGTTTGGTCCAAATTTCAATAAATTATCTTGAAAATTGCGGCCTGTACCTTGCGCACAAGGTTTACATGGACAGCCAGCAAGACGGACGGACATGTCTCAATCGACTCAAAAAGTGATTCTGAATCGATCGGTATACTTTAATACGTAGGGTATAATGACAAAAAAGGTGCTAGGTGCTAGATTACAATTTTGGGTGCCAAATGAGTTTAAAAATTGCTAAATCTAGCACTAAAAGTGCTAAATTGGCAACACTGTACAACAAATTTCATCAAGATATTTTGATGAAATTTGGACCATACGTGTTTTTCGGCCCAACGAAGCCTATTAAAAATGGTTGAAATCGGTGCATTATTTCACCTAGCCCCCATTCAACCCTACCCCCCGGAAAGGGCTTTTGAGTACATAATTATGTTAAATATTGTTGTATCTCTACAAAAATCGGCAAAACTTAGTTCTATATACGTCTTAATAATACTACCGATTTTCGTAATTATCGGACTTTATTTGACCCGAGCCCCCATACAAAGTCCCATTCAGAAAATGACTTGATTGTCAATAATTCACTAATAAACACTAGTATCACGATGAAATCCAGCATATATAACTCTAATGTAAACGCAAAAAGTTAAAAAAATTATAAAATATCCTACATTGATTTTAACCATTTCTGTCTACACTCGTGACAGTGTGTCTGCCACGCTCCCTAATGCTGGATCGCACATTTTTGTCAAAAATATTCATATGGATCACAAGGATATTCGTACAAAATTTTAGCAGCTTTTGCATACTTTAAGTTACAATACACACAATATATTTAACAATACCTGATTTTGTTGATTTTGTTCTGCCATTGCTTTTTCCTTAGCTTGTCTTTTGCACTTATATCTATGATTTTGAAACCATATTTTAACCTGAAAAATTTAAATTTAAAATTAATTAATTTCTTGTATTAACTGTCACATATTTCCGTTTTATTGTGTGAAAATTCTGATATTCGCTAAAAATAATTTTATTTTAATCGAGTAAAGTACTTATTTTTTTTTTTTTTCGATATGTTCCAAAAGTAAGTCCTTATTATTTGTCCGGTAATAAGTTGTTTTGTTATAATTATGAAAAAAGTCCATATTTTCATCGGTTGTGTCGATTTATTATGTCTGCCCATCTGACCGTCAGTCCATGTAAACCTTTTAATCAAACTACAGATCGCAATTTTTATGGTAATTCAATGAAATTTGGTATATGATCTTCTATTTTACCAGGAAAAAATTTGAAAATGGTTAACATCGGCCCATTGTTTCACCTAGCCCCCATATATCTGAACCTCCCGAAAAGGGCTTTTGAGCTTAAAATTATGTTTAATATACTCGTATCTCGACAAAAAGCGACATAACTTAGTTTTATTAAAACCTGTTTTATACAAGCCTGACGAATTTTGTAACGATCGAGCCTCATTTGAACTTAAGCTGCATAAAAAGAGTACTTTAGAAAATGACACAATTCGCTTAAAAAGACTAATGTTGACATGAAATTCATCATAAATATATTTTATGTTACCATAAATCCAAATTTTATGAGTATGAATGTGTTAATAAGTAAGAGTGATATATTCGGCTATGCCGAAACTTTTATACCCATCATCAAATCATGTGCAATATATTTCAAGTGAATGATATTTTAGTTCCGATAAAACTTGTTTATGTCTTATTTTGTTGTCTTATAAGGGGGGTAGGGTCAATTATGACCCGATCCGATATACTTAAATGGGGAGATTTTAGTTCCAATAAAACTTGTTTATGTCGAATTTAGTTGCTTTACAGACATTTTAAAACAAGTTCTGACAGTACCGCTACAACATTTGATGGTATATGACGTGTCTCTTCTTCTTTTTGTAACGAAATTTTTATAAAAGTTACGTTAAACATTTCTAAACGACAGGCAAACACTAAAACTGAGAAGTTAAGGTCCTCTGTTTATTCCTCAGGCTTCAAAATGAGCCGATTTAACTTGGACTCCTTTACAAGCATTGAACACAGATGACAATGCTGAAAATGCAGACACACCAGTGCAAAATACAATTATTTTCACCAATTAAAGTACATACTTTCACATAAAAGTGATCAGTTTCATAATATGTTTAAAAACTCCGGTATAACTATGTACAGCAGAGTGCTCCAAAAAAAATAATTTTCGAATTTTGCCCATCCCCCCTCTAGAATTGTTCTTTGGGTTGTAAAACTATGTCGTACAAAAAATTAGGCTGATAGGATACGAACGTTAACAGGTGCCGCAACGGCTCTGAAGTTTTCAAGTGCATTTACAAGGCGAAAATATAGTTTTTTCAGTTTTTGCTCAAATTTGGCCATTTAGTAATAAATTTTGAACTTTATTGTAAAGGAATCGTAATGTGTACGTAGTAAGCATTTCGAAAAGATATAAAACACAAAAATTGCTTGAAAACTTTAAAAGTTATTGCAAAGTCCCCCAGTCATTAACGTGTCCCACGGCACATGAATTCGAAATGTGACAAAAAAATCCTTTTTTGGGATATATTCTAAAAAAAAAACATTTTGTTACTTAAAATATATGTATAATTACTCGAATAATAGATAAGGCTATTGAACGGTAAAACAATTAGATCAATATTTCTTACAGTTTAGCTGTACCTGCGATTTGAACTCGGCGGATTTCGGCAAAATCGCATTTTTTGTAATATTTTAGAGAATAGGTATTAATTCTTTACTGTTGCATATTTTAAATAAAATATTAACAAAGTATTATAGTCTAGGTAATACAAAATATATATCCGAAGTTTTATTAAAATCGGACATTCTTAACCCATAAACTTTGGAGTTCAAAGGTTAAATTTTGCAGTGTTTGGGAATTCTTTGGTGTTAAATTGTTCCCAAGTACCTTAAAGGGTTAATCTTTTTTCACTCTATTTTAAATATCGGACTATATACGATAAATTCCAGTAATTACTGGTAAAGGTGGCCGACAAATAAATAGTATTTCGATATGGTGAACTAAAAAAATTCCCAAATATTGCAACATTTGACCTTTGAACTCCACAGTTTATGGGTTAAAAATGTCCGATTATAATAAAACTTCGGATATATGTTATATATTATCTGGACTATAATACTAATATGTAAATGTACAACAGTAAAGAATTGATACGTATTCTTTAAAATATTACAAAAAAATGCGGTGTCCCGAAATCCTGAAATCAAATCGCAGGTACAGCTAAACTGTAAAAAATATTGATCTAATTTTTTTTACCGTTTAACATCTATTGATTATAAATCCCCATGAGATATCCTAAAAATTTTGAAATTTGTTTAACAAAGTTTCAAGAAAACTGAAATTGGAGATTTGAAACGGCCGTTGAAAAAATAAAACTTTTTTTACCATAGCTGAGAACGAGTTAGCATTATTTTGTAAGGGCAAAAACTAATATTCTAGTAATTATAGATATATTTGAAGTAACAAAATTATTTTTTAGAATATATCCCAAAAAAAGTAAATTTTTTTCACATTTCGAATTTATGTGCTGTGAGACACTTTAATGGCCTGGGGAATTTGCAATAACTTTTAAAGTTTTCAAGCAATTTATGTTTTATATCTTTCCGAAATGCTTACTCTGTGCACATTACGATTCCTTTACAATAAAGTTTAAAATTTATTACTAAATAGCCAAGATTGAGCAAAAACTGAAAAAAAATCGATATTTTCCCCTTGTAAATGCACTTGGAAACTTCAGAGCCGTTGCGGCACCTGTTAACGTTATCCAATCAGCCTAATTTTTTGTATGACATAGTTTTACAACCCATAGAACAATTCTAGAGGGGTGACGGCCTGTGAGACAATTTTTTTTCCTTCATACAAGCTTGAATCACTCTAATGTACAGTATTAATACAATTAAATAAAATTTTAACAGAACATATTTGAAGCATGGACCCGAATAAGGGCATATAAACCATTTGGGAAATTATACAGGAGAGCATAAAAACATCATAAAAGTTAAAAATTATATATTTTTGATCAACTTTTTAAATATATCCTCAGATATTATTCATAGCCATCCCTCTGAAAATTTTCAGTAAAAAATTCAAATCACAACTTGCAAAAATCGACACTTGAATTTTGCTATAATGGAATATGGACATATATCCATATATTTATACCCTACACCAATATAGTAGGAAGGGTATTATGCGTTTGTGCTGTTTGTAACGCACTAAGATATTAGTACTATACCCACCTTCAAGTATACCGATCGACTCAGAATCACTTTCTGAGTCGATTTAACGATGTCCGTCCGTGTGTCCATGTTGTTATCAAAGTATAGGTCGCAATTTTCAAGATTATTTTATGAAATTTGGAATACACGTTTCTTTTGACCCAAGCCTATTGAAAATATTTAAAATTGGTCCATTATTTCACCTAGCCCCCATACAACTGAACCCCCCGAAAAGGGCTTTTGAGCTCATAATTATGTTTAATATAAATGTATCTTGATAAAAGTTCGCACAACCAAGTTTTATGCAAGCCTTGATGACCTTGCCGAATTTCAAAATGATCGGACCTCATTTGAACCTAGCCCCCATACAAAGCCCTTTTCGGAAAGTGACTTGAATATCCGCTATTCATTTATTAACAGTGTTATTGCAATGAAATTTATCACAGACAAATATTATATAGATATAAATTTATCCAGCCCATTTTATCGGGATCGGCCCACATTTGCTTCTATCCCCCATATAAATACTCTTTAAAAAAATTAGTTTTTCGTCAATAAATTGCTTAAATAATTCGGAATCAAGTTAATAATCAAGATAAATGCTTTGTTATGAAAAATAAATCACATTTAATATTCATAACTGGTGTAGGGTATCATATGGTCGGCCACGCCCGTCTATACTTTCTTACTTGTTTTTGTTGAATATGTTCAGAAATAAATGATTTTTCATATACTTATTACCAACTAAATTGGATATAACTTGGACAGCATCAACATAAGAGACCATAGTATAATTTGCTTAAGTTTCAAGGAAGTCCTTGATCATCCTTTTAAATTATTAAAAGACTATAAATTAAATCAACTTTTTTCTATTTTTATAACTTAAATTTTCAATATTTTTAAGTTAGAGGTCTGGACAATGTCAACTATAGTTATTTTTATTACAATAATGCCTTATAAGGTCGAACAACATCTTAACTTAAAACTATTAAAAAACTCAAAAATTTTCTTGTTAATATCTACATACTTATAATTATGGATATATGTATGCCCTTTTTGTTTCCCCTTATTGAGACTAATGTTAAACTAGTATTTTTTTTTTCAATATAATAAAGAAATTCATAGAATTGAAACGTATTGCTCCTATTCTGTAAATTTGATGAAATTATAATAATTATTTATACGATTTTTAACAAAAAATACTTGATGATTGTGATATTTTTACCTTAAATAAAAAATAATATCACAAAATCGTGCTTTTAAAGCTAAATATTTTGGCGAAAATTTGGATTTTTCAATATATCTTTTCAGGAATAGATGTAAATGGACCAGATAAACACTATATTGTCGATTTGGGCAAAGTGGTCTTTACGCCCTTATTCGTATACATGCTTTAATTGTCAGTTTTTGTTTTGTTCGGATTGGGATAAAACAGATAAAAAAGCAAAAAAAGAATTAACTTTGAGAAAATATGTATATGTAAATGCACTAATGTGAAAAAATGTAGGAAAGTAATATAATGAGTATGTCGATACTTTTTATATTGTTTACTTCGAAAGTGAATCTGCTAAATTGCAGATTTAAAACAAAATGTTAAAACTCTCTTTCGTATGGTAATTTAATAGGATTATCAAAGAAGAATTAAAAACAAAGCAGCACAATAGTACAATTGTTAAATCTTTGGGCATGGTGAAAAAGGTTGCTCTATTAAAACGAAATTTGCATTCTGCACAGGTAAACATCAGAATGTGCAACAAAAAAATAAACGTTCATCGGCTCTAACTAAAAGAAATAGTCAAAATAAGTTTAAAAATAATGACTCAACTAGTGTTTATAAAAAAAGATTTTTTTGAAAACCCGGTTTTTCGGTTAACCGAAAATTTACCATTTCTAGAAAACCGGTTTGTCGGTTAACCGAGAATAAAAAACCGGTTAAACGAAATATTTGGAAATCTTAAAAATATAAAAAATATATAAAAAAAAATTTATTAAGATATTTGCACTTTTTAGTATACATACATATGGGAAATTCTTTTTTTGTTTTAGATTTTAAGAAAACAACTTTATGCATTAAATATTTCTTTCGTTTAAAATTTTGAAAATTAAGTGATGACGAATTTTTATTCACAAGACTTGAAAGAATACGCGCATAAAATTTTGTGGTCGTGAGTAGTTCCATGTTGGAGAAATAAACACTCAAAGTTAAAATTTCTCAAAAAAGTGATTGAAACCAATTAGTGTTTTTTACAACAATATAATTAATTTATTTATGCAATATATGCATAAATAAATTAAAACCTCATAATTTTTAATCTACCAAACATAAATGCATATTTTTTTTTAGTAAATGATTGTAAATTAACGTATTAATTCATCATCTTAAATAGTTTATAAAAAATGTGTACTTAGTTTTATAAAAAAAATATTTTTTGAAGAGGTTGAAAAAACTCTTAAAAGGCGAATTTATCCACGAATATTTAAAATATTTGGGTTAAATTAATTTGTATTTTGTGTTAAAGACGTGCACAGTTAGTTACAACTGTTTGCACAAGTTTTGTAGTGTCTACTACTGTGAGTGCGTATTGATAAGTAGTTGAGTAGTTCTGGTACAAGTTGATATTGTTATTTTCTCAAACATAGGTTGTGTGAGTGAGTACAAAGAGAATAAGAGTAACATACTTGTTTTGCTATACTTTAGCCAAACAGATAAAATAGATAATGATGGTTGTACAACAAATAACTTATTGTATGCTGCAAGCGTATAAAAACACAGTTGTTTAGAAACATTTTTTTATTATTTTATAATGTATATTCGGTATCTCGTGATCTATAGGAGATATCGTAGCAAAATTTAACATAGTTAGAGCTGAGGTGTTTGCGTATCTACTTACAATCTGTAGACTCCGTAGATCCAATGGAGTCCAGTGGTAAGGCCCTTAAAATTGGTCACCTCGACTCAATTTTTTTAAAATCAAAAAAAAAAAAAAAAAAAACATTTTAATGAAAAAATACAAAACAAAACTTTTGAAAGGGTCCTTAGTTTCCTAATTGAAAATCCTGATCTCAGTACAATTTGCCAAAAAATAAGTTTTTAAATTTTGTCGAAATTCATCTCAAATATTCCCTAAATTTTAAAATTTGTAAGAATATTTTTGGTCCACAAAAAGACTTTTATTTAGCGCATTACAAAGGACACAAAGATTTTGAATTTTTCGAAATATGTAAAAATTATCGTAATTTTAAGAATAGTTTACAAAAATATTTAGCCTTTTACTTAATGACTTTTTTAATTTATGTAGGAATTCTGAAGCACTAAAAGCAATTCTGTGGAATAAAAGTACTTCAAACTATTTTATGATTATTTTTGCTAAAAAATGTAGGAAACTTTTTTTATAATTTGTACTGAGATCATTATTTTCAATAGCTGGGAAAATTATTTTTTATTTTTTTTTCGAGTTCACTACGACAAAACACATCATTTGAGACTTGTGCCCACTTTAAATCACAAGTGTTTCTCGTTACACTTTTCTTTAGATCAGATATTAGGCTTAGACTTTTTTTGAGAGACATTTTTCAAAATTAAAAAAAAAATGTTCTTTTAAATGTTGTATTTTAATTTTTTATCAAATAAATGATGATAAGGAATATCTATATATTTTCTTTTCATTTATTATTGATTTTATGTCGATTAAAAAATATAACTCTGGAGACCACCTAAGAATATTTATGTAAAATTTACTTTCAATATCCTCAATAGTTCACTAGAATTATTTTCAGAAAATGTTGAATTACTATCAGAAAATATCACAGAAAAAATTAATTTTAAAAAATTTTCAATTAAACGATTAATCGAAAATTTTAAAAGGGCTCAATTAATTTTGTATTTGAATCATAAAAATGTATAATCAAATACATATTTAATAAGTAACAACAAATAGTCAAAAATATTTGTAGTACAACAGTTATTTGAGAGCAAGAAACAAATACAATACAGTATTCAACTCAAAACCATAAGCAACTGGTATTGTTTTTGTGGATAGAGTGGATGAGCACAAGCAAAAGCATACAATATCAGTTACACTCATTCTCTCATTTATACTTATAGTATTAGGTACTCACCATGGTGTATTTGTTTTACAAATACTTTGTGGTGTACTACTACACGTCTTTATTTTGTGTACTTCGTTGTGAATTATATCCACGCTTATATTTTTAAGTTTCAGGTAAAATCGTATTTTTGCGATTTTTTAAACTATTAACTTTAAACCGCTATAACTTTTGCGGCTTTTTCTAAAAATTATTCACGAGAAGATAATTGTACTTCTAAGATGTTAGACAATGTCCACGCAAAATATTATTGATGAGCTATTAAAAAAATTTCATAATCTTTTTGAACCCCAAAATCTAAATTAAAAAGAGAATTTCCCATATGTACATTAATATATCATAAGAAAACAAACTTATACAGATCTGAAGATATTATTGATTGACCTTTAAATATATAATGCATCTATATCAATAAAAAATTGTATGTCCGAGACTGTGAAGTATAAATAGTGTTCAGGCTCGCGACGATCTATCGTGAACGGAAGTAGACGACTGCCTCGACATAGACATTGAGCCCTTGCTTTAATTGTGGCCTCCCTTCGCTTGCTACGCCTGTGGTTGTTCAAATTACTGTAAATGACGCTTAGGAATATTGACAGGTGTCATTCTGACTTCCTGTCAATCAACATAAGCGCCATTACAGTTTGTGAAAAACCCCAGCATAAATTCTCGGACAGCGACAACGTCCCTTATGTTTCGATAAATAAAGTCCGTTTTGAGAACGTTTGAGATTTATACTCACGCAGTAAACAAGTAAGTGCATCTTGCATTTAATCATCAAAGTTATTTATTCGTCTTAATTAATAACAAATTTCTTCATATAATGGTTGGAATTTGTTTAAATAGTTAATTTTTCATTGGTTTAAATGCCAACTTTTTACTAATTTCCTGATTGTCTGAAATTGTAAATCTCAATTTTATATGCATAATACATGTTTAACATTTCTTAACATTAGTTTAACAATCTTAGGTCTGTTTTCATATGCACAAACGGAAAATAATGTTTAGAATTATCTATCCAAAATTTTTAAAATCACAATAATAACTCAAAGAAAACATACAATTTTATCTTAAAAATTAGATTTTTTTTAAACCGGTTAACCGAGACTAAAAAACCGAATAACCCGGTTAACCGAAAACCAATGTTTTAAAAAAACATGCGTACCAATTATTCATTAATTATATAAGAAAAATATTCGTTTACAAAATGGATGATTGAATAACACCACCTTATCTGAATTCGCCTTGTGTACTCCATTAGGGGTTATGCCAACATCAGTGGTGAAGGAGGGTATATATAACTTTGTCATTCCGTGTGTAACACCAAGAAATATTCATCTGAGACCCAACAAAGTATATATATTCTTGATCGTAATTCTTAGTCGATTTAGCTATATCAGTCTGTCCGTCCGTCTGTCTGTGTAAAACATGCTCACGTTAAAACGAAGCAATAGAAATTTAAGAAATTCACCCAAAACATTCTTTATTATCAGTACAGTTTGGTATTGAAAATCAGCAAAATCGGATCACGACGTTATGAGCAGAAATTTTAGACTACCCCGAAAAAAATAACGTTTTTTTCCCAATTCTTAAGTAGTTTTCTCAGAAAATACCAAAGATATTTCAATGAATTTTGTCAGGCATTATTTTTTTCTGCCAGGGATCAAGAATGTTCAAACTCATAACAATTGATCCAATATTTCCTATAGCACCCATACAAAGGTGTATGTATATTCCCGGAAATTAGTATATCGTTAATAACTCCCTCAAATATATCGGTATCAACACAAAATATTGTACATATTCATATAATATGAACAGAAATCATGCTACCAACTTAGATCTCAGTCGGTCCACAATTGGTCATAGCTTCCATTTAGGTCCACTTCCAAAAATCACCTAAACGCACATATTTCATTGACAAATAAAGCTATTGTGATAAGATTCGAGCTGAATTTTTTGTGTACATACAAACATTCTACCAAAACATTCTACATAGCTCCCATATTGGGCTCACCTCCAAAAATCTCTTAAACGCACATAAATGATATTTGAAAAAATTCGACACAAATATGTTTCGCCTATATATGAATTACTCTACGAAATTTTTTCCGGATAGGACCATAATTGGTCATAGTTTCCATATAAGGTCCACTTCGAAAAATCACATAAACACATATATTTCATTGAATTCTAAAGCTATAGGTATAAAATTCAACTTGAATATATCTTGTGTATATAAAAACATACTACCAATTTTTTCCCGGATCGGTCTATTATTGGTCATAGCTCCCATATAAGGCCTACTTCCGAAAATCATTTAATCTCACATATTTCATTGCCCAATAAAGCTATCTTGTTAAAATTCGACACAAACATGTTTTGTCTATATATGAATCACTTTACGAAATTTTTTCCGGATAGGCCCGTAATTGGTCATAGTAAGGGTGCTACATTCGGCTATGCCGAATCGTAAATACCCTCCACAAGCAAGCTACATTTTATTAAAACCCATTTAACTATATAATTTTTAGATAACTTGACAAAATATTTGTTTCAATAGTGAGGGTACGTACTAAAATTTATGCATATGTGGAACTAATTTTGATAAGGTAAAGAGAAATTTATATTGATAGACCAGTTCAAAAACATTTTAATAGAATGATTTATCTATACAGATCATACTCATGACGAATTTTATCTAGATATAATCATTTAATACTGAATTTAGTGGTATTAAGTGATTTTCAGAAGTAAAATTCCGTATAACGATTTATATATACAAAATACATTTATTACATTTATGTCGAATTTTATTCCGGTAACTTTTATTGTCAATGTGCATTTAAATAATTTTCCGAGTTGTGACCAAATATGTATCGACCAGGAAAAAATTTCGTATAATGATTTATATGCACAAAAAAAGTGATTCATATGTTTGTACAGTGTGTACATTGTACACAAAACATATTCGTGTCAAATATTATAGATTGCTTTATTTAATAATGAAAAACATATGTGCGTTTTTGTGAAAAAAATGGTAGAATGATTTATATGCAAACAAAACATATTCAAGTCGTACTTTATCCCGATAGCTTTCTTATTCACAGAAATATATGCGTTTAAGTGATTTTCGGAAGTTGATCTTATATGGGAGCTGTGACCAATTATGGTCCTATCCGAAAAAAAATCCGCAGAGTAATTCATATATAGACGAAACATATTTATGTCGAATTTTGTCAAGATTGCTTTATTTGACAATTAAATATGTTCGTTTAAGTGATTTTCGGAACTGGGCCTTATCTGGGAGCTATGACCAATAATGGACCGATCCAAAAAAAATTGGAAGGATTGTTTGTATGTACACTCGGGGGAGTTTTCCCGTTTTTCCTACCGAGCACGTCCCCGGGTGGCGGATAGGGGGTGGTGATGGACAATCTGTCCTCCCCCAGTTTTAGTTTGACTTAAGCTGAGGGAGGGCAGATTGTCCACCACCTGAGAATATCATATTCCCCACGGACCAAAAAAACTGGAAAAAAACAACATGGAAAATAAAAATAAAAAGATGAAAGCAGGGCCTAAATAACCCAGTACCGGCGGCAAGTGTTGATCCACTCGCGAGTCACGTGTCGTCGTCATCCTGCAATCGTAAGCAAAATACTACTACGGAGGTAGGTACCTTAGCCTCCGTGGCGGACAATGCGTCAAGTGTATAGCATGCCATTGGCAAAGCCTTTAAAAATAGGTGAGGGTTCCGACTCTGAATCCTCAGATGATAATAACAACACCATTATAGCAAATCCCAGGTGAGTGATACCATAGCTAAACTACCTATTACTAAGAAAATACTTCCTGGAGCACAGAGGAGGGAGTTGAAAAATATGCTTCAGGAAATCATAGTTAGTTAATCCCACGACACTCCAAAGGAAAAATCGGACTCTCTCACAAGATCTGAGGCAAAGAGGGTCAGGTCCCCCGAAGAGTTGATAACTGAGAATAAACCTAAGAATAAAAAGAGCTCCCCGTCTTCTAATACACAGTCGAAGCCAAGCCATACTTCACTCAAAGGAACCTCAAGTCAGAATCCTGAGAGTAAGGGTGACAACGCCAAGATAGATATTCCGAAGATGATCACGTCGGCGAAATCAAAAGAAGTCCCGAAAAGTGGGGAAAGAGAGGCTAGACAGTGGAAAAGGATAAGAGCCGCCATCTTACGCCAAAATTGCTAGAAGAAGACACCGGGACGATATCTGCTATGCAGTTTACGATGCCGGCAATCCGACAGGTAATTTTCCAGTAGACCCACAGAGTACGGTAGAAGATCTGGTGAACAATAAGATAGTGGAACATGCAATCGCGTCACAGGGCAAACATCCAATAGAGAGCGTGAGCTGCGAGTTCAGCATTGGCGTGATGTTAATGAGGATGGCATCTCACCAAAGAACTTGGTGGAAAGTATCCCTCCTCCCTGGAACGGCGCTAAGCTGGGACTGACAAAGAATAGCGAGATTCCGGTGCTCTTAAAGTTCTCTGTCTACATAAAAGGATGGGGCAGTAAACTGGCTAATGAACGTATACTGGAAATTCTTGGTGGTCAAAATGCTGAGCTGGCCGTAGAAAAATGGGATGTCTTTTACAGGAAAGAAGAACCTGAGGGAACTTTATTTGTAATAGATATCGAATCTGTCATATTCCAAATTGGGAAGGTGCCGATTGGAAGGGCTGTTACAACAAGCCTCGAAAAGGACACTAAAAAACCTAAGACCACAGTATCCACTACTGATAACGTTGAGGAGTCAAATCCTAAAATCGAGGAATTTACCATTAACTCGCCAGAAGAAAGTGTAGTTGCCCTTTCCAAAATTGGGAAGGCGCCGATTGAAAGGGCTGTCAAAACCGGCCCCGACAAGGACACTAAAACACCTAAGACAGTACCCAAAGCATCATTAGCAAGTACTAGCAATGTTGAGGAGTCAAATCCTAAAAGCGAGGAGGAAATCACTCACCCGCCAGAAGACAGAACAGCAATGCTCTCCAGAATTGGGAATGTGTCTATTAAAAATACTGCTATTCCTATGCCTGATAAGGACACCGCAGTGCCATCAACAGTACTCACTGCATTAATAGCCACTTCAGGCTATCCGGAGGAGTCAAATCCAAAGAGCGAGGAGGTGACCACCAACTCGCTGGAAGACAGTTTAATGGATGACCATGATTGAGGTTATCCAAATAAACCTCCATCGGAGCGAGACAGCTACCAACGCTCTGATGGCTAAAATCAACACAGGTAAAATACATATAGCTTTAATCCAGGAACCTTGGACGATTCGCAACAAGGTTTCTGGATTAAATCACGTAAATTTCCAACTTTTCTACGCTGATACAGGATCTCGCCCGAGAACATGTATCTTATGTCACAAGAACTTATGTTTTCTCCTCTCAACAGGATTATCAACATCGGATGCAACGGTGCTGAAGCAAGGTCGAGGCAACATATACCTTGCATCTATTTACCTGCCTTTCGATTCTCCGACCCTACCACCAACGTCGGATCTGATGAAACTGGTTGAAGAGGCACAAAGGAAAAATAAGAAAATTGTAATAGGTTGTGATGCCAACTCGCATCATGTAGCTTGGGGTAGTACAAACACCAATCGCAGGGGACAAGCCCTCATGGATTTCTTTAATACTAAAGACTTGATAACATTGAACTTAGGTAATAAAGCTACCTTCGTCAATAGAATCAGAGAAGAAGTATTAGATATAACTATATGTTCAGAAGAGCTTATAAACGAAATTCAGGATTGGAGAGTTTCGGACGAGCACTCCTTTTCTGATCATCGGTACATAAGATTCAAAATACTAAGGCCACCACCAAAGCCGATAAAGTTTCGGAATAAGTCTAAAACTAATTGGACAATGTTCGGGGCCTTACTAAAGAACCGTTTAGGTCAGGACACTTTTCAATGTCGAAATAAAGAGGATATAGATGCCAAAGTGGAAACGTTCACAAGTGCCCTGGTTGAATCGTTCGAGGACAGCTGCCCTCTGCGAGAGCGGAGATCTGCCCAGGAAAAACCCTGGGTAACTGGGGAGATCCGGAACCTTGGGAAGACTCTTCGCAAACTATTTAACCGGGCACGGCGTAAAAAGACCGCAGTATACTGGGATGAGTATCGTAATAAACTTGGTGAATATAAGAAAATCGTTCGAAGAGCCAAACGAGACTCCTGGAAACTTTTCTGTGAACAGGTAGATAGCGTAAATGAGGTATCGAAGATAAAAAAATTCCTATCCAAAACTCATGTCCAACCGGAATCTATGATCGATGACACGGGCAGGAGGCTTGAGGATATGGAGGAGACAATGAAACTCCTAATGGATTCTCATTTCCCACCCGGTATATCGAATAACATAGATGAACCGATATTGGAGGAAGGGGAGGGTAACACGGAAATAGTTATTACAACTGACATGGTTAAAGGGGCAATCAAGAGCTTTGCTCCCTATAAAGCTGCAGGGCCGGATGGAATTTTCCCGGCACTTTTGCAGATGGAGGCGGGACTGGTTTCCGTACATCTGTCACAGATATTCACTGCATGCTTAAAATTGGCATATACCCCAGTTAAATGGCAGGATGCAAGGGTAATATTTATACCCAAACCAGGGAAACCTAGCTATGCGACACCTAAGTCCTATCGACCGATAAGTCTTACGTCCTTCCTACTTAAAACCTTGGAACGGATAGTCGATAGCATGGTTAAAAGCAGCATACCATACAATGACCTTAAATATAAGCAGCATGCTTATGTAAAGGGACGATCGGTGGAGACCGCTTTAAATGAAGTTGTCCACTACATAAGTGAATCTTTCGATAGCAAACTGTATACACTGGCAGTATGCATTGACATCGAAGGCGCTTTCAATAACGTGCACACTGATACCCTTATCCAATCCCTAGACCAGTTTTATGTTGACCGGGTGCTCCGTAACTGGATCAACTACATGCTAAGGAACAGATGGATAAGCTGCGAGATGTACGATATAACTATCTGGAAAAAGGTATTTCGCGGTATACCACAGGGTGGCATTTTGTCACCTTTACTCTGGGTCACCACGATTAATAGCCTCCTAAGGACCCTAACCGAGAAAGGACTTAGACCTGTCTGCTATGCAGACGATGTCGTAATACTTTTAAAGGGAAAGGATCCAAATTACTTGTGTAGAAGAGCTGAGGAGGCTCTGAATACGGCCTTGAGCTGGGCTCAACCGAGAGGCCTCAATGTTAACCCGGCGAAGACGGAAATCTGTCTTTTCACAAGAAAGACAAAAATTTCTACATATACTGAACCTTGCTTCTTGGGCAAGAAGATACCGGTGACAGACAAAGTTAAGTACTTAGGTGTAATACTTGACCGGAAATTAAAATGGAGACACCACATAGAGGATAGGATCAACAAGGCACATCGGTGCTGGGCGATATGTAGGAGAACCATAGGCATGAAATGGGGTCTTAGTCCTACTATGACAAATTGGCTTTATAAAAGTGTAATTAGACCAATTCTAGCTTATGCTTCAATAATCTGGTGGACTACTTTGGACAAAAAGTGTAATATCAAACTACTACAGGGAGTTCAGCGTACATGCTGCTTGGGTATAAGTGGTGCCATGTGTACTACTTCAACCAAGGCTCTGGAAACGTTGCTAGATATTCCACCCATTGAAACATATATAAGATATGAGGCGGCGCTTACAGCCGAACGGCTCTTTACTTTAGGCGAACTGGCCAAAAACGGTTATAGGACACGTCATCAATGTATACTGGACACATTGGAAGGTTATACACATTCATCGGACGTGCCTGATCGCATACCAGACACTGAATATGTCGGAAACTTTGAAACGCTAATCCCAGATAGAATGTCTTGGTCAAGCGGAACATTAGAGCAAATACCAGTAGGAATCCGTTGCTACACGGATGGCTCTAAATTAGGGGACAAAGTGGGTCTGGGGTTCTATATTGAAGACCCAGAAACAGAAATATACCACCGTTTACCTAATCATAACACAAGCTTCCAGGCAGAAGTACGAGCAATAACGGAATGTGTAAATTGGATTAGAATAAATATGGCGCCCACAGGGCTTAATATATTTACCGACAGCCAGAAGGCAATTTGTGCGATATCAGGTGATAGAATTAAATCTAAGACCGTATTGGATTGTAAGAAAGCTTTAACTGAATACTCTCCCAGAGGTAAGGTTCACATCATATGGGTACCAGGCCACTCGGGAGTAGCCGGCAACAAAAGGGCGAATGTAATAGCTTTAAAGGGAAGGGAGCTCGATGTAGTTAACCTGACAAACGCAAAACCATTCGACGCAACAAAAGCTGAATTAAAAATATGGATGAGAGAATCCCATAAGGCCTCTTGGAATAATGAAACGGTGGGTAGAACCACAAAGATTCTATGGGGTGACCCTGATGAGAGCAAGACGAGAAATCTTCTCAAAATGAGCAAGTCTGAGGTTAGTATGATGGTACGTATTCTCAGTGGACACACAGGATTACGAGCACATCTATACAAAATTGGACGTGCGAATTCAGACGAATGTAGAGCATGTGGAGAGGACAGTGAAACTCTGGAGCACTTTCTTTGCCATTGTCAGGCATTCGTCGAAGTTAGATCCAAGTATCTTGGAAGTGATGTTATTCCAGAAATAACATTCTTAACCAACACCGATTGGAAGATTCTTAGGAATTACGTCCAGGAAACTGAGTTTCTGAACATGGAAAAATAATACATTCAGTGAACAATTTTTTTTTTTTTTTTTTTTTTTTTTTTTTTTTCTTGAATTGGAGCGCACAACAGGCCCGATAGTGGCCTAGGTGTATTTCTTCGGATTTGATGTAGTATACATCCTCCTATCAACCTACCTACCTACCTACCTATCGACCAGAAATCTATGGCTAGTTTTGCCAAGAATAAAGGTTGGCCTTACTTCGCCTCTAATGCTGTCATATTCAAAATTGGGAAGGTGCCGATTGGAAGGGCTATTACAACAAGCCTCGAAAAGGATACTAAAATACTTAAGACAACAGCATCAGTAGCAACTACTGATAACTTTAAGGAGTCAAATCCTAAAAGCGGGGAAGTTACCACTTACTCGCCAAAAGAAGGTGCAGCTGCCCTTTCCAAAACTGGTAATTTTGAGGAGTCAAATCCTAAAAGCGAGGAGGAAATCACTCACTCGCCAGAAGACAGAACAGCAGTGCTGTCCAAAATTGGGAAAGTGTCGATTAAAAAGACTGCTCTTGCTATGCCTGATAACGACACCGCAGTGCCATCAATAGTACCCACTGCATCATTAGCCACTTCAGGTTACACGGAGGAGTCAAATCCAACGAACGTAGATGTGATCACTAACTCGCTGGAAGATAGTTCAAATGGATGACACTGATTGAGGTTATCCAAATAAACCTCCATCGGAGCGAGACGGCTACCAACGCTCTGATGGCTAAAATTAACACAGGTAAGATACATATAGCTTTAATCCAGGAACCTTGAACAATTCGCAACAAGGTTTCTGGATTGAATCACGTAAATTTCCAACTTTTCTACGCTGATACAGGGTCTCTCCTCTCAACAGGATTATCCACATCGGATGCAACAGTGCTGAGGCAAGGTCATGGCAACAAATTCCTTGCATCTGTTTACCTGCCTTTCGATTCTCCGACACTACCACCAACGTCGGAGCTGCTGAAACTGGTCGAAGAGGCACAAAGGAAAAATAAGAACATTGTAATAGGTTGTGATGCCAACTCCCACCATGTAGCTTGGGGTAGTACAAACACCAATCGCAGGGGACAAGCCCTTATGGATTTCCTTAATACTAAAGACTTGATCGCATCGAACTTAGGTAATAAAGCTACCTTCGTCAATAGAATCAGAGAAGAAGTATTAGATATAACTATATGTTCAGAAGAGCTTATAAACGAAATTCAGGATTGGAGAGTTTCGGACGAGCACTCCTTTTCTGACCATCGATACATAAGATTCAAAATACTACGGCCGCCAAAACCAATAAAAACTAATTGGACAATGTTCGGTTCCTTACTAAAGAAACGTTTATGTCAGGACACATTTCAATGTCGAAATAAAGAAGACATAGACGCCAAAGTAGAAATGCTCACAAGTGCCTTGGTTGAATCGTTCGAGGACAGCTGCCCTCTGCGAGAGCGGAGATCTGCCCAGGAGAAACCCTGGGTAATCGAGGAGATCCAGAACCTTGGTAAGACTCTTCGCAAACTATTTAACCGGGCACAGCGTATACTGGGATGAGTATCGTAGTAAACTTGGTGAATATAAGAAAATTGTTCGTAAAGCCAAACGAGACTCTCCTGTAAACTTTTCTGTGAACAGGTAGACAGCGTAAATGACGTATCGAAGATAAAAAAATCCTATCCAAAACTCATGTCCAACCGGAATCTATGGTCGATGATACGGGCTGGAGGATATGGATGAGACAATGAGACCCCTAATGGACTCTCATTTCCCACCCGGTATATCGAATGGCATAGATGAACCGATATTGAAGGAAGGCGAGACTAACAAGGAAATTGTTATTACATATGATATGGTTAAATAGTCAATCAACAGCTTCGCTCCCTATAAAGCTGCAGGGCCGGATGGCACTCTTACAGATGGAGGCGGGACTGGTTTCCATACACCTGTCTCAGATATTCACTGCATGCTTGAAATTCACATATACTCCTTAAATGGCAGGATGCAGGGGTAATATTTATACCTAAAATGAGCAAGTCTGAAGTTAATATGATGGTACGTATTCTGAGTGGACACACAGAATTACGAGCACATCTATGCAAAATTGGACGTGCAGATTCAGAGGAATGTAGAACATGTGGAGAGGACAGTGAAACCCTGGAGCACTTTCTTTGCCACTGCCAGGCATTCGTCGAAGTTAGATCCAAGTATCTTGGAAGTGATGTTATTCTGGAAATAACATTCCTGACTAACACTGATTGGAAGATTCTTACGAATTACGTTCAGGAAACTCAGTTTATGAATGACTGAAAAATAGTTCATTCAGTTCCTTTTTTATGAGAAGGACCGATAGAGGCCTAGGTGTATTTCTTCGGATTTGATAGTATACATCCTCCTATCAACCTACCTACCGACCATGTACACAAAAAATATTCAGCTCGAATCTTATCACAATAGCTTTATTTATCAATTAAATATTTGCGTTTAGGTGATTTTTGGAAGTGGACCTTAAATGGAAGCTACGACCAATTGTGGACCTACTGAGATCTGTTCATATTATATTTGCATGTACAAAATTTTGTGTTGATACCGATATATTTGAGGGAGATATTAACGATAAACTAATTTCCGCGAATATACACTTTTGTATGGGGGCTATGGGAAATTTTGGATCCATTGTTATGAGTTTGAACATACTTGATCCCTGGCAGAAAAAAATAATGCCTGACAAAATTCATCGAATTATCTTTTGTTGTTTCTGAGAAAGCTACTTAAGAATTGGGAAAAACGTTATTTTTTTCGACGTAGTCTGAAATTTTTGCTCATAACTTTTTACGTCGTGATCCGATTTTGCTGATTTTCAATACCAAACTGTACTGAATAATAAATAATGTTTTGGTTGAATTTCTATTGCTTCGTTTTAACAAAAGTCGATGTTGGAATCTTGTTCGTCTTAATCTTACAAAATGATTCCCCTTTCTAGATATTGAGATAGCCGAAATTTGAGCTTTAATAAACGTTAACACGTGCCGCTCGTCGATCAAAGTTTGAATAAATCCAAATTTTTGGCCAAAAAGCTAACATATGAAGCTATAACTCCAAAACGGTGAATGATAGAAACACACACAAAACAAAGCTAATACTGTACTTCAAGATTTGTATTATACTAGCTATGCCCAGTGTGCTTTTCTACCCTAAAAGCTACTATATAAATAAAAATCTCTTTAACTTTCATATTTACTTTTCATGGGAGAAACCACTATCATTATACACATTTTTAACTTTGTATAAAAAGTATAACGACCATTATTTATGGTTCGTAGATTCATTTTCTTAAATATTTATGTGGATGTAAAATTTTCCCATATAAAATTTTAGTGTTCTATTTTTTATAGATTTCAAGATATACGAATATTAGTTTTAATTTATATGGGAGGTGCAACGCCCGTTATAGCTAGTTCAACAATTTTTTTCCAAATGCTCATAAAGAAATTCGAGATGCAATGCTGCCTAGACATACAAATTTTTGTATTTAATTCATATGGGAAGTGCCACGCCCCTTTTTGTAATCCTCCAATTTTTACTCAAATGTTCACATGGATGAAGAAGTTGTTCGTGCAAAAATTTAAGATTCTAACGGTGCCCAAATGTTAACTTGAATCACAAAGTTGTTTGAGGATTCTAACTCCAATGACGTCCCACATAAATATATTAGAATTTTTTGTATTTAATTCATATGAGTGGTGCCACGCTCCCTGTTGCTAATTCGACAATTTTTTACCTACATGGATGACAAAATTGGTCGTGCAAAATTTAAGAATTCTGGATCTAAGCATTTTCAAGATATTCACATTTTTTTGTATTTAATTCATATGGGAGGTGCCACGCCCCCTAGTGCTAGTCCTCCCATTTTTTCCTTAAAATATTCATATGGATGTCAAAATTGTTCATACAAATTTTGAAGACTCTAGTTGTACCTCTACCATTGCAATTTAAAAGTATAGTAGCCTTTTGTTCCTTCCAGATATAGAGGAACATACACTAAAAATTTCAAGAAGATCGCTTCAGTGGTTTGGCCTCCTATAAGGTACAAACAAACAAATAAACAAACATACATTGATTTTTGTATATATACATAGATGTTTGACCAATTGTGTGCTAACTGTAACTAAATTTAGAACTCAATATCACTAATATTTGATTATTGTCGTTCTAAAAGTGCCAAATGTCTCACTGTGCGCCCCTAAAATCAAGTCCGCTAATTTATTACACAAATGTTGACATGGATGTCAAAATTGTTCGTGCAAAATTTTAGAATTTTAGCTCTAATAGTTTCTGAGATAAACGAATTTTTGTATTTAATTAATTTGGGGGCCGTCTGTAAAGTCCAAACATACATACATACATACATGCATACATACATACATACATACTACATACATACATACATACATACATACATACATACATACATACATCATACATACATACATACATACATACTACATACATACATACATACATTCGTACGTACGTACATACATACATACATACATACATACATACATACATACATACATACATACATACATACATACATACATACATACATACATACATACATACATACATACATACATACATACATACATACATACATACATACATACATACATACATACATACATACATACATACATACATACATACATACATACATACATACATCACATACATCATACATACATACATACATACATACCTACATCATACATACATACATACATACATACATACATACATACATACATACTACATACATACATACATACATACATACATACATACATACATACATACATACATACATACATACATACATACGTGCGTACATACATACATACATACATACATACATACATACATACATACATGCATGCATACATACATACATACATACATACATACATACATACATCATACATACATACAACATACTACATACATACATACATACATACATACATACATACATACATACATACATACATACATACATACATACATACATACATACATACATACTACATACATACATACTACATACATACATACATACATACATACATACATACATACATACATACAACTACATACATACATACATAACATACTACATACATACATACATACATACATACATACATACACATACATACATACATACATACATACATACATACATACATACATACGTACGTACGTACATACATACATACTACGTACTACGTACGTACTACCTACATACATACATACATCATATACATACATACATACATACATACATACATACATACATACATACATACAACATCATCATACATACATACATACATACATACATACATACATACATCATACATACATACATACATACATACATACATACATACATACATACATACATACATACATCATACATACATACATACATACATACATACATACATACATACATACATACAGACATACATACATACATACATACATACATACATACATACCTACATACATACATACTACATACATACAACTAACATACATACATACATACATACATACATACATACATACATACATACATACATACTACATACATACATACATACATACATACATACATACATACAATATACATACATACATACATACATACATACATACATACATACATACAATACATACATACAGACATAAATAATACATACATACATACATACATACATACATACATACATACATACATACATACATACATACATACATACATACATACATACATACTACATACATACATACAATACATACATACATACCATACATACATACATACATACATACATACATACATACCTACATACATACATAACATACATACATACATACATACATACATACATACATACATACATACATACATACATACATACATACATTAACGATTATTTTCAACAGAAATCCGCTTTTGTTCGCTATGTGGTCAAAAATTAATCTATTGAATTTATTGCGATGCTCTGAGCAGGTCATTCCAATTCATCTGTGTTTTTTTATACCCTCCACCACTATCTATGGGTATATATACGGTGAACAGGAGAAAGTAAAAATATTTCATTGACAAAGGTAATAATATTTAAGAACTAGCTTTACCCAGTGTGCTTTGCTACCTAAAAGCAGAATAAAAAACCCACTTAACGATTTTGAAGATTCTAACTGCAATAGTTCTCTAGATTTACAATATGTTACATATTAGAGATGCCAAGCAAATTACTGAAAGTTCGCCAATTTCTATCTATCTATGAAAAATTTGAATAATATAATAGTTTCCAAGATATACGAAATTTTGTATTTAATTCATTTATGTAGTGCCAAGCCCCTAATTGAAAGCTCGCCCGTTATTCTCTAAATGTTCACATGAATGTCAGAGTTTTTTATATAAAATTTTAAGATTCTAGCTCTAATAGTTTCTCAGATATACAATTTTTCTATTTCATTTATGTGGGGGCTTAAAGCTCCCTAGATGAAAGTCCGATCTTTTTCCTCCAAAATATTCAGATGATTATTGAAGTAATTTCTGCAAAATTTGAAGAATCTAGTTCTATTAGTTTCCCAGATAAATGAATTTTTGTATTTAATTAATATAGGAAGTGCCAAGTCCCCCATTTAAAGTCCGCCAATTATTCCCTAAATGTTCACATTAATGTCAAAGTAGTTCATTCTACATCTAGTAGTTTCTCAGATATAAGAATTTTCTATTTAATTCATGTGGGGGTTTCAACCCCCCAAGATAAAAGCCCGCCCTTTTTTCTCCAAAATGTTTAGATGAATATTTAAGTAATTTGTGCAAAATTTGAAGAATCTAGTTCTATTAGTTTCCCAGATAAACGAAATTTTGTATTTAATTAATATGGGAGGTACCAAGTCCCTCATTGAACGTCCGCCCGTTATACTCTAATTGTTCAGATGAATGTCAAAGTTCTTCAAGTAAAATTTGAAGATTCTAGCTCTAATAGTTTCTCAGAAATACGAATTTTTCTATTTAATTCATATGGGGGCTCCAAGCCCTCCCAGATGGAAGTCCGATCTTTTTCATCCAAAATGTTCAGACGAATATTTAAGTTCTTAGTTCAAAAGTTGAAGAATTTACTTCTATTAGTTTCCCAGATAAACGAATTTTTTTATTTAATTAATATGGGAGGTGCCACTCCCCTCATGGGTAGTCCGCCAATTTATTTCCCAAAATGTTAACATGGATGTTAAAGTTATTTGTGCAAAATTTTAAGATTCTAATGCTAGTCCGCCTACTTTTTGTGCTAAATAATCATATTGACACTAAAGTGGCTCCGACAAAATTTGACGACTCTAACTGTTATATTATCTCAAATATACGGATTTAATATTTTCTAATATGGGCGTGGCACCTCGCCCACTTGAAATTTCAAAATAAAAAATTGCCTATTACCTATTCCAGACATACAGGAATACGCTGTGAAAATTTCAAGAAAATCGGTTCAGCAGTTTTGTAGTCTATAACGTTCAAACATACAAACAAACTCACATTCATTTTTATATATATAGATAACTAGCTATACCCAGTGTGCTTTGCTACCCTAAAAGGAATATGTATAAATAAATACCAGATTTATTATATGTTACATATGAAAGATGTCAAGCAAATTATTGCAAGTTCGCCAGTTTCTATCTATCGCCAATTTCTATCTATCTACAAAAAATTTGAATAATATAAGAGTTTCCAAGATGCACGAAATTTTGTATTTAATTCATATATGTGGTGCCAAGCCCCCCATTGAAAGTCCGCCCGTTATTCTCTAAATGTTCACATGAATGTCAAAGTTCTTCATGTAAAATTTGAAGATTCTAGCTCTAATAGTTTCTCAGATATACGAATTTAATTCATGTGGGGGCTTCAAGCCCCCCGGATGAAAGTCCGCCCTTTTTCCTCCAAAATATTCAGATGAATATTAAAATAATTTGTTCAAAATTTGAAGAATCTAGTTCTATTAGTTTCCCAGTTAAACGAAATTTTGTATTTAATTCATATGGGAGGTACCAAGTACCCCATTGGAAGTCCTCCCGTTATACTCTAAATGTTCAGGTGAATGTCAAAGTTCTTCAAGTAAAATTTAATGATTCTAGCTCTAATAGTTTCTCAGATATACGAATTTTTCTATTTTATTCATATGGGGGCTCCAAGCCCCCCAGATGAAAGTCTGCTCTTTTTTTCCTTAAAAATGTTCAGATGAATATTAAAGTTCTTCGTGCAAAATTTTAAGAATTTAGTTCTATTAGTTTCCCAGATAAACGAATTTTTGTTTTTAATTAATATGGGAGGTGCCGCTCCCCTCATGGGTAGTCCGCCAATTTATTACCCAAAATGTTTACATGAATGTTAAAGTTCTTTGTGCAAAATTTTAAGAATTTAGTTCTATTAGTTTCCCAGATGAACGAATTTTTTTATTTAATTTATATAGGAGGTACCACGCCCCCTAATGCTAGTCCGCCTACTTTTTGTCCTAAATGATCATATTGACACTAAAGTGGCTCCGACAAAATTTAAGGACTCTAACTGTTATATTATCTAAAATATACGGATTTTATATTTTCTTAATGTGGGCGTGGCTCATCGCCCACTTGAAATTTCGAAATAAAAAGTAGCCTTTTACCTATTACCTATTCCAGACATGCAGGAATATGCTGTGAAAATTTCAAGAAAATCGGTTCAGCCGTTTAGTAGTCTATAACGTTCAAACATACAAACAAACACACATTCATTTTTATATATATAGATAATTTCCTAAATGGTATGAATTTTTTAATTTTTATTTTTTTAAACATAATCTAGAAGCCTTGATTTAAAATATTTCAAATTTATTTTTCTATTTGTTAAAAAATGTTTGAAATTTTAAATTCTTTATGATTTTTAGATTAAAATCGATGAAATTTCCGCTTAGTTTGCGTTCCTTTTTGAAGAATGGATGTTACTATGTTTTCTGATTATTTCATGTTTTAGATTTTGTTTTTAAACATTTATATTTCTATTTTTTATTATACAAAATTCATTAATATAGTATTACTATTCTGTTACTATGTAAACAGAATAGTAAATAATGGACTTTTATGCAATTATTTCATGCATATCGTTGAAAAAATTCAAAAAATGACCGTCGTGTACAAGTTCATACATTTTATAAACTTTTAATATTCTGAATGAAAATTGTTTGGAACAAAAGCCATGTCGAATCATACAATTTATTACAAAAATTCAATCATTTATTTTAATTTTTTCTGTGCTAGAAAAATAAAAATATATTAATTGATAAAGTACAAATAAAAAGCAAATACTAAATGTTTATAATTGAAAAACCTGTATCACCTACATTTGTGTCAGAACTTTTTAATATTTTTGTATTACTTATGCGTTTTTATGTAAATCTGAAAATATAACGAAATACTGAACAAATACAGAAAACTAAATAAAAAATGTTCATGTTTTTTAGGAAAAAATAATTTATACAGAACAGGGCTCTAAAATACAATACTGTTCTGTATAATACAGAACGTCTGGTCACCGTAAATAGGTATACATAGCTTAATCGACTTTTAAAAACTTGATTTGAATTTAGCACTTTTTTCAACTAATTTGCACTTTTTTCTGAGGGAATTCTGGCAACACTGTATATGAGGGATAGGGTCAATTATGGACCGATCCTCATAAAATTTGGTAGAGAGATTTTAGCTCATATGAAACTTATTTATGTGGAATTTCCTTACTATACTCTAGTATAGCACTGGCTAGTTTTTATCCAGTAATGAGAGTTAAAGTAATTTTCTGAAGGGGACCTTGCATGGGGGTAGGATCAATTATGGACACATCCTCATTAAATTTGGTAGAGAGATTTTGTCTCATATGAAAATTACTTACACTATCGGACAAAACAAAGTGCAAAAGTACTCATGCTATATTCTTTCAGCGAAAAATCGGTTAAATAATTATTGAATATGGACAATCTCTTCAAAATCATTTAGTTAATATCGGGGGACTATATTCAATAGTCTCTATCTGTCATTTTCATGAAAATAAGATTTTGATGGCAAAATATCCAGCAAACTATCCCGCACCCGTGACATAAATTTCAAAAGAAAAAAATATTTTTTGGCAATTTTATAGCAAATTTTTAATCTTATCCAAAAATTGCTTCAAACTCTATTATTTTGGATAATTTTCTGTTGCAAAACAAGTGTTTTTACTAATTTGGACATTCTGAACACAAATCCGCAAATAATATTTGAAATCGGTTTAATAGTTTTCGAGATATCGCTCATTTTGATACTAATTTGATTAATTTTATTTATCCATATAACATTGATTTTGGACCAAAATCTTATAATCTGTTGCTTTTTCAACAATTTGCTTTATATTACTTTATTAAATTGCGTAAAATATAATATTTATTGATATTAAATCAAATAAAAAATTGATATTTCCATGAAAAATTCTCTATCTGAAGGTTGTAAAAAAATGAAAATTTTCGTAGAAAAAAAAGCTCTATCTGATATAAATTTGTGAATAATTCTGCAAATAATGCAAAATTTTAAATTATTTTTATATAACTACTCAAAAATCTACTCTAACTAGCTAAATAAACAGTTTTTTTGCTCTCCTGAAAACTTGTGTTATTTTTGATAGAGACAATTGAATATAGTCCCTCGATATACAATGCTCCAAAAAATAAAAATAAAACAAAATTATTGAATTCAAAATTTGTCTGTATAACATCTAAAATTTAAGTAAATTCACTTTCTTGTCGGACAAAATAAATTGTAAATTTTATATATCGTTATTTAAATTTATTGTATATCAAAATTTGTTCCCATGATCACTATTTTATTGGAATTTTTTGATCAATTGTGGTCCAAAATTAATCTATTGGATTTAGATGCTCTGAGCAACATAATCTATATTTTAGTGTTTTTTCCTACAGTAATGTTATTTTTTAACTTTATCAAGTGCTTAAGCTTATTATCTTGCAGAGATTTAAAGTTGCTCAAGTCCATTTCAAAGGCACTGATCTTAAGAATTGACTGTAATATGCTCACATGTGTTCACTGGAGCTTTTGGAAAAAATTTCCCCTAGGTTTAACACACCTAAGGTTAAAAATTGGACACATACGAAGAGTCAACTGACTCATACCTTCAATCTTTCACCAACATATTTAAAAGCATGAAAATTTTTTTTCGATTTAGTATTTAATTTTGTATTTTTTAGCTCAAATTTACGTAGTTGGTCAGATGAGTCCCAATTTGTACCGAAAATTTTAAAATGTCGACAATGAGTGTGAGTTCAGCCCTTCAATATACAAAATTTTAAAAACAATACCCCAGGTTTTAAACATTATGGAGGGCTATCGGTATTGGTACATTATTCAACTTAGTGAAAATGGAGTAAACAATAACAAATGAGCAATTCACGAGTGTATTTAATAAAAATTTTGAAATAAATGCCGTAAAAATGGGTTCGGGAGACTTAATGCCTCAACAGATTCATGATTTCAAACACACGACAAAGGTATTATTAAATTAATAATGAATTCCATATAACGATTTATATATACAAAATACATATTTATGTCCAATTTTATCCCGATGACTTTGATTGTCAATGTGCGTTTAAGTAATTTTCGGAAATGATCCTTATATGATAGTTGTGACCAATTATGGATCGATCAGGAAAAAATTTCGTATAATGATTTATATGCAAAAAAAAAATATTCAAGTCGAATATTACTCCAATAGATTTATTAATTAATGAAATATGTGCGTTTAAGTGATTTTCGGAACTGGACTTTATATAGTAGCTATGACCAATTACGGGCCTCGAAAAAATTTCGTGGAGTGATTCATATATATGTACACAAAACATATTTGTGTCGAATTTTATTAAGATAGCTTTGACAATGAAATATGTGAGTTTAAATGATTTTTGGAAGAGGGCCTTATATGGGAGCTATGACCAATAATAGACCGATCCTGGGAAAAATTTGTAGAATGATTTATATGTACACAAAACATATTCAAGTTGAATTTTATACCGATAGCTTTATTTATCAATGAAATATGTGCGTTAAAGTGATTTTTAGATGTGGGCCTTATATATATATGATTTGTATGTTACGAAACATATTTAGCTCGAATTTTATCACAAAAGCTTTATTTATCAATGAAATATGTGCGTTTAGGTGATTTTTGGAAGTGGACCTTATATGGGTGCTATGACCAATTGTGGACCGACTGAGATTTACGTTGGTAGTATAATTTCTATTCATATTATATTTGTATGTATAAAATTTTGTGTTGATACCGATATATTTGAGGGATAAACTAATTTCCGGGAATATACACCTTTGTGTGGGGGCTATGGGAAATATTGGATCAATTATTATGAGTTTGAACCTACTTGATCACTGGCAGAAAAAAATAATGCCTGACAAAATTTATCGAAATATATTTGGTAGTTTCTGAGAAAACTACTTAAGAATTGGAAAAAAAACGTTATTTTTTTCGAGGTCGTCTGAAATTTTTACTCATTACTTTTTACGTCGTGAACCGTCAATACCAAACTGTACCGGATAATAAATAATGTTTTGGGTGAATTTCGTGAATTTCTATTGTTTCGTTGTAACGTGAGCGTTTTTTACACAGACAGACAGACGGACGGACAGACATAGCTAAATCGCCTCAGAATTTCATAAGGATCAAAAATACATATACTTTGTTGGGTCGCAGTTGAATATTTCTTGGTGTTACACACGGAATGTGAAAGTTATATATACCTACGGTGACCAGATGTTCTGTATTATACAGAACAGTACAGTATTTTAGAGCCCTGTTCTGTATAAATTATTCTTTGCTAAAAACATGAAAATGTTCTGTATTTCATTTAGTGTTCTGTATTTGTTTAGTATTTCGTTATTTTTTCAGTTTTACATAAAAACGCATAAGAAATACAAAAATATTAAAAAGTTTAACTATAAACATTTACTCCCCTATTCACGAACAAAATTTTTATTTTATAAACGGTTTATAAATTAGATTTTGTATAAGGGGTTTAGTATTTGCTTTCTATTTGTACTTTATCAATTAATATATTTTTATTTTTCTAGCACAGAAAAAATGTATACATAAATGGAATGAATTTTGTAATAAATTGTATGAATCGAACATGCCTTTTGTCCCAAACCATTTTCATTCTGAATGTTAAAAGTTTATAAAATTAATTTTTGAATTTTTACTTTTTTCAACGATATGCATGAAATAATTGCATAATATAATATAAAATAGAAATTTGAATGATTAAAAACAAAATCTAAAACATGAAATCATCAGAAAACATAGTTTTTTGATGAAAACTAATTACGCGCAAATTTCATCGATTTTAATCTAAAAATCATAAAGAAATAAAAATTTTTCCATAGAAAATTTCAAACATTTTTTAACAAATAGAAAAATAAAAATTTAAAAATTCATACCATATAGGAACATATTCTTAAATATTATTAACTTTTGTCAATGAAAGCAGTTCTTAATATTTGTGCTGAAATTTTTTTTCTGTGAACAATCAATGTTAAAATCTCTATTGACAATTGTGTATGTGTTACTTTTAAGAAGTTAATAATTTTTGTGATATTGTCAGGTGATGGATTAAATAAAGCTCTAACGGGGTCAGAATTTCCAAAAATGTTATGTAATATTTGTAATTCGAGTACAATGTTGTAAGATATGTGAAGGATTTGAAACGGGAGATGGGCAGTTAGTAGGAAGATTCATTAGGTGTAGGAAGATTCATTAGGTGTCCATGTGTTAATTTAGAATGTCCAAGCCCCAAGCGCTCGAATTTTATAATATCTGTTCTATTGAAATTAGTTGACAAGTTTTGTAAAAGGGAGCGAGCATCAGTCATTTCAAGATTTTCTTTGTATTCCTTGACTAGACTTAATAGAATAAAACTTTCCCAGTCTTTGTTATTGTAATTTGGAAATGTAAGGAGTGGGGAATTAGAGGCCGACTTTGCGACTTTGTCCGCGAACTCTTTACCTTTTATACCGCAATGTCCAGGTACCCATATTAATTTTATGTCCGGTTATCTTTGAATTAAAATGTTTCTTATTTCGGATATGTAATGTTGGTTATTATTTAAATTACCAATCGATACTAGAGTGGAAAGAGAATCAGTACATATTGCGTTTTTCCCTTGTTATGCCATACACTTTTAACCGCCTCATAAAACGATATCAGTTCAGCGGAGTATATTGTAGTGAATATGGGTAGAATGGCTACTTTAATTATAGAATTATCAGTACATATGCTAAAGGATGTAAAACGCGACAAAATCTTTAAAACCTAAACTATTTGTGTGTAATTATATTTATGGGTTAGTCCAATATACACAAATGCCCATACCAAAATTTATTGAATGTATTGACTAAGTAATACAGAAGTTTTCACAAAAACTGTTTTCTCAATATTAGTAATTCTGCTCTAGTATAGTGTATGAATAATATGTAATTGTTCCTACAACTATTCGGATTTTTTATAATTGGCAAATATTTCTTTTCAAGTGGTCAGAAACGCCTTTTTTGCAAAAAAAATCTTTTTTCGCAAAAACTTATTTTCTTAACGATTTTGTTTGGGCTAAAATATTGTAGAAATCATGCGATCAGTTTTTAAATTCTTTTGACATTTTGATTTTAATTAACACCAAAATAAATCATTGTCTTGCTGTTTCTTTCCAAGAATGAACAAAATTATTTATAAATAGAATTTCAATATATTTCATTAAAATATGTATAAACACAAACACATAATGATTTCCAGGATTAAAATATATTTATTAGCATTATTTGTATTAAGCTCAGCCTAATTATTTGCAAATAGTCTTAAAAAACGCTTTAATTAAAAAAAATTTAATATTTATAACTCTGTTTGCAAAAATTAAAATTTTGCAAAATAAAGGAAAAATTTGGTTGTTCTTCTAAAAGTTTCTCATAAAACACACTTTATGCTATGTTTCCACTGAGGCGTTTTGAGCAAATCTAGTTGATTTGTCCAAAACTAGTTGAAATCATGTAGATTTCCCATACATTTTTGACAAATCCAAATCTACTTAATCTACTAAATTTGATTAAAAACATGTCGAAAATGTATTTTTTCGAACAAGATTTGCTTATGCAACACTGCGTTGTGTCTAGGATAAGCAAATACGACTATAGGCTATCCATTCAAATTGAATGTTTTCATCGAAAAAGTGACATATTATTTCAAAATAAAAATGAACAAATAATAATTTTAAAATTGTTGGCATTTAATAAATAAATTTATACAATTAAAACAGTAAGTTTGTATTTTTAATGTTTAAATTAAAAAAAAAATATTTTATTTTTGTTATATGACAGGATTCTTCGAAAATTCGAATCTCAAAAACGAGTAAGCTCAGTGGAAACATCTCGAAGAGGTAGATTTGAAGCCAATGGAAACATAGCATTATCTAAAATCTAAAAATCTGAAAAAATATTTACTAACTTTTTCAATTTATTTCATTAAGGTTTGTGAATTTTAAGTATTTTGTCTGCTCAAAATATAAAATCAATTTCAACGAAATAGAAATTACAAAAAATATATAATTATAGCATTTATGTTAAGAACATCATGATGAATCATTGAAATCAATATTTGTTCACTAATATGCTGTTACAAAATTTAAGATTTTGCAAAATATAGGAAAAAGTTGATTATGTTCCCTCTTGTTTTCAATTTACAACCTAATTGTCTTTAATAATAAGTAAAAAAATTTTAAAAATGTTTACTAACTTTTTTTTTACAAAAAAAGTTAAACAAAATCTGTTATATTTTTACATTTTTATTTAATGTTTGTAACAATTAAAACAGCTTAATCAAATCAATGTTGCAGATGATATATATACGAGACAATAAAAATAAATGTTTATAATGCAAAAGCCGGGCATTATTTTGGAACAAAAAAAATATAGAAACATCTCCTACGGTTAATTTATGAGAATTATTTTGGATTTCAGAGCCCTCTAGTGTCCGCAATTCGTATTACAAAAATATAATTTATACTTTTTTAAGAAATTTTCAGAAAAATGTACAATTTTTAATTTTACTCTCGATCATATTTTTGTCTACGGAATATACTTTTTTAAGAAATCACAGTGCGTCGGTGAATAGAAATGTATGGCAGTGAAGTTGTATAAGAGTGTAAAGAAGTATTAATAGTAGTATTTTCGAGATGCCATGGTGGGTGAGGTTTAGTTGTAGTTTTAATTATGTTAATTGGGAGATTCAATTTTGTACAATTATCAATTGATATGAATATGGTGGATTAAATTCTAAGTATTTTCTTTGAGGTTTTGCATTTCTTAACTATTTGTACTAGGGGTGTGTCAGGTCTAAGCGAGATAGATTTTAATAGTTTTTTAGTTGATAATTTGGTCTGAGAGCCGATAGATAGAATGTTTGTTTCAAAGAGCATATTACTAATTGGAGTTGAACGAAAAGCTGCAAGTGCAAATCTAACAGCAGCATTGATAACTGTGATATAATTAATGTGGTTATCCCAGCGGTATAATGTGTTAATATGTAAACCAAGTATTTTCATAGAAACAACTTTTGTTAGGTTTGTAGGAGTAGAGATTATCGTTCAGTTGCAATTTTTTCTACGACATATATGTATATATTTACATTTGGAAATAGAGAGTTAGCTCACGAATTGGAGCACCAATTGTGTATGTCGCAGAATAATCTACTAAGATCAATTACCGGATTTTTCTTTTCGTCAGATCGTATTATAATATTGATATCATCTAAATATGCAATGAAGTCTATTTCTTTATGAAAGGAAATAATTGAACATAAGTTATTATAAGCAATCAAAAAGATGGATAGGGGAGATCCCTGAAGGATACCATTAATGAGGAGAGGAGTATAAATTACCAATTCTTACAAAAAATTTTCTATTAGTCATAAAGTTTCTTATGTAATTTGTAATGTTGGGGCCAATTTTCCAAAAATGTAGTTGGTAGATAATAGCATGAATCCCTATTCTGTCGAAAGCTCTTTCGAAGTCAAGCGATATGACCGAAATAAGTTTTCGAAGTGACAAGGAGTTTTCGAAATCCGAATTGCCTGCTCTCAAGGAGTTTTTTTGCATGCAAAAACCACCATAATCTGTTGGCAACTATTCTATCTACATAGTATCTTTGAGATGCAGGAGTTAAGGGAAATCGATCTGTAGGAACTAACAAGGTTCTTATCGGAGCCTTTTTTATATATTGGAATTACAATGCTATTTATGTACTGTTGAGGGATATATGATGTAAAAATTAGATTGTATTGATTTAATAGTCTTTGTTTCATAATTGGGGGAGGTTCTTGATCATCGGATATGATACTCTGTCTCTACCGGGTGTTTTACCCTTTAGTTTACTTAAAATTCAGGTAAATTCAAACATTCGGATAGAGTATTCGATTAATAATGCATCAGAGGTTGGATTGGTAATGTTAGTAAGATTCACTGCTCTGGTTTTATGAGTACCGAAGGCTTAAGAAAATTTCACGTCTGCTGAATTTTCGGAGCAAAAGGTCGCAAATTTCTTTGTCATATCAAACTTATCTGTTATTCTAGTATTAGGGTCATTAAGTTTTGAAATGCAATGTATGGAGTTAGTTGTTTCGAAGCCGGTGAAATTTCTTATATTGGACCAAATCTTAGGTGTAGCTGGGTTTATAGAGGATCCTAGTTGATTTATTGATTTAGATTTTGACAGCTTAATTTCCCTTTTAAATTGGGCTCTAGTCTTCTTAAAATTAATAAGGTTAGAGAGACACATATTGCGTTTGTATAACATGTTTTCCTCTTTCTTTAACTTTTATTTAAACAATTTTTTAATTGTCATAATTATCTCATTGTTTTGATCCTAAGTATACAAATTTGATTAAACTTTTAATTGAATCAATTAATTTTTTAATTGGGTGAAAAAGTTTTTCCAGCCTACTTTTTTATTTTGGTTTTTTGTTTTGATATTTTATTTAAATAATTTCATTATTTATAACGAAAAATAATTCTCAAATAGTCAATAATATTTTAGGCATAAGAAGTTGAAGTTTCATAAATATTTTAATATTTATAAATCACTTTATTTGTTCAAATGTGACAATAAAGATATATTTTTGAGAGTGCTTAACGCATTGTTAAAGGTAAAGGAATCCTTTAATGTTATAAGCATTCAATTAATGCTTTGATTGTTTCAATCATCTACTTTATTGATTTTTAACACATTTTTAACCAAACTGTTCAATTTATTTTATTAATAATTTTAAATTTTGAATTTAATTACTGATGTTAATTGTTTTGATTATTTCTTTAATTGGAAAAAAAATATCTTTTCACAAATATCATAATTGATATCATCATTTTGTTGATAGGTGCAAAACTTGCTTGATACAATCAATTTGATAATTAAAACACTTTTTCAGTTTTTTCTGAAAATGGTTTTATATCCTAAACAAAATCGTTCACAGAAAAAACTGAAAATGTGTTTTAATTATCAAATTGATTGTATCAAGCAAGTTTTGCACCTATCAACAAAATGATGATATCAATTATGAAATATGTAAAAAAACATTTTCTTCCAATTAAAGAAATAATCAAAACAATTAACATCAGTAATTAAATACAAAATTTAAAATTAGTTAATTCATTAATTGGATAAATTAAATATTTAATAAAATAAAATAAAAAAAAAAAATATATCCTTATTGTCACATTTGAACAAATAAAGTGATTTATAAATATTAAAATATTTATGAAACTTCAACTTCTTATGCCTAAAATATTATTGACTATTTGAGAATTATTTTTCGTTATAAATAATGAAATTATTTAAATAAAATATCAAAACAAAAAACCAAAATAAAAAAGTAGGCTGGAAAAACTTTTTCAGCCAATTAAAAAATTAATTGATTAAATTAAAAGTTTAATGAAATTTGTATACTTAGGATCAAAACAATGAGATAATGACAATTAAAAAATTGTTTAAATAAAAGTTAAAGAAAGAGGAAAACATGTTAATTGAAAATAAACTACCGATAATTTTTTCTGTGTTGTTACCTAGTGTTATTAGTTATTTTATATACATACATATATATGTATGTATATGCTTATTCTTAGGGGCATTAAAAAATTTCGAACAGGTTTTGTACCTTACCCTTACCGAATTTGATAAAACTTTTTTTAAGATTTTTTCAACAAGTATTAAATTTGACATCGAATATTTTCTAAAATATTTATCGTTTTAGTTCCTAATTAAAACCTATGTCTTGCAGTTTGAAAATATTTTATTTAAAATATTTCTGTTTTAAGGTATGAATCATGACATCAAACAACGTCTTAGTCAAGGATATCTCAAAAAAGGCACCTTATATTTTCTTTATTCCTTCACATAAGATTGCTTATAGTGTTTTCAATAAAATATACAAATTTCAGAATGGGACAATGAGGGAATCTCAAGTAAATCAACTTTTAGTAAAATAATCCACATCATTTCCATACAAATTTCAAAAATTTAAATTTTTTGTTCATAAACAATTTAATTTTTGTTTAAAAATTTTAAATTTATTTTTGTGTTCATCAACAAATAAAACTTAAATATATTGAATATTATGAAACTACAAGACATAGGCTTTAATTGGGAGCTAAAACGATTAAAATCGGATAAAAATTTTAGTAAATATACGATGTTACATTTAATGCTTGTTGAAAAAAATCCAAAAAAAAAAAATATGAAATTTAAACATCGATAAAATCTGGACCGTAACGAATTTGAAAATTTTGGAGAACTTTAAATTCCGTATTTACAAGAAGAATGTATGTACCGAATTTCATCCAAATCGGTGAGGGTCATGTTCAACATTCTACTTTTTTGTTCGAAATTTTTTGAAACTACCCCTTATTGATTTTGTAAAGGGATATTTTATAGGCAAGGTCAAATCATGGATCAATTTGAAATAGTCTTTTTCAAAATATCACATCGGGAAAAGTTATGAATCAAAATTTTAAAACAACTCCGAAAAAATAAGCATTTTTTCTACACATTCTGATGTAATTTTCACGAAAACCATACAATATAATTGCATGAAAATCATCATACATTCGTTTCTACACGAGAGCTTGCCTACTGCTGAAAATTGGCGGAATCGGTCCACAATTTCATATACCTCCCATACAAAAGTACATATTCCCGGAAAATGAGTTTATTGTTAATAACTTCCGTCAGAATGTTGATAGCTTCACAAAATTTTACAAGTAAAATCTTATGTGAATAGAACTCATTCAGAGAAAAAATGTTCAGGATCGGTCAATAGTTGGTCATAGCTCCCATACAAGGTCCCCTCCCTAAAATCACTTAAGCGCCCATAACTCATTACTAAATTAAGATATTCTTATAAAATTTGGCACAAGTATTGCTCTTATATACAGAAATATTACTGAAAAATTTGTTTCCGATCGGTCCTTAATTGGTCATAGCTCCCATACAAAGTTCCCTCCCGAAAATCAATTAAATGCTCATTACTAAATCAAGATATTCATATAAAATTTGGTACAAGTATTGCTCTTATATACCGAAATGTTACTTATTTCTAAATTCCTAAATCCATATAAAATCTTATATACAGAAATGTTACTGTGAAATTTTTTTCCGATCGGTCTATAATTGGTCATATCTCCCATACTAGGTCCTGCCCCGAAAATCACTTTAACCGTATTAACCAGTTGCATTAGTGTGGGAATCTTTTGATTTTTGTGTATGAGGGAAAAAGAAATATCAATCATCCTTTTCTCTCACACACAAAATCAAAAGTTTCCCTGTGTGAACCGGCACTTATCAAATTGTGAGTTTCCTTACATCTTTGTGAATTTCCTTAAACCTTTTACACACATGCATACATGTAAATTATTAAATATCGCTAAAGCATATCTTAGGGCGCTATAAAAATATAAAAGAAAATGGCGTTTGTAATGTTCAATAAATCTTGCAATTGTAACAGATTTAAGCTGCCTAACTCTTGGTGTTTTTCTATTTAAGACATGAGAAAACTTATTTCTTCTACAAATATTTGATCAATTAAAACAGTATTAATATAAAAGTAGCTGGTGGAGGTTATTTAAGAATCGGCTCAGCCGAATATAACACTCTAACTTGTTTTTATATATTTTTAGGTACACTATAAGCAATCTTACGTAAAGATTTAAATAAAATGCAAGGTATCTTTTTGATATATCCTTGACTGAAGGACGTTTTTCGATATCATTATCCTTATGTTAAAATTATAATATTTTAAATGAAATATTGTTGAACTACAAGACATAGGCTTTAATTGGAGATTAAAACAAAAAATATACGATGTAAAATTTAATGCTTGTTGAAAAAAAATCCTAAAAAATATGAACTTTCTAGTCTATTCTATAGTCTAGTCTATAGTCTAGTCAGTATCAAATTGAGAATATTCTAAATGAAAATGCGAGTTTCCATTTGAAATTTAAAAAAATACAATTGAAATTGAGAATGAGTTGAAATTGAGAAAATTCCAATTGAATTAGGGAAACTTTCAAATGAAATTGAGAAAATTACAAATGATTTTGAAAAATGTTTAATTTGCAAATAAATATATATGTACATATATATGTAGTGCAATACATGAATGTCCCGAGAAAGCTTAAAATTTGAACATGATTGTCAATCATTTCGAAAAATTCTGCGATATATACTTTTATACTTTATACTGGGATCTGAACTTTTAACCTAATTAGCGGGAAATTCAGACCATATTTTATTATTATTTTTTTAATTTGACGTATTCAGACCAGAGATACAAGCCGAGACGGCTCAAATCGGCGGCGGCTGGCCGCCGGTAATATTTTGCAAGCCGCGCCGCCGCCGACTTCTTTCGGCTCAAAAGCTAAGCAGGCTTAAACGCAGCCGCTGATAAAGATTAGAATCACATAATTTCACCAAATTGAACGGAGTTGCCACTATTTTAAATTCTTATGACAAATTGAAAAGAGTTGCCATAAATTTGCTATAAATTTATATTTATAATGGATATAAATAATAAACAATTTTCTATAATTTAAAATTTATAGATGATTTAATGAAAATAATATATAATTTGGTTATTTCCCGTCTTATCCGTCTTATAAATCGCTATAAACCGTTCCAAACAACAAAGGTTTTTCACTATTGAAATGTAATTTGTATTTTTTGTGATAAAATTTTGTTGAAAAATAATATTAAATGAAATTTTAGAATAAATTGATGTTATTATTCAATGATATTTCTTTTTAGTAAATATAAACACATATATTTTTGGCTTTTGGTTTGGTTGCGCAAACAAAATTTTGTTTTTTCACTGTTTTATCCGTCAATTGTTTTAAGAAATTATTTGTTGTAATGTGAACATCGGGCAAACAAATTTTCACTATTTGTACTGAATTGAGTTTGGCATTGTTTCTTCAAACAAAACGTTAAAACAGAAATACTAATTTTAAGCATATTATGAAATAAAAACGTATTTAATTTTTTGTTTTTAGACAGAAATTTCTATGAAATTTTAAAAAACTATTGTAATTTCAATTAAATAGTTTTTTTTTTTTAACGTTAAACAAAAATGTTTCGTGTTTGGTGTTCACATTGTGTTCACATTGGGAAAATATTTGTAGGTTGACAAATAAAAATGTTTCACGAAAAAAAGCTGATATTTTGTTTGCTCTTCAAAAATATTTTGTGCTAACATTACAGCCAACAAATATTTGATAAAAAACGTCAAATATTTGATAGGTGTGAACGTAGCTTTAGACTAATTCTAGCGTATGCTTCAATAATCTGGTTGACTTTTTTGGACAAAATACAACAGAGAGTTCAACGTACATGCTGCTTGGGTACAAGTGGTGCCATAAGCACAACGTCAAGTAAGGCTCTAGAAACGTTGCTAGATATTACACCCATTGAAACATATTTAAGATATGAGCAGCACTTACAACTGAACGGCTCATAACTTTAGGTGAACTAGGCAAAAGCGGTTATAGGACACGTCATCAATATGTACTGGACACAAAGAAAGGCTATAAACAACGTGTCTGGTCGCATACCAGAAAGAGAATATGTCGGAAACTTTGAGACACTGAGCCCAGATAGAATGTCTTGGTCAAGCGGAACATTTCTCACGAACACTGATTGGGAAATTCATCTAAGTTACTGTTTTATAAGTGTATTAATGTTTGGCAAATTTTATTTATATTTTATTAAATTATTCGAATAAAAACTTGTATTCGTTCGTTAAAATTTAATCGACTCCTCGAATGAAAAAATATAGCACATTTTTATTCAAATAATTTTAAACACGAATTACACTGTCCAACACCATTTTTCACACACGAACCAAACCATATACATACGAAAGCACATAATTTATATGGTATAACTGCGTACTCAGTTTTTCATTTTCTGATCGTTTGTCCTTTTTAAAGGACTTCAAAATTTGAGGTACATACAATTTTCAAAAATTTTTATAAAATATTTTTAGCCACCCTATTATAACAATATGGGTATCAAACTAAAGAGGACAATTGCAGTATTTTTGTTTTATTTTTGTTTTATTTTTTAAGAATAAAAAGATGTAAAAATATCCTTATAAAGGTTTATCCTTTATTATCCTTGAAATTTTATACAAAATTGTTCAACAAAAAATATTCATAATAAAGACATTAGAATGTAGTACAAAAGTCTGAAATTGGGTCTTCATAGCACTATTTGTTTAATTTTTATAATATTTTTTTAAATATCTCTATAAATTAATTAATAAAATTTTCCCCTCTGAAAATTTCAAAGTCCTTTTTTTGTTAAAATATTATGTAGAAAAATTAGAAATTTGATATTGTGGAACCGAGTTTCTTTATCTCTATGATAAAAAGTTAAAAAAGTTGAAACTTTGAAGAATATGAAAGGATAAAAATCGATTAAGGATATCTTGCATTTTTTATCCTTTTATGTTAAAACTACCTTCTGGGAAAGTATATTTTCCTTTTTAATTTAACCCAATTATTCCGAACTCTATAGTTATTCTAAATTCTATATATCTTTTAAAAATACCTTTGACCTGCCAATAATGTTATCAAAGTAGTTTATTATATAGTTTTCACTAAAAAATACAACAGGGCGAAGGTATATCATGTGCAATTAGTAAACCACGATATACATAAATATTTAAACAAGTTAGGAAAGTATAGCCGGACTGGTGGCACAACGAAACACAAACTTATTTTATGTTGTGAATATTAATTAATTTGGTTAATTTTTAAATAATTTTTTTTACTGATTTCATAGTTTTAACTATTTAAAATTTAAATACATAAAAACGAAAAAAACTTAAAATTTCGATAAAATTTGTAATATTATGCATTGAAATATTATGTAATTTAATGTTGACCACATTCTAAACAAATGTATATGCATTTTACTGGAGGTAAACTTTTTACGATTTACGATTTGTATTTCTGTTTCTTTATAAATTTTGCACTTTGATTTGCTTTTCAAGTACTCAGAGCCAATTGACATAAAAGTCCAATTGGTTCCTGTAAAAGATGCAAAATAAATTATAAATTGAAGGAATATATTGAGTAAACTTCGTTCTTCCTCTAAACCGAAAAAGTTGTTCGTCAACGGTAATATTTTCATATGGCTTATAATTTGGTTTAAGATTTTATCAGCTTTGTCGGTTTGAGATCGAAAAGGTCCAGTGCGGCAATCACCAAAACGTATAAATCGTAATAAAAGCTGAAATCTCTTCAATAACATTACTCGAAATATATATATATATACATATGTAAATAGGCATGTTTGTAGTTTTCAATAATTCTGCTGTATGCTCTTTTATTATAATTTGTTTAGGCTGAATATTCTAATAGAACAACATCCTCCTATACCTCTCAATATCTTATGAACAATCTTCTGGTATATGGAAGAGACATGGACCACTCTATTCATCTTTTCCATAAAATAAATCATTATTGTTGGACGTATAAAAAAACGTTTGATCGTTTTTATTTTCTTTGTCGTTTTCGCTTGTACATATTTTCAACATGAAAGCTTTCTATCATCGAAAGCTTTCACGAATTTAGCAATGCCTTCAGCAAATTTTTTTCAAAAATTAGGGATCAGATCTTGAAATAGTTTCCATAACGATATCGACATTGTTATTCATTACAATTACTATAAGTAGTTGTAAATTTTTGCACAAGCAGCTATTTGATGAATTGTTGAAACAGAAAATAAAATGACTGTTATTCTCTTGTTATTTTTTACACACTAAAAATAAAATGTTGTCCAAGAATTTTTCTGTACTCTTATTTTCATAGATTTTGTTTTGATTTCATTTACTGTTGTATAAATAGTAAATATTTAGTTTTGATTGCACTTATATCCATTTAAAACATTACTAGTTCTGACCAGGCCTTGGAGGTATGAATATGAACAAAATTTTATTAGGGGCGATAACCACGCCCACAATAAAAAAAATTTAATTTTTTTTACATTCTTCTGTACAAAACATAACTAATGAGGAATTCATAAAATTTCAAGAAGATATCTCAATTCTATTAATATAAAAAATTTAATTAAATCCAAAAAATGTCTGGCCAGGCACTGATATCCACTTAAGGGTTAATATGTATATTATAAAATTAAGAGGAGAGATTTATGTTTACATATATAAACGTTTTTTGTGTAGCTTTTCATCGTGATATTAATGTTTATATTAATTATATTATAATTTATATTTATAATAATATTGCGCTTATCATATTATCCTGAAGTGGATTTTAGAATTCGGAACATGCATGTTTTAATCACTAAACCGTCATAATCATACGAAATAAAATTTTATATATTTTAAGGCCTGTTATCTCAACCACCGGTTATGTTTAATTGGTAGATATTTTGTCTGAAAACTGTCAATTTAACGCTGGGAGAAAAAATTAACAGACATTGAGATAATGGGGGTAGGTAATTGGCATAAATAATAAATTAAATTAAACAAAATATTCTCAACAAAAAATTTTTTAATTTGAATACATCTTGGCTTTTAATTTTTTTACAAAGAACTAATAAAGATAAAGACATGAAATTTGGGAGTCTGCAACTCCATATTTGTAAATATAACATATATTTTTTTCTAAAAAACTGACTATAGAAAATAAGGATATTAAAGGAGTAAAATTGTAAAGGACATTTTTTTAGTTTTTTTTTTATTCTAACATTTTAAAACTATTTTATTTGTAAAAATACTGTAATTCTCCTCTTTCAATCGATACCTATATTGACCTACTAGACCAAACCAAATTTAAGCTAAATATAATTATACTTACTCTTCCTTTCAAACTTTATAGTCCTTTTAAAGGAAGAAACGATCAGAAAATAAAAATCCAAAAATGTAGTTTAACTATATCAAGTATGTAGTTTCCAACGTATATGGTCTTGCTCATGTGTGCAACAATTTTTCCCAATTTGTTGTACGGTGTAATTGACAACCCTAGTATCTATTGTCAATCGGCAACAGCAACGAACTTGGTTGGTGTTGGGACCATATTTCTATTAATTAATTATACAATCCTCATTATAGTGTAGGGAATAAAATCTATTCCGATAGATATGTTTCTCGCTTGTACATGACATACATTAAATGTTTCTCTTCTCTTTTTATTTAATTTGCCTTTTCATTTGTATCTAACTACAAACGCCTTAAAAATTATACGAAAATGTATGTAAATAGCGGTTAATTTTTTTCAAATTAAATAATTTCTTCTAGGCTGGAATTCCCGGGATCCCGGGAATTGAAATAGTCCGGGAAAAGAAAAACACTAATGATAGGCCTAACCCGAACGTACACTCTTACTTGTTTATTCATATGGGTTCAGACGCTAAACGCCTTTGATTAGGTTGGGTAATAAAATTCCATTTTAAAATAAATTTCAAAATACAAAAAGTTTGTGCATGTTTTTTTTACAAAATTAATTTAAATTCCGATAAACCTTTAGAATTATTTAAAAAAATTCTTACATCAGACATTTTGGAAATTTTTATTCAAAATTTTACCTGTGTCGGTGTTAAGTGTATCAGGCTTGCTAAATGCTCTCGTTCGGGCGCAGATAAGTATCTTTGTTGTTTAAATCTTCTTTCCAACTCATAAACCTGAAAATATACAATAATTTAACAAAGTTTACGTATTTATTACACAAGTTGTTAAATATATTCGGTTTGTTTTTCTATTTTTATATATTCAAAATATATTCCTATCGAATTTTACTCTGTTATCGTTATATGTATAAACTGAAAATAATCCATGCCTAATACACACGAAATATGTTGTACATTGTACGAAATGCTTCGTGGTTTCGCACCATGGAATTCTTTCGTAATATATACGAAATTGTACGAAATATTTTAGTAAAATGCAAAATAATTTTAGAAAAAAAAATTGTTCATTTTACGATTTTTATAAGACATAAATATATTAGTTCTTTTAAAATAATTATTTAGAAAAAGATTGCGAATTAAAAAAAAAAAAAAAAATTTATGTTTTTTAAAAAAACATAAAAATTTTTTTAAAATTACGTTTAATTTAACTCGCTTAAAATTACGAAAATAACAAAAAAAAAATTGTAACAAAATAATTTTTTTTGTGAAATCAAAAGAAATTCTTGTATATTACTAAATAATTTTGTTACGAAAAAAATTCGTTACTTTCGTTAAATATTACATGCATTAACGAAATTATTTTTGTAAAAGAAAAATATATACGAAAAAATATGTTACGACAGGTTTTCGTACTTTCGTAAAATTAGAAAAGGGGTTTGTTCTTTTAAAATAATTATTGTAAATTTAGAAAAAGATTGCGAATTAAAAAAAAACAAATTTTTTATGTTTTTTAAAAAAACATAAAAATTTTTTTAAAATTACGTTTAATTTAACTCGCTTAAAATTACGAAAATAACAAAAAAATTGTAACAAAATAATTTTTTTTGTGAAAACAAAAATAATTCTTGTATATTACTAAATAATTTTGTTACGAAAAAATTCGTTACTTTCGTTAAATATTACATGCATTAACGAAATTATTTTTGTAAAAGAAAACAAAGTTTCTCAATATATATGAAAAAATATATTACGACAGTTTCGTACTTTCGTAAAATTAGAAAAGGGGTTGATTAAACAATATTTCGTATTATACACTAAATTTTCGTATATATTATGAAAAAAGTAGTTATGGAATTTTTTTTCGTAAAGTTAAGCATGGATTACTTTCAGTGTATGTATTAGTGAATGGGGGCTATGACTTTATATGGAGGTTATAACCAAAAATGAGCCAATCCGAGCAAAATTTCGTAAAATAATTTATCGATGGGCAAAATAAAATCATATCCAATTTTATCCGGATACCGGATATTTATGAAATATGTGGGATTTACTGACATCCGGAAGTGGAGAATTAAAACCTATTATGGACTATTCCAGAAAACAAAATTTTCAGAATGATTTGTATATACACAAAGTATATTCATGTGAAATTTTATTCCGGAAGTGGACCAATTATGAACTGATATTGAAAAAATTTAGCGGGTCTATTTGTATATAATTTTAAAACATTCATGAAGAATTTCATTCCTATATCTTTACTTAGTACTGGAATATGTCCGTTTGCGTGGTTTTCGTAAGTGGGCGTTATATGGTAGCTATGACCAATTACGAGATTATCCGTAAAAAATCGACAGCTATAACCAATTACATATGCACCGAATCGGAAAAAAAATCGCTGAGTATGTGCGTTAAGTAATTTTAGCAAGTGGGCCTTCTATATATATACAAAAAATTTAATTTCATGTGGTGATTTATATGTATATCATGAATTCGAGGAAAGAACACAGAAAAACTACCAATTTTTGACCTCATGTCTTTTAATTTCCTTCATATTACCAATATACATATGTTCTTTATGTAGAGAATAAGACAACTCCGAAACGCTATTTTTCTGACGGTTTTAATTTGTTCGAAATCTAAAAAAAATCAAAAAGGTATAAAACTTTGAAGGTTTATATCTTTGAGAGTTTACATCGGATTTTGTTGATATGAAACACAATCAAATGCTACGGCTGTACTCTTTCATTATAATTTTAATTTTTATGTTAAAACGTTAAAGATAGTGCATTTTTTATGGCAATGCATTTTTGAAATCGTTCTCCCTGTTTAAAATTTTTTAAAAGTGCATTTGCATGATCTTATTATTTAGAATGCATTTTTATGAAAGTGTACGGTGGTAATCGAATTTAAATATTTGTAATCCAATTCTGATCAGTAATGTATTTTAAGCCGTTTTTAATTCTGTGAAATACATAAAATATCAATAAAATTTAAAAAATTTCCAATATAAAACATTTAAAAAAAATATAAAAATAGGAGTATGTACGTCACAAAAAATATGTTTATATTTTGTAAAAAAGATTAACATAATCGATTAATGCACTTTAAAAAATTTTAAACAGGACGAACGATTTCAAAAGTGCATTTCCATAAAAAATGAACTATCTTAAATTTTTTTGATATAAAAATTATATTAGAATAAAAGAGCACAGATATAGTATTAGATTGTGTTTTAAACAGAGACAGTAATTGTTATTATTCTTATTTAAAAAAATTAAAATTACAAATTTTATTTGGTTTGTATTTTATTTCTCAGAAAATACAAATTGCTTTTGATTTGAATTTTTTATATTTTTCGTATAAATTACTGAGAACTTTTTCAAATAAAAATCCATAATAAAAAACACAATATTTTTTATTTTTATTTTTTGAAATTAATTATAAAACTCATTATGCGATATTTACCTTTAAAACACATTAAAAATAATCGGGTTTAAAGATTAATAGAAAATTGGTAAAATTTCTTTACCACTGATATCATCAACCAAATTTGCAGAATTTGTGCAGAAATTAGGTTCGAAAATTGGAAAATTAATATTTTTTAGGTGATTTTTATTCTTTGCTTTGAAAAATAAAAATCATTGATTGATTTCTATTTTTTGTTTGAATAAATAAAAATTACTGAGTATTATTAAAAACAACATAAATAATTTTTTATTGAAACAAATAGAATAAAAATCAAAAATAATTTTTATTTTCAATTTTTATTATAAAAATCAAGAAAAATAGTTTATTGAAGAAATCGATAAAAAAAAGGTCTGGGAAATATTTTGGTACATTCAAAATATTTCTAGGACGATTCTTTCATACTGAATTTTTAACCAAAAATTTCATGGTTAATAATTATTTTCTGTCTCTGGTTTTAAATCAACAAAATCCGATAAAACTCTCAAATATATGAACCTTCAAAGTTTTATTACTTTTTGATTTTTTGTAGTTTTCTAACAAATTATAATCATCATAATTCGCGTTTTTAGAATTTTGAAGAATTTATTGTAGATATGTCTTATATGTCTCATAGAGTAAAATTCAAGAAATCTGAAGACCATCGGTCAATTCTTAATTGATTTCTCATGGAATTCATGATATACCTCTTTTAGACATATTCATGGCAATTTTAATTCCGATACCTTTATTTAGTAGTGAAATATGCCCGTTTACATGTGTGGGAAGTGCGCCTTAAAAAAAGGAGAAAAAGAATTCAGATAGCTATTTCTTCATTCTTTTTATTTTTTTTAATTCTTTTTTCAAAAACGGCCCTTTTTTTGCTTAAAAGAAAGAATGGGATGCAAGTGGTATATCTATCTATATATACATATATATGTATATAAACATGAATATGTGTATGTATGTATGTATGTATGTATGTATGTATGTATGTATGTGTGTGTGTATGTATATACAGTTGCATTGAAAATAAAAGGAGGAAATTTTAAAAATTTTGACTATACATTATTTAGTGAATGATTTAGATTTTTATTTAAATATTTTTATAATTTATTTATTTACCATCTTCTCTAATTTTTATAATCGTTATTTTAAATATTTAAGAAATTTATTTAATAAAATATTTTTTTTTTAATTTATATACAAAATCTATTGTTCAAAAGAATAGGAGTATGTGATTTAAGTTCAACTATAATAAAAACAAAAACGAAAGGATGTGTGCCAGTACAACATCAGGCATTTTTGTAAAGATTTTATTTAGAATGGGTATATGAGCCTCCGGAACTTAATGTCTTTACGACAACGGTTTTGAGGAGCTTGATGGCACATGTCATGGCCGATTACCAACAAATATGCAGAAATTTATTCAGGAAACCTTAAAAGTTATTATACGCAAGGCCCTTTAACGTTTTGCTTTAGAATCAGTAAGTCGACAACCATGCAATGGCCTACTTCCTATGGAACGTGCTTTCACCAATTTGGAATCAATAATGTTTTCATACGACAACACCGCCATTTTATCAAATTTGTTTATTGGGAATATGAGAACATATCTTGGGGTAATATGTTTACCTACAACATTTGGTCTACGATACCATTTTACAATTTATTAGACCATACCCTTTTCGTCAAGACCCATCATTAATCATTCCTATTATATGACTTCCTTGAAAGTTGGTTTGAGCTTAATATTTTTAGATTAATGGACTTCCAATATATTTTCTGAATTCATTTAGATTTAAAAATGTAATTTGTTGTCGTATTCATGCATTAAAAATGCATCCATGTATGAAACCACCTCTAAATGTGTTACTTGGCAAACTTTAAGGTTTTCACTATATGTTAACGATGTTAAATAACTACAATTTTACTTAGTTTCAGGGGGCGTGGCACCTCCCATATGAATTAAATACAAACATTTTTAAATCTAGGAAACGCTTAAAGCTAGAATCCTCAAATTGTGCACTAACAAATTTGTCATCCATGTGAACATTTGGGTAATAAATTGGCGGATTATAAATAGGAGCGTGGCACCTCCCATATGAAAAAAAATAAAAAAACATCGTATATCTGGGAAAGTATAAGAGCAAGTATTCTAAAAGTTTGTACGGGCAACATTGAAATCCATATAAACAATCTGAAGGAAAAATGGGAGGACTAGAAATAGGGGGCGTGACACCATATATAAAATACAAAAATGTGAATATCTGGAAAACGCTTAGATCCACAATTCTTAAATTTTGCACTACCAATTTTGTCATCCATGTGAACATTTAGGTAATAAATTCTCGAATTAGCAACAGCGGGCGTGGCACCTCTCATATGAATTAAATACAAAAAATTCTAATATATTTATGTGGGACGTGATTGGAGCTAGAATCCTCAAACAACTTTGTGATTCATGTTAACATTTGGGGAATATATTGGTGGACTAGCAATAAGGGCTAACGTGACCAGATGGTTTTTGAATAAAAGCGGGATCCGAGTGATTAAAAAGCGGGATTTTAAAGAAAATATTTTGAAAAAGCGGGATTTTGAAAATTGTCATTCATTAAATCAGGATTTAATAAAACTTAAACATCAAAAGTAAAAGTGTTGTATTCGACTACGACGAATCTTATATGGTAGGTAGGTTGATAGGAGGATGTATAATACATTAAATCCGAAGAAATACACGTAGGCCCCTATCGGGCCTGTTGTGCGCTTCTTACCATGTTCAGAAACTAAGTTTCCTGAACGTAATTCCTAAGAATCTTCCAATCAGTGTTAGTCAGGAATGTTATTTCCGGAATAACATCACTTCCAAGATACTTGGATCTAACTTCGACGAATGCCTGGCAGTGGAAAAGAAAGTGCTCCAGAGTTTCACTGTCCTCTCCACATGCTCTACATTCGTCTGAATCCGCACGTCCAATTTTGCATAGACGTGCTCGTAATCCTGTGTGTCCACTCAGAATACGTACCATCATACTAACTTCAGACTTGCTCATTTTGAGCAGAGTTTTCGTCTTGCACTCATCAGGGTGACCCCATAGGATCTTCGTGGTTCTACCCACTGTTTCATTATTCCAAGAGTCCTTATGGGATTCTCACACCCATATTTTTAGTTCAGCCTTTGTTGCGTCGAACGGTTTTGCGTTTGTCAGATTAACTGCCTCGAGCTCCTTACTCTTTAAAGCTATTACATTCGCCCTTTCGTTACCGGCTACCCATATGATGTGAACCTTACCTCTGGGAGAGTATTCAGTTAAAGCTATCAACAATCCAATACGGTCTTAGATTTAGTTCTATCACCTGATATCGCCCTAATTGCCTTCTGGCTGTATTTTAATCCAATTTACGCATTCCGTTATTGCTCGTACTTCTGTCTGGAAGCTTGTTATGATTTGGTAATCGGTGGTATATTTATATTTCTGGGTCTTCAATATAGAACCCCAGGCCCACTTTGTCCCCCAATTTAGAGCCATCCGTGTAACAACGGATTCCTACTGGTATTTGCTCTAATGTTCCGCTTGACCAAGAAATTCTATCTGGGATCAGCGTTTCAAAGTTTCCGACATATTCTGTGTCTGCACAGTGGGGCAGAATGGAAATCTTTTGGAAATAAATCTGGCATTTCTAAACGGCTGATCCGATCGGTTTTTAAGTTTTGAAGATGAACCCTGCAGATGCCCCAGGGACGGCGCTGTGGCGGCTCAAAGTAGGGTACCTACAACATGTAAAATTTTTAAACTCGTGCCATTTTTTGGTTTTTCACCCAAATACAAAGCGCTCGACGAGATCTTGAAAACATGCTTGGACATACTACTTATCTCTTATAATATCCGAGTTATAGGCATTTAAAAATTTAGTGATACAAAATTTACCATACCTTGGTCCGCCTTTTTTTGAATACCGGGTGTAATTTTGGACCGAATGGACCAATTTTTTCTTGTTAGTTAGACAACAAAATTTCCAATAATATACAAAAAATTTCAGATCAATATCATTTACAGATCCAAAAATATACGTTTTTTAATTTAAAAATTCAAAAAATTTTAGATTTTAGGCGTTTTTTGCCAAAAATGTGTCTTAACTCTTTTATTAATACAATAAAATTTTCTTTAAGAACATATAACATTTTTATAGTTTTCTAAAAGGTATCTTTACGCAGAACACTCTGGCGTAAAAAACTTGTCCTATTTTTTAAAAATGTTGCCACTGCGTACTTCCGAATATGACCTATTTTTTTATCAAAACTTCAATTTTGGGCGACATGTTCTAAAATCCCAAAGCTGGGATCAGAAAACTGAAAGCAGTTTTGGAAACCTCAATATGTTTTCTAGTTACTCCAAAAGTATTTTCCCAGCCCTGAAAGAAATGTGGACCCTATTGGCAAAAAAGTAAAAAATCCCATTTTTGGGATTTTCATTCCTATTTTTGGGAATTGCGGGATGCCCTTTGACCTTTTTAATTTTTTTTTTTTTACATTTTCTTATTTGAAACGACAAATTTAACAAGCGTTGAAAATTTCATTGATTTTTGTTCATAAATAAAGATTTTGTCTTATATTACATATTTGTTTAATTTCTAAAACTATGATTTATATCAAAATTTTAATAGGGTCGCAGATAGCTACAACAATTTAGTCCATATTTATCCCTTAATATCATTTTTTAGTTAGATATGGAAATTCTCGACCCTTTACAAAAAATTTCAAGCTAATATCTCAATTACATTCAAAAATATGTTCATTTAAACCAGTGTCCTTTAATTTCATCTTTTTCATATTTTAGTATTAAGTATGACAGAACATACATTTGGTGTTGAATAAAATATTTGGACAATTTTTAAAAATTATTTAGTTAATTATTTTAATAAAGACTATAACGTTGTATATACAATAAAAAAATTATAATTTTATTATGAGCCATGCACAACAACACCTAAATCACCCCACACAAACCACCTTTCCCGCCCACCGAAATATAAAACACAATTTAATACAATATCATCAGTTAGTATAATAGCTTTTTTATTTGAACTGTTTATCTTAAACATAATACAATTAATTCTTACAACCTACTTATATAGTTAATTCCTAACACTACTTATTTTCTATAAAATAATCTGTCATATCGGTATACATATCCAGAAGGTAATATAAGTCCTTTAAATCTTCCTTGTTTTGAGATGATAAAGTTTCATAACAAATCCATCATTTTCGCATAGTTGAAAGAACAGGATCAGAAGATAGAAGTAAACTATTAAAAATATCTTCATTCTGTGATTGCCTGGATCATTTTCTTGAGCTGAATAGTTGAACATGCTTAAAATCTCGATTCCTGGGCTTCTTCTGTTAACTCTCCAAGTGGAAGAATATTCGATTCAATTATTATTTGACCATGACACAATACTTTGTGTACTGTTAGTGTTAGTTCCCTCCATGGATACAGAGATACAAGTAATTTAGAAATTTCAGATGTATATTCCCCAAATCGATTTCCATTAATTTTATGTTTACTATTCAGTGCCATTAAAATAGTGTTAACTCTTCGAAGCAACTCCTTGTCGATTCCAGTTATTTTTGAAGTAATTTCAAAATCACGAAAAGACCTTCTCGCCGTATTACCGGCATTTGTACTACCGCAACTTGGAAGTGGTTTGTCGATGTTTAATCCCATCTGAACTTTAAATTCTTCTTGGATTCTGCTTTTTTCTGCAGCTCTCAGTTCTTTCAATTCTTCATTATTTTTTGTTGATTTAGTAAGATTCTCTGGCACACTTCTATATTTGAGGTCGTATGCTATGTGTAAAAAGTAATCCAAAAATCGTATTCTGGCATGAAGTGGTGAAATTCCGAAAGACAGGACTTTTTCATTAATACTTCTGCTTTTGTTTATATTTGAGAATTGCGACTTTTTCTCATTACATATTGAGCATCTCCAGAAGGAAGAAGTTTCTGTTATGGCATTGCTGACCTTTCCATCAATCATTGTTAAGCTTAGCTGATATGATACGTTAATAGAGAATTCCTTTATTTTTATGCAAATGGGCTCCAGTGCATTTATTTCATCTTTTAAATATTCCACTAAATCTTTTGTTGTTTTCTTTGACTCCTTTATATATTCAAATCCAATGGGTCTACAAAAATTTTTTGAACCCGGAGTTGTATTGATCCATATATCTTCAAATGAATTTCCGATGCTTGACGATGATGAATTAAGGGAATATGAACGAATTCGTAATGGCACTAATGATGACATAAATACACTTTTGTAGTCTGCTAATGTCCGACTTCCACAAGCTTGTTTGTATTCTGGAAGTGCTGATAAACCGTCACATCCCCAATTACACATTAAGACAACATCACAGTTATGAATTTTCCTTAGTTGGTCTTCTGAAAAGTCTGACACAATTCTTGATGCTGTGTTTTCGAGCAAAGATGATATATCATTACAAGCTTCCACATCATTAACAGCAATAGGTGATGGTGGGATAGTTTGTTTTTTTTCTTGGATCGCCTTGTATGATGGTAATATATTGTGTCCTTTTTCATGCAGAGCTTTCCTTAATATTTGGTACTTATTTCGACTAAGACCCAGTTCCAACATAAGCGCTATTGCTTCCTCTTCAGTAAAATTTGATTGCGATGTTGGAGTTGGTATACTTTCCACAATTCGCTTAAGTCGTTTTGGTGATGCATTAGGAAGAATAGTTGCAATATGTACGGCATCCATAGGTTGGTTTTCCTTTTTCAGCTTTTCGTTAAATGTATCAGCAATTTCCTCATTTGTGATTGAAAAAAGTTTTTGTGTGACCCTCTTTTTTTTGACCTTGAACATAAGTCTTCGTATGACTTGCAAGGCGCTCCTGTTGATGTGTTGTAAGTTGAGATTTCCGTAGTAGTTTCCATCCAACTACAAAATTTTAATCGAAATTTCTTTTGATTTCCATCCACAGACTTACTTTTTACATCAAAAAGTTTTAAAATGTTTTCAATTTTTGATATGCCTGTTTTGTCTACTTTTCTACTATATATAGATTTTATATAATTTGAAATGTCTTCCATTCTTTCTGGCCCTTTTGAAGATACACTCCATAAATCTTCATTGTAGATTTATTAAATATGGTACTTAAAATCTGAGAAGTTTACTTATATACCAATTCTTGTCATTTCCGATACAGGTATTCCAAAGTAAAAAATTACGAATTGTCTACCTATTAACATTTAGGACTATATTACTATAACCTGTAATTCAGTCATTGATATTTCTTATTAGTCATTTCTATTCAGTCATTGATATTTCTTATTAGTGAATGAATCGAAATTATCATTACCTGTATATTTTTACCTACATGATCATAAACGAAACAGAACGAAATGATCTGTCGAAAAAATTTAGATAAAAAATAGTTATAAATTTTTGAAAATTTAAGCATAATAGGACCTTTTAATTATAAGGATAAGCAAACAAATAGAAAATAGGTAAATATAAGATTTAAATATGTTCTGTCATACTTAATACTAAAATATGAAAAATATGAAATTAAAGGACACAGGTTTAAATGAACATATTTTTGAATGTAATTGAGATATTGGCTTGAATTTTTTTGTAAAGGGTCGAGAATTTCCATATCTAACTAAAAATGATATTAAGGGATAAATATGGACTAAATTGTTGTAGCTATCTGCGACCCTATTAAAATTTTGATATAAATCATAGTTTTAGAAATTATACAAATATGTAATATATGACAAAATCTTTATTTATGAACAAAACTCAATGAAATTTTCAACGCTTGTTAAATTTGTCATTTCAAATAAGAAAATGCAAAAAAAATTGAAAAGGTCAAAGGGCATCCCGCAATTCCCAAAAATAGGAATGAAAATCCCAAAAATGGGATTTTTTACTTTTTTGCCCTGGCTGGGAAAATACTTTTGGAGTAAATAGAAAACATATTGAGGTTTCCAAAACTGCTTTCAGTTTTCTGATCCCAGCTTTGGGATTTTAGAACATGTCGCCCAAAGTTGAAGTTTTTATAAAAAATAGGTCATATTCGGAAGGACGCAGTGGCAACATTTTCAAAAAATAGGACAAGTTTTTTACGCCAAAGCGTTCTGCGTAAACATACCTTTTAGAAAACTATAAAAATGTTATATGTTCTTAAAGAAAATTTTATTTTATTAATAAAAGAGTTAAGACACATTTTTGGCAAAAAACGGCAAATATCTAAAATTTTTTGAATTTTTAAATTAAAAAACGTATATTTTTGGATCTGTAAATGATATTGATCTGAAATTTTTTGTATATTATTGGAATTGAACTGAATTGAATCCATTTGGTCCAAAATTACGCCCGGTATTCAAAAAAGGCGGACCAAGGTATGGTAAATTTTGTATCACTAAATTTTTAAATGCCTATAACTCGGATATTATAAGAGATAAGTAGTATGTCCAAGCGCTTTCACAAAATATAAAAATCTTTGTATTTGGGTGAAAAACAAAAAAATGGCACGAGTTTAAAAATTTTACATGTCGTAGGTACCCTACTTTGAGCCGCCACAGCGCCGTCCCTGGGGCATCTGCAGGGTTCATCTTCAAAACTTAAACTCGAATACTCCTTGGGCTCACGCCAAATTTTATCCCGATCGGATCAGCCGTTTAGAAATGCCAGATTTATTTCCAAAAAATTTCCATTCTGCCCCACAGTGGTCTTGTATACGATCAAGCACGTCCGATGATTGTGCATAACCTTCCAATGTGTCCAGTATACATTAATGACGTGTCCTATAACCGCATTTGGTCCGTTCGCCTAAAGTAAAGAGCCACTTATACTCAAGCAGCATGTACGCTGAACTCCCTGTAGTAGTTTGATATTACACTTTTTGTCTAAAGCCAGTTTGACATAGTAGGATTAAGACCCCATTTCATGCCTATAGTTCTCCTACATATCGCCCAGCACCGATGTGCCTTGTTGATCCTATCCTCTATATGGTGTCTCCATTTTAATTTCCGGTAAGTACTTAACTTTGTCTTTCACTGGTATCTTCTTGCCCAGGAAGCAAGGTTCAGTATACGTAGAAATTTTTGTCTTTCTTGTCAAAAGGCAGATTTCCGTTTTTGCCGGCTTAACATTGAGGACTCTCGGTTGAGCCCGGCTCAAGGTCGTATTCAGAGCCTCCTCAGCTCTTCTACACAATTAATTTGGAACCTTTCGCTTTAAAAGTATTCCGACATCGTCTGCATAGCAGGTAGGTCTAAGTCCTTTCTCGGCTCCTTAGGAGGCTATTAATCGTGGTAACCCAGAGTAAAGGTAACAAAATGCCATCCTGTGGTATACCGCGAAATACCTTTTTCCTGATAGTTATATCGTACATCTCGCAGCTTATCCATCTGTTCCTTAGCATGTGGTTGATCCAGTTACGCAGCACCCGGTCAACATAAAACTGGTCTAGAGATTGGATAGGAGTACGTTATTGTCAATACATACCGCCAGTGTATATAGTTTGCTATCAAAAGATGCCACTTTGTAGTGGACAACTTCGTTTAAAGCGGTTTCCACCGATTGTCCCTTTACTTAAGCATGCTGCTTAAATTTTAGGTCTTTGTCGGGTATACTGCTTTTAACCATACTCCAATATCGGTTCATCTATATTATTCGATATACCGTGTGGGAAATGAGAGTCCATTAGGATTTTCATTGTCTCCGCCAGCCTTCTGCCCGTCTCATTGACCATAGATTCGATTGGACATGAGTTTTGGATAGGAATTTTTTATCTTCGATACGTCATTTACGATGTCTACCTTTTCACAGAAAAGTTTCCAGGAGTCTCGTTTGGCTTTACGAACAATTTTCTTATATTCACCAGGTTTACTACGATACTCATCCCAGTATACTGCGATCTTTTAACGCCGTGCCCGGTTAAATAGTTTGCGAAGAGTCTTACCAAGGTTCCGGACCTCCCCGGAAACCCAGGGTTTCTCCTGGGCAGATCTTGACTCTCGAAGAGGGCAGCTGTCCTCGAACGATTCAACCAAGGCACTTGTGAGCATTTCTACTCGACATTGAAAATTGTCCTGACATAAACGGTTCTTTAGTAAGGAACCGAACATTATCCAATCAGTTTTAGACTTATTCCGAAACTTTATCGGCTTTGGTGGCGGCCGTAATATTTTGAATCTTATGTACGGATGGTCAGAAAAGGAGTGCTCGTCCGAAACTCTCCAATCCTGAATTTCGTTTATAAGCTCTTCTGAACATATAGTTATATCTAATACTTCCTCTCTGATTCTATTGACGATTGGTCTAGTCCCCAAGCTACATGGTGGGAGTTGGCATCACAACCTATTACAATTTTCTTATTTTTCCTTTGTGCCTCTTCGATTAGTTTCATCAGCACCGACGTTGGTGGTAGTGTCGGAGAATCGAAAGGCAAGTGAACAGATGCAAGGTATATGTTGCCACGACCTTGCTTCAGCACTATTGCATCCGATGTGGATAATCCTGTTGAGAGGAGGAAACATAAGTTCTTGTGACATAAGATACATGTTCGCGGTCGAGACCCTGTATCAGCGTAGAAAAGTTAGAAATTTACGTGATTTAATCCAGAAACCTTGTTGCGTATCGTCCAAGGTTCCTGGATTAAAGCTATATGTATCTTACCTGTGTTAATATTTGCCATCAGAGCGTTGGTAGCCGTCACGCTCCGATGGAGGTTTATCTGGATAACCTCAACCATTGTCATCCATTTGAACTATCTTCCAGCGAGTTAGTGATCACATCTACGTTCGTTGGATTTGACTCCTCCGGGTAACCTGAAGTGGCTAATGATGCAGTGGGTACTATTGATGGCACTGCGGTGTCGTTATCAGGCATAGCAAGAGCAGTCTTTTTAATCGACACTTTCCCAATTTTGGACAGCACTGCTGTTCTCCTCGCTTTTAGGGTTTGACTCCTAAAAATTACAAGTACTTGCTAATGATGCTTTGGGTACCGTCTTAGGTGTTTTAGTAGGACCGTTTTGACATTCCTTTCAATCGGCGCCTCCCCAGTTTTGGAAAAGGCAGCTGCTCCTTCTTTTGGCGAGTAAGTGGTACCTTCCTCGCTTTTATGATTTGACTCCTTAACGTTATCAGTAGTTGATACTGATGCTGTGGTCTTAGGTATTTTAATGCCCTTTTCGAGGCTTGTTGTAACAGCCCTTCCAATTGGCACCTTCCCAATTTTGAATATGACAGCTTTAGAGGCAAATTAAGCCCTACCTTTATTCTTGACAAGACTAGCCATAGATTTCTGGTCGATACCTAATACAAATAAAGTTCCCTCAGGTTCTTCTTTCCTGTAAAAGACGTCCCATTTTTTCACGGTCAGCTAAGCATCTTGACCACCAAGAATTTACAGTATACGTTCATTAGCCAGGTTACTGTCCCATCCTTTTATGTAGACAGTGGACTTTAAGAGCACCGGAAGCTCGCTCTTCTTTGCCAGTCCCAGCTTAGTGCCGTCCCATGGAGGAGGGATACTTTCCACCAAGTTCTTTAGGGTGCTAACACATTGGTGAGATGCCAACCTCATCAACATCACGCCCATGCTGAACTCGCAGCTCACGTTCTCTATTGGTTGTTTGCCCTTTGAAGCGATTACGTGGTCCAATATCTTATTGTTCACCAGATCTTCTACCTTACTCTGTTGGTCTATTGGAATTATGCCTGTCGGATTACCAGCACCGTAAACTGCATAGCAGAGATCGTCCCGGTGTCACCTTATATACCCACCATCAAAACCTTGTCATACATACATACATATATCGATATTAATATATACATATATCGATATTAATATGAGCATCTGGGTGATTTTTCATCTCTTTTATGGAGGAAAAAATTTAATATTCAGAATTTTAGTTATTTTTTACAAAACATTTTTATTGGTGTTACTCACAACACTCTAACAATGGTTTTCTTGTCACAAAAATTTTGAAAATTCCGTTGAAATATTTTTGAATCTTGATGAATAGATGTTGGAAAAAATATATATGAGAATGATATACTCAGATCCATAAGTTTTTAATTCAGGAATAAAATGTCAATAATTTTTTCGTATTTTTTTAACCTATTCAAAAAACTAATAAAAATCTGTTAAAAACAAAAAGAACTGGTAAAAAGTGAATTAAGAAATTGTTAAGTTCCCACCTCAAAATTAATACTAATTTTCAAATATTTCACAAGCACTTGCTAATTATGATAATGAACCATCGGACATAGCCCTTTTAGAATTTTTATATGTTTCATACCATAAGTAAACGAAGCGAAAAAGAAGTAGAATTTACTCCATTGAAGTTAGGGTTGCCAGCCTGGCTGGACTTGACTGGATTGTCCAGCTTGTCCAGTTTCAAGCTAAAATTTAATTTGTCCAGTTAAGTAGAATTTTTTTAGTACACTGGAATAATTTTGATGTTATCTTTGTCAAATCATGTTAGCCAACACTGATTGTACATTTGTTATACAACTAAGTTATGATTTCCCTCTTCTATCATCATGTCTCAACACTTGAACAGGTGATGTCGTAATAAATATTAGGTCTGTTCGCGTACTCGATAATTTGTAACAATTCGCAACAATTGTTATTGGATTTCGTTCGCGTCGAGCGATAAAAATTACAGTTCGTTGATAGAGAATTTTTTTATTTTACTGGATATTTTTTCCCCAGTAAAAAATATCCAACTTATATTCACAACATATCTTTGTTTTATGAATATGTAAACAAACCAAAGAAATCGAAAATTTGGTAAATTTTAAATTTTTTGAAAGAAATATATAAATTAATAACACACGAATATTAAAAAATTATTTGTAATTAGATTTATTTTAATTTTATTTATCATAAATTAGTTTTTAAAAGAGTTTATTTGTTGTGAAAAATCATAACAAATATTGTAAATCTAGAGTTTTTAAAACAATTTAGTTTGTCTTTCTCTTAGCGATTTTGTGTAACTTTTTATTTTAATAATATGTTTGTATCGTAAAGTTTTAAAACAATAATATATTTTTAATGATACTACATATTTTGTTAACTTTAAATATCGAGCCCTTTTCGCACAAAAGACGTAACCGACAAAAACTAAATTTTACAGGAGAGCATTTTTTTTAATTATCTTCGAAGTAGGACATAGCATTACTCCAAAACACCGTTAATAAATATTATTACATCTAAAATATGGGATGCAGTTTGTTTCGATTTTATATTGACGCTATATCCGATTTTTTTGTCGCTTACGTCTTTTTTGCCGAGACAAATTTTTATGATATAAACAATGTTGAGGCGGTTACGTCTAAATTCTCTGTCTAAAAAAATATTTTTTGGTGTATATCTTTATATAATATGTATAAAGCTGAAATTTAAGAGTGCAATAAATATTTTTTATAAGATTTTAAGATCATCTAGGGATGTCTGTATGTCAGTCTTTTTGTTGAAAACCGGATAGGTTCCGACCGTTATGAGCTAGAGTGATGAAATTCTCCAAAAATCCTTATTAATGACAAATATTGTTTTGTGTAATGGGCAAAATCGGTTCTTGATTTCACTTAGCCCCCATACAAGTACCTCCCGGATTATAGTTAAAACATTAATAAATATGTTCTTTATGTAGCAATCGCTATAAAATTTTGCAGAAGTCGGTTATACCTGTAAATTATGTTGGGAATATTTAACCCTAGCCTGCATATATGGACTAGGGTGATCGATTATTCGACATTTTCCAAAAACCGGTTTTCGAATAGTTCGAATAGTTGACATTTAAAAAAAACCGGTTGATATTTTTCAAATTCAGAAAAAACCGGTTAACCGGTTTTTCATTATAAATAAAAAAATATATTTTAATTTGAAAAACTTAATGTTTATGTTTAAATTTGATTAATAAAACATGGCCCGAAATGATTTTTAACAGTTTAAAAGAGTATAACTTTAGATCTAGTCGTCTGATTTACATTATTTCTTTAATATAAAAAAAATTAGGAAAAAAGTGGGACACTTCTGCTAAACATAAGGTACTATGTAATCCTAGCTTATTTTAAAAGCCCTGTTTAGGAAATTTGCATAGGCATTCCAACACTTCCATAAAATTTCAGCCGTAAATTAATTATTGTAATTGGAATATAATCTTAAGATTGATAAAATTTTATCAAATAGTTATCAATTTTACAAATAAATTTTTTTTAATTAATTAGGAAAATCAAAAAAGTTTAACCAAAGGAGCTTTAGAAAAATATACGCTAGCTCCTCGACTCGAATATTTTTAAAATTTAGGCGGGCTGTATTATTATTTACTTAAAAATTTAATTTAAATAATCTTTGAATACAAAGCAAATAAAAGTATTCGAACCCGGTTTTTAAAAAGTGAAAAAAACGGGTTATTCGATATTCGAAAAATCAACATTAAGAAAAAACCGACACTGGTAAAGCAGAAAAAACCGGTTTTAAAACCGGTTGAAAAATTGAGTCGATCACCCTAATATGGACCCTGTAAGACAATGATTTTATGACCATAGCAGTCTTAAAAATACCAGTATAGCAACGAAATTAGATGTATGATGATGTTTTAGGATGGTTTCCTATGCCCCTCATACAGAAAATAAGTTTACAGTTAATAAATCTTTCAAAAATTAAGAAAGTATGATGAAATTCTACAAAAAAATTTGTTTTCAAAACTAATCACGCGTTTAAATTCTATAGACCTCGGTCCACAATTGACCTAATCCCTCATTAAAGGCCGTATTCTGAAAATCACCCTGATATCTACATTAATATCCATACATGGTAGTACAATTCGTCTTATATCGAATAAATAAGTAAATTCTGGGAGTATTGATTCATTAAGAGTCCATATACAGGTCCGCCTTCCGAAATCCACAAATTTACAACCAAATATAAGAGATGGTTAAATGGTAATAATATAAATGCAATGTAATTAGTAATTAGAATGAACTAAATTCATGAAAAGTTATAGAAAATTATAAATTTTAGCACATAAATTGCAATGGCATAGTGATAATTACATGAATTTATTACAATTATACTCAGATATGTGGCATTTCATTCAGAAACAAATTTAATACGTTAAATTGTTCAAAATTTTTCTATAAATTTAATATATTTAAAAAAAAAAATTTAGACGTAACCGACACTTTGATGTTAAAAAATTCATAAACAGAAAATTAATGTGTACTTACGTCTTTTTTCTTTTTCTTATAAAGTTGAAAACATTGGGTCTATAGCTACGAACATATAGTAGCATATAGGCGAAAGGGATTGTCAAAGTCCCCTGTCAAAGACCTAACTGGTGAGAATGTATTAGTAGAAGCTCAAAAATAAACATAGTTGTTCAAAAGGTACTAACTTATAAATGTATTTTTGATACGTTATTTTTTGTATCTTATTACTCGGATTTCTTATACTAGTGAATGAAAATACTAGTTAATTAATTTTTTTCAGAAGATATTTCATCTTAAAGCATATTATAAACACGTCTTTTTTTCTTTTTTTCTGCACTAATGGAAAAAGAAAAAAAGTTTGTGAAATATTTTTTTTCATTTTCAATACAAAAATTTACAACTTTTCTTTTTTCAGTTTTAATTAAAATGAAATGTCAAAGAATAAAAAATATTTTTTTTTCGTTTGTAAAATTATTTAAATTTTACAAACGAAAAAACGGGGTTTTAAATACATTAAAAGTGTGGCAAAAAATAATAAATATTAAGTTTAAGTGACTATTAAGTGCTGATATCTTCCCAATTTTGCGAAGAAATTTTGAAGTTTTGTGAGTGCGTTTAGTTCTCTCAAGTGTGTTTTATTCTCTCAGAACTCGTCTGTGTGAAGAAAATAACAAATTTTGTTTTCAACCCCTTCAGTTTCGCCTATATACCTACTATATGGCTACGAAATTTTTAGAGATGATGCTAATGGACCTAAATTTTCGATTTCCATAAAAAAACGAAAATCGAAAATCAAGTCGCTTACGTCCATTTTGAAAAAAGGGCTCGATATCAATTTATTTATAGGAAAAATCAAAGTTTCAATTATTTTTTTTAGTGTTTTGTTAGCGATTGAGATTTCAGCAAAAGGGCATTACTAATCTTTGTTTATAAACAAAAACTTGGACATTTTTTTAAAAAATTGGCTTTCGCGTACTTTTTTGGATATTTTTTTGATTGAGAGTAAATTAAAAATTACTCTCTATCATAAAGTTACTGGATATTTCTTACAGGAAAGTACGCGAAAAGACATATTATTGCGAGCGATAGTCAATTTCTTTACGTACAGCTTACGTACTTATGATTTTTAAAATTTAAAACTTCAAAAATGGAGCTTTTTCACATCTTTTCTCTTAAAAACTAAGTTAACGAAGTGATCGGGGAAAAGTAAAAATATATTCGTACTATATGGACTATAACAAAACGGAATTGGTATATGAGAACCCCTGCATTTTTTTGGTGTATCACTGTGAAATTATTTACACAAAACCAAAATTAACATTTTCTCGGTATTTTTTATGTCCATTTTTTTTGTTTTGTCCAGCTTTTTAAAACCCGATGTCCAGCTTTTTGCGAATCGGAATCTGGCAACCCTAATTGAAGTACTGAAAAATACCTGAAGAAGTAGTGATTTTAACTCTGACTTTTCATGGGAAGGATGTCCTTTTTATTTGATTCCAAATTCACTACTTCATTCTCAAGAAGTAATTTTTATGCTCAATTTTAGAAATTATTTGAAATTCCAAATTCACTACTTCATTCTCAAGAAGTAATTTTTATGCTCAATTTTAGAAATTATTTGAAATTGAAAATGTAGAATACAACTAATTTAATAGGGGTAATAGACACATTTAATACAAGAAACCAAAAATAAAGCTTTTTAACTCGTAAAAATGTAAGAACAAAAGATTATTATTGGTCTCAGGGCAAACAAATTTTAGCCCTGAGACCGAGCTATACTATTAAGGATTGAATTTCGATTAATAAAGGTAAGGCAAACATGACACAAAAACCTTATTTTATAAAAACATCAAATTTTGAGTGACAATCCTATCTTTCGACTTTTTTTAAATTTTTGTTGACCTGTGTTATTAAAAAATTAGTATAAATAAAACTTTTTATACAGCATATTTCGTATGTTACTCGAGAATTCTGACTAAAATCTGAATAGTCAAATATTTGTTGAAAAAATTAACAAGTTAGAGTGCTATATTCGGCTGAGCCGAATCTTAAATACCCTCCACCAGCTACTTTTATATTAATACTTTTCTAATTGATCAAATATTTGTAGAAATAACTTTTCTCATGTCTTAAATAGAAAAAATCCCAAATTTAAACAGCTTAATCTATTACAATCCCAAGATTTATTAAACAGTACAAACGACATTTTCTTTATATTTTAATAGCGCTTAGCGATATTTAGTAATTTGCATGTATGCGTGTATGTGAAAGATTTAAGGATTTTCAAAATACATATATATAATTTTGTTCTATACAAATTGATATTGCAAGTAGTCAAATACGGTTAAAGCGCTTTTAAAGGCAGGACCTAGTATTGGAGATATGACCAATTATAGACCGATCGTAAAAAATTCTTTAAGCAAAATTTCTGTACATAAAAGCTATATTTCAGTCAAATTTTGTATCTATAACGTAATTTTGTAATAAGTTAGGAGTGTTTAGGTGATTTTCTGAAGGGAAACTTGTATGGGACCGACCGCACCCATGTTATGAACCGATCGTGAAAAAATCTTGAAATATAATTTTTGTATAAAAAACTAATATTTGTGCCAAATTTTGTATCAATAGCTTTATTTGGTAATGAGTAATGTGCGTTTAAGAGATTTTAGTAAAAGGACCTTGTATGGGAGCTATGACCTATTATGTATACAAAGACAAAATTTCAAAATTCTGTATCTATATCATTATTTGGTAATGAATATTGTGCATTTAAGTGATTTTCTGGAGGGGACCTAGTATGTTTTACGATGGGACCAAATATGGACCGATCGTAAAACAACTTTATAGTATAATTTATGTATATAAGAGCAATATTTTTGCAAAATGTATGGATACCAATATTTGGTAATGAGTTATGTGCGTTTAAGTGATTTTCGGGAGGGAACCTTGTGTGAGAGCCATGACCAAGGATGGACCGATCGTGAAAAAATTTTGAAATAACATTTATGTGTACAAAAATAGTATTTATGCCAAATATTTTATGGGTATCACTATTAGGCAATGAGCTATGTGCCTTTAAGTGTTTTTCTGAAAGGGACCTTGTATGGGAGCTATGATCAATTATGGACCGATCGGAAAAAACTTTCGCAGTAATATTTCTGTGCATATGAGTAATACTTGCAGCAAATTTTATATGGATATCTTCATTTACTAATGAGTTATGTGGTTTTAAGTGATTTTCGGGAGGGGACCTTGTATGGGAGCTATGACCAATTATGGATCGATCAGGAAAAAATTTCACAGTAATATTTTTGTGCATATGAGCAATACTTATTTCAAATTTTATATGGATATCTTAATTTTGTAATGAGTTATGTGCGTTTAAGTGATTTTCGGGAGGGGACCTTGTATGGGAGCTATGACCAATTATGGACCGATCGGGAAAAAATGTTTCTGTGCATATGAGTAATACTTGTACCAAATTTAATATGGATATCTTTATTTAGTAATGAGTTATGCGCGCTTAAGTGATTTTCGGGAGGGGAACTTGTATGAAAGCTATGACCAATTATGGACCGATCCTAAAAAACTTTTACAATAATATTTCTATATGTGAGAGCAATACTTATACCAAATTCTATATGGATATCTTAATTTATTAATGAATTATGTGCGTTTAAGTGATTTTCGGGAGGGGACCTTGTATGGGAGCTATGTCCAATTATGGACCGATCCAGAAAATATTTTCTTTGAATGAATTCTATTGACACAAAATTTTAGAATGTAAAATTTTGTGAAGATATCGACATTGTGACGGAAGTTATTAACAAAAAACCCATTTTCCGGGATATGTAATTGTGGACCGATGCTATCAATTTTTAGCAGGGATCAAGATCTTGTGTAGAAACTTATGTATGGTGATTTGCATGAATTTATCTTGCATGGTTTTCGAGAAAATTACATCAGAATGTGAAAAAAATGCTTATTTTTTTCGAGTTTCTTTTAAATTTTGATTCATAACTCTTCCTGTTGTGAACCGATTTTGCTCATTTCCAATACCGAACTGCTTAGGACAACAATGATTTTTTTCGGTGAATTTGGTTTACTTCCTTTGCTTCGTTTTAATGTGAGCGTGTTTTAGGCAGACAGACAGACGGACATAGCTAAATCGACTCAGAATTTGATAAGGACCCAGAATATATATACTTTGTTGGGTCTCAGATGAATATTTCTTGGTGTAACGGAATGACAAAGTTATATATAGCCTCTATCACCACTGATGGTGGTGGAGGGTATAAAAAGGGAACTCCTTAATTCTCCTGTTTGTTAAATATTAGTGTTTTCTGACAGTCACTTTAAGTGAGCATACATTAAATTCACATTGGTCATAAAATGTTATTGATATTGTTCTTATAACTCACTAGGCAAAAAGCACAACTTTATAAATTAAAAGTCACGGGTCCAAAAAGTTAGTTTTCACTTGTCACTAAAAACAATATGATTATTATTTAAAAGTTAATGGTTATAAATCGGGATTGAAATCTAAGTCGAGAACAACCTTTAAAAGCTGGATAAGCCCGCTTTTGACGGGATGTCTGGTCACGTTAGGTATGGCACCCTCATATGAATTAAACACACAAATTCGTATATCTGGGAAATTATTAGAGCTAGAAAATCCTCAAATTTTGCGCAAACAACTTTTTTATCCATGTAAACATTTGGGTAAAAATTGGAGGATTACAAATAGGGGCGTGGCACTTTCCATATGAATTAAATACAAAAATTTGTATGTCTAGGAAAGCATTGCAGCTAGAATTTCTTTATGATCATTTGGAAAAAAAATTGTTGAACTATAAATTAAAACTAAAATTCGTAAGTATATATTGGAATCTATAAAAGATAGAACACTTAAATTTTATATTTTAAGAAAATGAATGTACGAACCATAAATAATGGTAGTGATACTTTTTATACAAAGTTAAAAATGTGTATAATGATAGTGGTTTCTCCCATGAAAAGTAAATATGAAAGTTAAAGAGATTTTTATTTATATTGCTGGGTATAGCTAGTATAATATAAACAATCTTAAAAATTTTATAATATTATTTTAATATCTTTGTTTGCTAAGAAAGGTTAAATATATATTAGTAATAATAGTTTTCCCAAAAACAAATGAATAAATTAAATTATTTAAAAATGCAATTATTCATACATAAGCACCGCAAGTACTTTAAATAAAAAGTTCCATAGAAATATTAACGGAAGGACGGACGAGATTGAATCGACCCATAAAATGATTTTAAGTTGATGAGTACACCAAAAGGCGGGAGATGATCCATTTTTTACGGTATTATTATTATTATTATTATTATTATTATTATTATTATTATTATTATTATTATTATTATTATTATTATTATTATTATTATTATTATTATTATTATTAATGTTATTATTATTATTATTATTATTATTATTATTATTATTATTATTATTATTATTATTATTATTATTATTATTATTATTATTATTATTATTATTATTATGTAAATAAAATAATATTATGGCGGTTTTATGATTTAAATATATATCGAAAAATGCCTTTGTACACATAAGTATAACCAGTACAGCTACAAATTGCAACAATACAAAAAAAATTCGAAAAAATCTACGTAGTACTAAAATTCAAACCAGGGACGATATATGACGAACAATTTAATAAACAAAGTACTGAAAAATAAAAACCAGCAGAAAAAACAGAACACGGAGGTAAAAGTTTTTTACAGTGTACCATTTATTCCCAAAATAACAGAGACATAAACAATGAAGAGCATGATCACAGATAAAACAACAGCAGCACAGCGGTAAATGAAACAAAGTACTTAGATAATATTCGATGACATCAGTATGACGTTCTAAGCGAGCAAACTAAGTACTTACAGTGTAATGTATGCGTAATCCAACATATCATGCACTTTAATTATAATATAGATTACGATTTAAACAACAACAGAACTAAAGTACCGTTTTATTTTTCTTTTGTATACTACATGAAAAGAATAATATTTTTGTTTCAGTTTAAAGTTGATCTTTTTAAATGAAGTTGTGTTTTGTTAAAAAAGTTATTTTATTGTAAAAATTTTAAATAATTGTGGTGATCTAAATGGCAGAAACAGATTTCAAAATTGGGGTAAATTTACTTCATACATTCTAGTTTTAATACTCACAATTTCCTCTTGATTGTTTACAGGATCTGTAAAGGAAGATGGTCAAAAGTTTCAAAAGAAACTTAAATACCCTCCACCAGCTACTTTAATATTAATAACCTTTTAGTTAATCAAATATTTGTGGAAATAGGGTTTCTCATCTTTTCTAATAGAACAAGCTAAGATTTAAATATTTTAAATCTGTTACAATTGCAAGTTTTTTCGCTGCATTATAAACACGATTTTCTATAATATTTTATAGCGCCTTTAATATGCTTTAAAGATAATTAATAACTTCCAGGATGCATGTGTGAGAAATATTTAAGGAAATTTAGTTATGTATGTGTACTGTTGTTCAGAATTTGTTTATGCTAAATTCATTTTACTAAAAATAATACAATTAATTATATACGGGTAAAGGGTCATTCCGCGGTGAAGGTCGTTTCATTTGTACACATTTGAACTGTTATAATTTCGAAATGAAAACAGCAATTAATACAGTCAAGCATATTCCAAATAGTACTATAGTATAGATATCCAAGAAAAAAACATAAATTTTTCAACCATTTTTATGCAATATGAGATTTAAACCCCGAGTACTTTTACCAAATGTTCGACTTTGTTAAGAAATCATCAAAATTTAGCTAAACCAGACATTTTTGTCACATATTAAATATCTATATAGATAGCAAACAAATCATCATATTTAATAATGCTAAGTGTTTTGTGGATATTCTAGTCTTTATATTTTATTTTTATAAGAGAATTTTCTGATGGTTGCTACAAAATTTTGTGACGGTCATTACGAGTACGAATTGAATAAAGTTTTTTAATATTTTTTAGTTTATATTTGTAAATATTTAGCAACAGGTTGCCTTTATAAAAAAATTATTTATATGTGCTCAATCTTAATACTGCCCTATTTAATAATTTTTTAAGATTTTATTTTTAGTCTCATTTTTTTGACGATTTTCTTAATTCGCTTTCTGAATCTGAGGACACATCTTCGTACACAACTGTATCTTTGACCAAAAGACATTTTTGTATATTTGAACTGCCTGTAAAAGCATACGATATTTGATTTCCTCCTAAGTAGCTGAAATAGTGCTGTTTTTGTAGTTGAGGTAAAGACTTTATATTTTTCCATCGGTTAAGTAACTCATGCTGACGGTTTTTAATGTCCATTTGATCAGCAAAATGATATTTAACGCCTTTTAGATTTCCAGAGAGGTATTCATAACAGTCCCTGGATGTGTTGAGAAAAGCTTCCCGAGACTTTATTGCCCTCCAGAGTCTACCTTTCACAGTTGCCCCCAGCCATCGACCGCTTTCTTTCCATGGCTAGTGGCAAAAAAAGCCCACTCAATTTTAACTCCCCAGTCTTTCATATTATAATTTACACTAGAAATGGTAAACCTGTTTTTAAATTGCGCTGCGTATCCGTCTGAAAAAATCGTAATTTTTCTCAAATTGGGGTATCTAGACTTTAGGTCATTAATAATTGTTTTTAAAAACAACCACACTGATATCTTATTATGTAATAAATAGTTACTTATTACCACAAAGCTGTTCACAATTTGACATTTCTGCAACCAGACGCAGCATGTAAACAAAGTAGTTGAGAGTGTCGCCAAAATGCACATTGTATCTCAACTTGCGACACTATAGTAAACATTCTAAATTTTTCAGGATCACTTTTTAATTTTTCTCGACTTTTCTTTTTCCTTGCAGCCACATCCATATTAACTACAATGCAAAAATTATTTTGTTATAAAAATGATAAATTGTGACGGTCATTACACACTCAAAACGAACTTTATTTTGAAGAGAAGCCTATTTTATGTTATGAAAACTGTTAATATTTATTGCTTAATCACATATTGTTACATACGACAGCTCAATTTAAAATAAAAGTCCCTACAGCTTATCTAATATTTACTTTTGCATATATTTTGTGGCGGACGTTACACAAAATCAGTAGCAAATTATTTTCTAATTTTATGACTAATACAAACCTGAATAATTTCAATTTTTCTACAAGAAATACACACGTGTCATAGCTTTAAGAACAAACAAAATTTTACCGTCTATCAAAGAGATAGACGTACAAAAATGGATTGCTATTACAATAATTTTTTTAAACTACTTCATTGACTTTGAAACTCTTATAGTTTGAAGAAAAATATAACGAAAATTCGTAAAAATTTTGAAAATATTATTCTGAATTATGTTAGTTGGGATTATAATGTTTGCAGTTTTGGTATTATAATGTATATATCTGCAAATTACTTATACCATTTCTTGGTAACGATTACTGTGGAATGGCCCTAAAGCGTTTTTACAGTAATACTTCTATAAATAAAAGCTATATTTCTGTTAAAATTTGTATCTATATATGTAGCTATTTGGTAATAAGTGATGTCCATTAAAGTGATTTTCAGAAGAGGCTATGTATGGTAAAAAATTTAAAATAACATTTTAAATGGATGTCACTTTTTGGTATTGAGTAATGTGAATTTAAGTAATATCTGGGAGGGGACCTTATATAGAAGTTATGACCAAATATTTTTTGAATTTTTTTTAAATAAAATTTTTGTAAACTAAATTAATATTTGTGCAAAATTTTGTAAGGATATCATTATTTAATAATGAGTTATGTGCGTTTAAGTAATTTTCTGAAGGAGATCTTCTACGGGAGCTATGACTAAATACGGACCGATCGTGAAACAATTTTTAAATTATATTACATTACAATTTTAAAATTACATTTTTTTTTACAATAGTAATATTTGTGGGAAATTTTATATAGAAATTTTACAGTATCATTTCTATATATAAAAGCAACATTTGTCTCAAAATTTGTATGGATACCATTATTTGGTAATGAGCAAGGCTAGGATTTTAATGCACTTAAAAATGAAAAACATGCACTATAAAATTGGAAAATATGCAATAAAAATGTGGAAAATATGCACTAATATTTTCTTGCGAAATTGATTTGTTATCACTAATTTTACTTTTATCGTATTAAAGTACATTTTTATTATAAATGTTTAGAACTGAAGTTTTTGACAACAAATATATAGGTTCTTGATAATAGAAATATCGCTTTATGGACCCTAATACCAACTAAACAGAATCACTATCTCGAAAATGACAATAATTTAAATAAGTGTCATAATTTAAATAAGTGTCAAGTGACCCAACTCAAAAAATCGATTTGGATGAAATTTGCACCAAGGTTAATACTATTGATAGTAGGCCATACACATCGATCAAGAACTGCCGGAGGTAGAGAGGGTCAAAGTTGGACATTTTGGTTATAAAGGGTTTTTTCAAATGAGTGTAACTTTTCACCTATTGATCTTAGCAAAAATTTCCAAAGGAGTTTAGATAGCTATTTCTTTACTATTTACAAATTTTTGTTAAATTCTTTTAAATTTCTTGTATGTAATACAAAAAAACACAATTTGTGTTCGAAAAATTAAAAAATATGCTATAAATATGTTGTAAATATGTAAAATATATGCAATTTAAAGCAAAATATGCATTTATAACAAAATATGCAACAACAAATCGATGCCATTTTGTTGTAAATTCTTTGATATACCAGAAGACACTGTGAAAATTTCAAGAATATCGGTTCAGCCGTTAAGCCGTCTATAAAGTCCAAACTAACATACATACATATGGATATCCTTCCGTAATGAAATTCAATAATTCCGAATCATATGACGACCTTAATATAAGTAATATGTTTGCTGATTTCTTTGCTAGTACATATTCTGAAACACAATACTCATCCGATAGTTATCCTTACAAATTATACACAAATATTGACATGGTTGATTTGTTGGAATGTTTACATAAGATAAAAATTTCTTATAATTATGGCCCCGATGGTATTCCAAGTAGCATAATACCAATTATAGAGGTATTGCTAAGCATAGTGTAATACCTAAGTCTCATCACTGATTACATGTACTATCAAGTATCGTCTCTTCTATCACCATATAAGCATCTTCATCTTACGACATATTTTTACCAAGGCTTGCTTCAAAGAAAACAAACTGATGCTGTATATACTGATTTTTGTAAGGCATTCGATAAAATAAATTACAACCTTCTTCTTATTAAGCTGAACCTTTTGGGTTTTACATCCATGAGTCCTAACTGGATAAAATCTTATCTCTTGGATAGAACTCAATGTGTAAAGTTCAATGATAAATACTCCAAAAATATTATGGTTACTTCTGGTGTCCCTCAAGGTGTCAAAATCTTTTTGTGCTTTAATCAATATATGGATCATTTATATCTCCAATCCGATCCCAAAAATTTCTTTCTTTGGTGCAGTCAGAACCTAATGGTACTAAACTTGAAAAAATGTAAATTAATGCGTTTTTCTAGAAGTAATCATATTCCCGTTAACTATACTCTGGGTAATTACCAAGTTGAGTCTGTTGAAAACTTTCTCGTTCTTGGAATCTCAGTATTTACTTATTTATTTACAAAATAGATTACAAGCCTATAGGCCTAATTAATCTAGAAATCATATGGCAAAAGAATAATTCAACAAGTTAGAGTGCTATATTCGGCTGAGCCGAATATTAAATACCCTCCACGAGGTACTTTTATATTAATGCTTTTTTAATTGATCAAATATTTGTAGAAATAAGTTTTCTCATGTCTTAAATAGAAAAACCCCAAGATTTAAACAGCATAAATCTGTTACAATTCCAAGATTTATTGAACATTACAAACCCCATTTTCTTTTATATTTTTATAGCGCCCTAAGATATGCTTTAACGATATTTAATTATGTGCATGTATGCATGTGTGTGAAAGATTTAAGGATTTTCAAAATACATATATATAATTTTGTTCTACACAAATTGATAATGCAACTAGTTAAATACGGTTAAATTGCTTTTAGGGGCAGGACCTAGTATGGGAGATATGACCAATTATAGACCGATCGTGAAAAATTCTTTAAGCAAAATTTCTGTACATAAAAGCTATATTTCAGTCAAATTTTGTATCTATATCGTAATTTTGCAATAAAAAATTTGTTTAAGTGATTTTCTGAAGGGAACCTTGCATAAGACCGACCGCACCCATGTTATCGTGAAAAAATCTTGAAATAGAATTTTTGTATACTAAACTAATATTTGTGAGAAATTTTGTATCAATAGCTTTATTTGGTAATGAGTAATGTGCGTTTAAGGGATTTTCGTAGAAGGACCTTGTATGGGAGCTATGAACAATTATGTATATAAAGACAAAATTTCAAAATTCTGTATCTATATCATTATTTGGTAATGAATATTGTGCTTTTAAGTGATTTTCTGGAGGGGACCTAGTATGAGAGCTATGACCAAATATGGAACGATCGTAAAACAATTTTATAGTGTAATATATGTATATAAGAGCAATATTTGTGCTAAATGTATGGATATCAATATTTTGTAATGAGTTATGTGCGTTTAAATGAAAGATGAACCGATCGTGAAAAATTGAAATAACATTTCTGTGCACAAAAATAGTATGTATGCCAAATTTTTTATGGGTATCACTATTTGGTAATGAGTATGTGCGTTTAAGTGTTTTTCTGAATGGGACCTTGCATGGGAGCTATGATCAATTATGGACCGATAGGAAAACAATTTCACAGTAATATTTCGGTGTATATGATCAATACTTGTGTCAAACTTTATATTGATATTTTAATTTAGCAATGAGTTATGCGCGTTTAAGTTATTTTCGGGAGGGGACCTTGTATAGGAGCTATGACCAATTATGAACCGATCCGAAAAAACTTTCATAGTAATATTTCTGTGCATATGAGCCATACTTGTTTCGGGAGGTTACCTTGTATGGGATCTATGACCAATTATGGACTGATCGGAAAAAAATTTCATAGTAATATTTATGTTAGCAATACTTGTACCAAGTTTTATATGGATATCTTAATTTAGTACTGAGTTATGTGCGTTTAAGTGATTTTCGGGAGGGTATCTTGTATGGGAGCTATGACTAATTATGGACCGATCGGAAAAAAATATTTCTGTGAATATGAGCAATACTTGTACCAAATTTTGTATGGATATCTTAATTTAGTAATGAGTTATGCGCGTATAAGTGATTTTCGGGAAGGGTCCTTGTATGGGAGCTATGACCAATTATGGATCGGAAACAAATTTCATAGTAATATTTCTGTACATATGAGCAATAATTGTACCAAATTTTATATGGATATCTTAATTTAGTAATGAGTTATGCGCGGTTAAGTGATTTTCGGAAGGAGACCTTGTATGGGAGCTATGTCGAATTATGGACCGATCCAGAAAATTTTTTTTCTCAATGAATTCTATTGACATAAGATTTTAATTTGTGAAATTTTGTGAAAATATCAACATTCTGACGGAAGTTATAAACAACTCATTTTCCGGGAATATGTACTTTTGTATGGGAGGTATATGAAATTATGAACCGATTCTGGCAATTTTCAGCAGAAATCAAGATTGTGTAGAAACGAATGTATGATGACTTTCATGAAATTATCTTGCATAGTTTTAGAGAAAATTACATCAGAATGTGTAAAAAATGCTTATTTTTTCGGAGTTGTTTTAAATTTTGATTCATAACTTTTCCCGATGTGAACCGATTTTGCTCATTTTCAACACCAAACTTCCATTGCTTCGTTTTAACGTGAGCGTGTTTTACACAGACAGACGGACGGACATAGCTAAATCGATTCAGAATTTCATAAGGACCTAGAATATATATACTTTTTTGGGTCCCAGATGAATATTTCTTGGTGTTACACACGGAATGACAAACTTATATATACCCTCTATCACCACTGATGGTGGTGGAGGGTGTAAAAATATGCATTTTTTAATGTTACAGTTTTACCCCCTTATTCATAAACAACATTTTATTTTATAAATGGTTTATAAAACAAAATTTCCATACGAAATTTGATTTATAAATCGTTTATATAATAAAATTGTGTTTATGAATAAGGGGGTTAATATTAAATGGCACAAACGGATTTAAAAATTGGGGTAAATTTACTTCATACATTCTAGTTTTAATACTGACAATTTCCTCTTGTTTGTTTACAGGATCTGTAAAGGAAGATGACCGAAAGTTTCAAAAGAAAATTAAGATTCATTTCATTTATCTTCGTTAAAATTGTTTAATTATATTTTTATTGAATTAACTATAATACATGTTTATTATTTGATGATAATTTTTAAATAAACTTGCATAATTTGAAATAAACGTAAAAAAATATATATTTTTTCTGTAACAAAATCGGAAGACATGGTATTTTAACTTACAAATGCAAATAGGATTGTAATCTACATACATTACAATAAGTGAAAACATCACCACTGACTGCCACGAAATATCACTTAGATAAGCGAATACATAATGTGTATTTTTACCGCTGGGAAGGTCTGTGCGCGACGTTTTTAAAATACACACAGAAATACAGCAACAAAATTTTGAGAAAGCCGAATTAATGTAGGAGACTATGAGAGAACAGTTGATAGTTTTTTATATATAGACTTTGATATACGCTGGCTGTCAAAATATATAATAAATATTTGACAGTTAGCATATACTTTATAGTCATTTTATTAGTATACTTTTATTTTAAATTGAATTCTGTTATCTGCTGCTTTACCGACACAAATAAAACTATGGTAGTAAGTGTTTGAGCACCACTTACTTAAATAAATAAATAAATAAATATTAATCTCTCATAAGTATTCGAATTTAATTTATTATGAAAACAGAAATCATATTATATAACCACAAATTTTCAATTGAGTTTAAGTGCAGTCATTAACTCCATTGAAAATTTGGTGAAAGAAGATACATAGTGTTGTAAATGATCAATATTTTCACGTACCGGTCGTGTATTTTGGAACGTTTTTCTGTTGAAAAATAAATTGAATGGGTTGTAGCCCCATTTTGGTGGTACTAGCATGCAAGTTCTGCTGTAAAATTGACAAGTGAACTTTCTAGTCTATAATTACAATAATAAATTTTAGCAGTCCAACACCGAGGACGGACGCAGAACCCAAAAAAAAAAAACAAGCAACTTGGGTCCTTTACAGTTAAGTTAGATAATTTCAAAGCATCTCCAAGCTTTCGCCATATCATTTGACGACCATCTGAGCCAAAAATATTATATTTGTTCTCATCGTCGAAGTTAACCTCCCTCCAGAATCCAATATTCTAACTTATGAGGCTATTTGCGGAGTCAAGACACTTAACATCGATTAACTTCGATATGAGCAGTTGGTACTTGACCATGCAAATTATGACTCCCTAGTACCTACTTTGCGCACAATTTCGACACTAATTTTTATTCACAGGACTGTCCTGAGTTCGTTGTTAATTTTTGGAGCTGATAGATGAAGGTTCCTTCGGTATTTCCTCAGTATTTCTCTGTCGTCCTGTATTGACAGGAGTTTTGGACGACTTGATAATGGTAAATACTTGATGGAATTCTTTGTTCCATGCGTGTAATGACAAAATATATTGTCGATGGGAATCTATTAAACATTTCCTATATGTATTTAATTGATCGGCCTTGATTATACAGATATAAATAAATTTTTTAATTTGAATTGATCAACTGTTTTTCTTTGAACATTTTAAGCGCTTACACAGGAAGAATTTACAACATAATTATGCAATTTTCCAAAAAAATATAATGTTAAATATTCCATATAACCACTACCACGTGTTCAAGGATTCTAAAAAAGTTCTTAGAAAAAATTCGAATATTTTTGCGCAGTACCTGAAACGTCCCTTTTTGCGTTTTTTTCCATTTTCTTGGAAACCATTAATGAGTTTTTATTACTTTTTTCTTGTATTTCGTAAAAATAATAAATATTTGTGAATATTTATTGCACTGAACGAAATATTTGTGAAATTTTAAAATGCTATTTGTTGAATAATAAATGTATTAGAAACGAAAAAAATAGTTTAACCGCTTTTGTTTCTCTGTTCAACAAACATTTATCAAATTTTCTCAAACAAATGGAAAAAAATAGAAACAAAAATATTTTTCTATGAAAAAATTATTTTATTTAAAATAATTAATTTTGAAATGGTCTGTAGAAATAATTAATTGGAAAGAAAAAAATGGTATGTGATAAAATATGTATATTTTAACAATAATTTCTTTTAGTGCAGTTAAAGTGAAAAAAGGAAATTAATATTAAACTTGGAATTCAGTAAAAATAGAATTTATATTATAATGAAAACTAGAAATTAAATTCTAGAAGAGCTATTATAAAACATTCTAAGTCGAAAAAGTGTGTTTTGAATTTTAAGCTCTCAAAGCTTAAACATATTTTACATCTAAATGTGTATGCTATGTACATTATTTCTTATAACTTTTGAAGAGATCGACAGATCTGAACCAAATTTTCACACTGTATAAGTTAAATCCAAACAAGTACAAACTAAATTATACGAAAAAATCTCACCAAGTTTAATCTTTTTATATCTACTCAGCAAAAAATAGTGCTTCCTCGGAAGCAGATTTGTAAGGCAGTTGTTACTGCTTGCACTTGTTATGAAAGAATATATGATTTTTATATGGGATTAGGCTCTGCCTAAAGAATCCAAAATGTGCATATTTCATAAGATGCAAAAATTAAGTGAGTTTAGAGCTGTTGAGAAGCAAATTTCTACACCACAAACAATAATTGCTGAATATATGCCTTCCAAAATCTTTTTTGTAAGGCAATAATTTTAAGATGCAATAAAGGAAGGAGTTAAAGATGCAGTAGTTAGTTATTAGTTCCAAATCAAGAATATTTTTTGCTGGGTAAGTACTTGTTTACAGAAAACTTTCAAACAGAAAAGCTTTTACAAACAGTTTTTTGCTTAATAAGATTAAAATATTCCTTGTGCGCCAAAAATATTGTGATGCAACAACTTTGAGAAATTTAAGGAAAAAGATGAACAACTATATGTGTACACTATGTAAATTTTAGCAGTATTTATGTTTGATATTTTTAAAAATGCCAGAACATTGAAAACATTATGAGAATTAACATTACTGTCGAAAAGAATTAACATTACTGTCGAATATTCTTCAAAACTCAAAGTTTATTGAATTTTGAGCAATAATATTCCGTATTTTTCGAATTTTACATAAATATGTATTAATATTATAAATTTTTTAATATATTTCATCTTAAAATATTACAATACTTTTAATTTTTTATAAACATTTTAAGCTTTTCATATTCTCCGATTATTTAAAAATGTATCGGGAAATTGACGATTTTTTCAAAAATTCATCTGGCAGCCCTGCGTGTAATAACAAAAGCAAGAGAGCTCGTTGCGTTTCGCTGATGTAGATCAACGGTGGCCACAAAGAGAGTGTTTAAAACGCATATGTTGTAGTGTGTAGCTTTGCACTGAAAAAATTATATGTTTGTATTTATGTATGTATGTATGTATGTATGTATGTATGTATGTATGTATGTATGTATGTATGTATGTATGTATGTATGTATGTATGTATGTATGTATGTATGTATGTATGTATGTATGTATGTATGTATGTATGTATGTATGTATGTATGTATGTATGTATGTATGTATGTATGTATGTATGTATGTATGTATGTATGTATGTATGTATGTATGTATGTATGTATGTATGTATGTATGTATGTATGTATGTATGTATGTATGTATGTATGTATGTATGTATGTATGTATGTATGTATGTATGTATGTATGTATGTATGTATGTATGTATGTATGTATGTATGTATGTATGTATGTATGTATGTATGTATGTATGTATGTATGTATGTATGTATGTATGTGTGTGTGTGCGTGTATGTATGTACAGTATTGTTCGAAACCTAAGCAACTTTTTTTGGCATTGTATACAAAGTGCTATATTTTCTATTTTAATTGATTTATTAAAAATTATATAATTGATAATAATAATATTATGTGTCTACATTATAATAACAACAACAAAAGTTTAATTCCATTTCGCTGTGAGTTTTAAGAAAATAATAACTGAATTAACTCCATAAATAGCTGTTCGAAACTGAAGCAACTTTTTGATCTTCATATGAAAATCTTTGATCCTTTTGAGTTCCAAACACATTTATGGAATAGATTAGTTACTAGTGTAGTTCGTAATGAATCCCAATCGGATTTTAAGCCATTCGCCAGCTGTAATGTTTTCTAAAACTGCGAGTTTCGACCCAGCGCTTCAGAATGCCGAACAGCATCTCTAAAGGGCTTGAGTCAGGAGATTTTGATGGACAATCAAAGAATTTGGGTCCCATTATACGATAACTACTCTTAGATCAACTTTGCTAAAGGATTTGGTTCATTATCATGCTGAAAATCGCAACAAAGTAATTTGTTCTGTTCAATGTACTTAATCCTTTGGTTTATTTTGTTGGCCAAAAATGTCCCAGAAAGTAAAACAACCCAATTTTATTTGTATTTCAACATCAGGACTTACTCTACTCACTAAAAATCTTGCCCATAACCTTAATTGTGGGACCTCCTTGCTTTTTTAAGTCTTTAATGTACGATGATGTAACCGCATATGAATCCCGCAGTGACATGGCACAGAGTTTACTTAAAGAAATTCGATTTTTTCAAAAATTTTGTACAATTTTGGGTAGAATATTGAAATAGATTACGCAAGACTAATAAAAACAGTTTTATTTACAAACGGGTCCACATTTTCCGTCTTAAATTCAAACAGAGTATGCGAGGCTCAGAGGCTGAAGGAAATATTACAATATACCCTTTTAGTAAAGGCCCAATAATGAATGGAGGGCAAAATTTTAGGGTGTGGCTATGTTTTTTAAAGAGAAGAGTTAGTCCTGATGTTGAAACACAAACAAAGTTGGATTGTTTTTCCTTTTGGGACGTTTTTCGCCAACAAAATGAATCATATGATTGAGTACATCGAACAGATCAACTTACTTTATTGCGATTTTCAGCATGATAATGAACCAAAACCTTTGGCAAAGTTGATCTAAGAGTTGTTATCGGGTAATAGGACCCAAACTCTTTGATTGCTCATCAAAATTTCCTGACTCAAATCCCTTAGAGATGCTGTTCGGCGTTTTGAAGTGCTGTTTCGGAACTCGCCGTTTTGGAAAACATTGCAGGGCCGAATAGCTTAAAATCCGATTGGGTTTCATTACGAACTACACTAGTAACTAATCTATTCCATAAAGGTGTTTGGAACTCAAAGGCACCAAAGATTTGCATAAGAAGATCAAAAAGTTGCTTAAGTTTCGAACAGCTATTTATTGAGTTAATTCAGTTATTATTTTCTTGTAACTCACATCGAAATGGAATTACAATTTTGTTGTTGTTATTATAATGTAGACACATAATATTATTATTATCAATTATATAATTTTGAATAAATCAATTAAAATAGAAAATATAGCACTTTGTATACAATGCCAAAAAAAGTTGCTTAGGTTTCGAACAATACTGTATGTATGTATTGATATGATGATTGAAATGATACCACATATTATATATTTTGTTTCATAAAAAGCTGAATGCTGCCCTATAAACATCATGGTGATATTACTCATCAAATTAACTGAAGAGGACCTTATATGAGAGATAGGGTTAATAATTTACCGTTTTCCATAACATTTTTTTAAGACCTACTTTGGTTCATTCAAAACATCTTTACTTCGAATATCACTTCCCGACACTTTCCGCATGAAATTTCATAACTGTTCAGCCACATAGAGACCTGTGGCGATAAGTCAAAAATGAAAACTGATCTTTATAAAACAAATGATATACCATTTGAAAGTAGACTCTTTTCTGCATAAGATTTGTTCACAACAATTTTCCTAGAAGCTTTAATTTGAGCTTGAGATGAGTTGAAATTGATGAAAAAAAATATTTGAAATGGAGTAATAATTTCTGTTGAAGAACCTATATTTGATGTTAATAATATGACGTTCTATTGTAAAAAATCTACTTTTTCTTTACGAATTATAATATTACATGTCGCTGAGAATTAATTTACGAATTTTTAATACATAGTAATGGTAACAAGTGACAAAATGCACAGTTAACTTGAAAGGAAAATTATAATTATTTTTTTAATTTTCAAAACTTTAAAGGTAAAAAGTAAATTTTTTCAAGCTGATTTATTTAATAACTGATTTCAATAAGGTTTATATGCAAAAAAATAGTTAATACTGAATTTAATATTTTTTTAGAGATGCCACCTTTTTGTACTTTATTTAGTATTAATTATTTTCTTTAAGTAAAATTTCGGTTACAATAATTTTTTTATATGGTTTTTAAATATATTATGATGTCTAAGCTCTCAAATAGATACAAAATTGAAATACACATAAGCATTACCCAGCAAACATTCGATTAAAGTTTCAATTAGAATAGTTAGGTATCGGAAAACTATTAAATTTGTTTATATTTCCAATTTGTATACATTTATAACATATGTATATAGTATAAAAATTTAATAGAATATGTTCACAGTTTGTATGTTCATTTCTGGGAACTAATAAATGCTTAAAAGTAGCTAACTTCAGTTAATAATATGTCCAATATGTTACTTAATTCAACTTCTTATCTCTATATTCCTTAGAAAATATTCTAAACAAGATTCTAAGTAATTACCGTTATTATAATTCATCTTTACATTAACGATCTGTACAATAATAGATCGATACATTTAAGGATGATAATTTCGAATTACAATATCAATGAATGCATTATAGTACTTAGTTACTAAACTTTTCCTTTAACTTTGAGATAATGATTAGAAACGACTTAAACATAAAATTAAGGTTGTAATTTTACTACATACATACATATGTATATTGGCAAAAATTTCGATTAGTAAATGTATAAGTACTTATGATCATCAAATATTCAAAGAATTCTTTACCCTGTTAACTTGTTTTAAAATTGACCAAAAAATTTCTTTAAGTGTATTTTAATTTATTTAAAAATATATAATATTATTATAATAATTACTAACTTTTATAATTCCAATATTTAGGAAAAATTTTAAAAAATATTTTTGTTATTTTTATATTTTATAATTTTTTTGCATAATTTTGTTCGGTGGGTTATAATATTTTTACGTATTCAAAAACTAGAGAATATTATCATTTCAATGATACCAATCACTTGTACCAAAAGCCAGTAGTTGATTTATCGCTTTTTAATATGTCTGTGCCCCTATATGCGATCTAGCCATGTCCGTCCGTCTGTTGAAAGCACGATAGAGTCTGAACGGAATGAGCTAAAGGGTTGAAATTTTCCACAAATATTTAGATAAGGTTTGTTTGGTATTGAAAATGAGCAATATCGGTCCACATTTTTGGTTAGCCCCCATGCAAGTGGGCCCACGAAAAACAGCTTTAACGAGCATATCTGTTTTAAAAGTACGAGTATAGCGATGAAATTCGACATAAATAAGTTTCATATGAGCCAAAATTTCCATACCAAATTTTATGAGGATCGGTCCATAATTGACCCCACCCCCCATATAAGGTCCCATTCAAAAATAACTTTAATGCTCATTACTCGCTTAAAAATACGAGTATAGCGATTAAATTCGACATTCATAAGTTCCATGCGAGCCGAAGTCTGTCTATCAAATTTTATGTGAATCAGTCCATAATTGACCCTACCCCCCATATAAGGTCCCCTTAAAAAATGACTTTAAAGCTCATTTCTGGCTTAAAAATATGAATATAGCGATGAAATTGGACACACAAAAGTTCCATGTGACCCAAAATATCTCTATAAAATTTTATGTGCATCGGTCCATAATTGACCCTACCCCCATTGAAGGTCCCCTTCAGAAAACGACTGAAATGAAATGATGAATGAAATTCGACACACATAAGTTCCATGTGATCCAAAATATATCTACCAAATTTTATGTGGATCGGTCCATGATTGACCCTTCCACCTTATAAGGTCCCCTTCAAAATATGACTTCAATGCTTATTACTGGCTTAAAAATACGAGTATAGCAATGAAATTTGACATAAGTTCCTGACGAGCCAAAACCTCTCTACAAATTTTATGTGGATCGGTCCATAATTGACCCTATCCCCAATAAGGTCCCCTCTAATTATTTTACCGCTCATTACTGGCTTAAAAGTACGAGCGTATAGATGAAAGTTTCTTACGAAAACAAAAGGGTTCTTGTAGATATACAATTGAAAGCTCTATTCAATATTCCACCTGCCAAAACTGAATCCGCTGAAGCGATTAATAAAATACAAACAACAATAACTGATTGTTTGGCAATGTTTTCTTGACCCTCGCTCTTTAGGAACAATCTCTAACGACGAATTCGATATTGCCATCATGGTCTCAAATGGAGCAATTTCTAATAAAAAGGCACAGAGTAGTAGAAAGAGTAGTAGGAATACTTTATGAAGGAAATCAAATGAATTGTAATTCTAATAATTCCAATAGCAGAAAAATAACAAAGCCCTTCGGGTGCCTAATTGTAAGTTATGCGACAAAAATGATTACTTAAGGTTTTGTCAAAAATTTTCAAACTTCTCTAAACAGCAACGAAACGATTTTGTCGCACAAAATCAAATGTGCATTAACTGTTTATCCCCAGTTCATAAAGTTTCTGAGTGTACAAGTGTAAACAGATGTGATCAATGTGGTAATAAACATCACAGCATGTTACATTTGAATAAAAATGATAATCAAAATTCTCAAAAAAAGATTACTAAGAAAAATTCGTCGGTCGCTTTCCATGCGGATCCGATAGATATAGAGAATGAAGACGCAGAAGAAAGTACTGAGCTCTCAGGAAATCCATGTTGTTACAAATCAACTAACACTCAGACCCACTTAACCGTTAATTAGGATGATATCTTACTTCCCACAGTGCTTGTTCAAATTTTACACTGTGGTGAGCCATTTACAGTCAGAGCACTGATATGTTCAATTCACAATCAAGTTGTATATTGTACCTACTAAAGTATAGTAACAGTGATTGTGAACAGATCTTTGCAGCAAGTCATAAGTTTATGTTTTCAATGAAAAACAAACAATCAAAACAAATATACATAACAATGTCAAAAGAGAAAAAATAAAAAAAATATTAAATTAATTAAACATGCGAAATAAACCAAATTAATTTCTTTGAATTTTCAATGCTTTTATATTCTTTATTCCACATTTTAAAATAATAAATAAACAGTTTATAATAAAATTTTAGTTTTTTTGTTTTGGTAAACAGCTGTTTGTTTTTGATTTCAGTGTTACCACTTTATCGTTTTTTATGCTAAAATCGTTTAAATTTTTGTTTATATGTCGAAATAAACAATTGGCAACACTAAACTTTCTTACAACATTCGAAAAACATATGAAAAATTGTCGTAGGAGATGTATAGTGCTTTTGCATAGAAAATACCAACAACATTGTTATGACTATTGTAGCAGCTGCTGACATACAATGCATACAACGCTACAACATCGATTGCACAGTGGGGCAGAATGGTAATTTTTTGGAAATAAATCTGGCATTTCTAAACGGCTGATCCGATCGGTACCTACGACATGTAAAATTTTTAAACTCGTTCCATTTTTTTTTTCACCCAAATAGATTTTTATATTTTCTGAAAGCGCTCGATGAGATCTTGAAAAAACATGCTTAGACATACTACTTATCTCTTATAATATCCGAGTTATAGGCATTTAAAAATTTAGTGATACAAAATTTACCATACCTTGGTCCGGCTTTTTTTGAATACCGGGCGTAATTTTGGACCAAATGGACTTAATTCTTGTTAGTTAGACAACAAAATTTCCAATAATATACAAAAAATTTCAGATCAATATCATTTACAGATCCAAAAATATACGTTTTTTAATTTAAAAATTCAAAAAATTTTAGATTTTTGCCGTTTTTTTGCCAAAAATGTGTCTTAACTCTTTTATTAATAAAATAAATTTTCTTTAAGAACATATAACAATTTTATAGTTTTCTTAAAGGTATCTTTACGCAGAACGCTTTGGCGTAAAAAACTTGTCCTATTTTTTGAAAATGTTGCCACTGCGTCCTTCCGAATATGACCTATTTTTTATCAAAACTTCAACTTTGGGCGACATGTTCTAAAATCCCAAAGATGGGATCAGAAAACTGAAAGCAGTTTTGGAAACCTCAATATGTTTTCTATTTACTCCAAAAGTATTTTCCCAGCCCTGAAAGAAATGTGGACCCTATGGGCAAAAAAGTAAAAAATCCCATTTTTGGGATTTTCATTCCTATTTTTGGGAATTGCGGGATGCCCTTTGACCTTTTCAATTTTTTTTGCATTTTCTTATTTGAAATGACAAATTTAACAAGCGTTGAAAATTTCATTGAGTTTTGTTCATAAATAAAGATTTTGTCATATATTACATAATTGTATGATTTCTAAAACTATGATTTATATCAAAATTTTAATAGGGTCGCAGATAGCTACAACAATTTAGTCCATATTTATCCCTTAATATCATTTTTAGTTAGATATGGAAATTCTCGACCCTTTACAAAAAATTTCAAGCCAATATCTCAATTACATTCAAAAATATGTTCATTTAAACCTGTGTCCTTTAATTTCATCTTTTTCATATTTTAGTATTAAGTATGACAGAACATATTTAAATCTTATATTTACCTATTTTCTATTTGTTTGCTTATCCTAATAATTGAAAGGTCCTATTATGCTTAAATTTTCAAAAATTTATAACTATTTTTTACCTAAATTTTTTCGACAGATCATTTCGTTCTGTTTCGTTTATGATCATGTAGGTAAAATATACAGGTAATGATAATTTCGATTCATTCACTAATAAGAAATATCAATGACTGAATTACAGGTTATAGTAATATAGTCCTAAATGTTAATAGGTAGACAATTCGTAATTTTTTACTTTGGAATACCTGTATCGGAAATGACATGAATTGGTATATAAGTAAACTTCTTAGATTTTAAGTACCATATTTAATAAATCTACAATAAAGATTACATTAAAGTACGAAGAGTTGTGTTCCGATTTATGGAGTGTATCTTCAAAAGGGCCAGAAAGAATTGAAGACATTTCAAATTATATAAAAACTACATATAGTAAAAAAGTAGACAAAACAGGCATATCAAAAATTGAAAACTTTTTGATGTAAAAAGTAAGTCTGTGGATGAAAATCAAAAGAAATTTCGATTAAAATTTTGTAGTTGGATGGAAACTACTACGGAAATCTCAACTTACAACACATCAACAGGAGCGCCTTGCAAGTCATACGAAGACTTATGTTCAAGGTAAAAAAAGAGGGTCACACAAAAACTTTTTTCAATCTCAAATGAGGAAATTGCTGATACATTTAACGAAATGCTGAAAAAGGAAAACCAACCTATGGATGTCGTACATATTGCAACTATTCTTCCTAATGCATCACCAAAACGACTTAAGCGAATTGTGGAAAGTATACCAACTCCAACATCACAATCAAATTTTACTGAAGAGGAAGCAATAGCGCTTATGTTGGAACTGGGTCTTAGTCGAAATAAGTACCAAATATTAAGGAAAGCTCTGCATGAAAAAGGACACAATATATTACCATCATACAAGGCGATCCAGGAAAAAAAACCAACTATCCTACCATCACCTATTGCTGTTAATGATGTGGAAGCTTGTATTGATATATCATCTTTGCTCGAAAACACAGCATCAAGAATTGTGTCAGACTTTTCAGAAGACCAACTAAGGAAAATTCATAACTGTGATGTTGTCTTAATGTGTAAGTGGGGATGTGCACTTCCAGAATACAAACAAGCTTGTGGAAGTCGGACATTAGCAGACTACAAAAGTGTATTTATGTCATCAGTAGTGCCACGAATTCGTTCATATTCCCTTAATCCATCATCGTCAAGCATCGGAAATTCATTTGAAGATATATGGATCAATACAACTCCGGGTTCAAAAAATTTTTGTAGACCCATTGGATTTGAATATATAAAGGAGTCAAAGAAAACAACAAAAGATTTAGTGGAATATTTAAAAGATGAAATAAATGCACTGGAGCCCATTTGCATAAAAATAAAGGAATTCTCTATTAACGTATCATATCAGCTAAGCTTAACAATGATTGATGGAAAGGTCAGCAATGCCATAACAGAAACTTCTTCCTTCTGGAGATGCTCAATATGTAATGAGAAAAAGTCGCAATTCTCAAATATAAACAAAAGCAGAAGTATTAATGAAGAAGTCCTGTCTTTTTGGATTACTTTTTACACATAGCATACGACCTCAAATATAGAAGTGTGCCAGAGAATCTTACTAAATCAACAAAAAATAATGAAGAATTGAAAGAACTGAAAGAACTGAGAGCTGCGGAAAAAAGCAGAATCCAAGAAGAATTTAAAGTTCAGATGGGATTAAACATCGACAAACCACTTCCAAGTTGCGGTAGTACAAATGACGGTAATACGGCGAGAAGGTTTTTTCGTGATTTTGAAATTACTTCAAAAATAACTGGAATCGACAAGGAGTTGCTTCGAAGAGTTAACACTATTTTAATGGCACTGAATAGTAAACATAAAATTAATGGAAATCGATTTGGGGAATATACATCTGAAATTTCTAAATTACTTGTATCTCTGTATCCATGGAGGGAACTAACACCAACAGTACACAAAGTATTGTGTCATGGTCAAATAATAATTGAATCGAATATTCTTCCACTTGGAGAGTTAACAGAAGAAGCCCAGGAATCGAGATTTTAAGCATGTTCAACTATTCAGCTCAAGAAAATGCTCCAGGCAATCACAGAATGAAGATATTTTTAATAGTTTACTTCTATCTTCTGATCCTGTTCTTTCAACTATGCGAAAAAGATGGATTTGTTATGAAACTCTATCATCTCAAAACAAGGAAGATTTAAAGGACTTATATTACCTTCTGGATATGTATACCGATATGACAGATTATTTTATAGAAAATAAGTAGTGTTAGGAATTAACTATATAAGTAGGTTGTAAGAATTAATTGTATTATGTTTAAGATAAACAGTTCAAATAAAAAAAGCTATTATACTGACTGATGATATTGTATTAAATTGTGTTTTATATTTCGGTGGGCGGGAAAGGTGGTTTGTGTGGGGTGATTTAGGTGTTGTTGTGTGTGGCTCATAATAAAATTATAATTTTTTTATTGTATATGCAATGTTATAGTCTTTAATAAAATAATTAACTAAATAATTTTTAAAAATTGTCCAAATACCAAATGTATGTTCTGTCATACTTAATACTAAAATATGAAATTAAAGGACACAGGTTTAAATGAACATATTTTTGAATGTAATTGAGATATTGGCTTGAAATTTTTTGTAAAGGGTCGAGAATTTCCATATCTAACTAAAAAATGATATTAAGGGATAAATATGGACTAAATTGTTGTAGCTATCTGCGACCCTATTAAAATTTTGATATAAATCATAGTTTTAGAAATTATACAAATATGTAATATATGACAAAATCTTTATTTATGAACAAAACTCAATGAAATTTTCAACGCTTGTTAAATTTATCATTTTAAATAAGAAAATGCAAAAAAAAAAAATTGAAAAGGTCAAAGGGCATCCCGCAATTCCTAAAAATAGGAATGAAAATCCCAAAAATGGGATTTTTTACTTTTTTGCCCATAGGGTCCACATTTCTTTCAGGGCTGGGAAAATACTTTTGGAGTAAAGAGAAAACATATTGAGGTTTCCAAAACTGCTTTCAGTTTTCTGATCCCATCTTTGGGATTTTAGAACATGTCGCCCAAAGTTGAAGTTTTGATAAAAAATAGGTCATATTCGGAAGGACGCAGTGGCAACATTTTCAAAAAATAGGACAAGTTTCTGCGTAAAGATACCTTTTAGAAAAATATAAAATTGTTATATGTTCTTAAAGAAAATTTTATTTTATTAATAAAAGAGTTAAGACACATTTTTGGAAAAAAAAACGGCAAAAATCTAAAATTTTTTGAATTTTTAAATTAAAAAACGTATATTTTTGGATCTGTAAATGATATTGATCCATTTGGGCCAAAATTACGCCCGGTATTCAAAAAAAGGCGGACCAAGGTATGGTAAATTTTGTATCACTAAATTTTTAAATGCCTATAACTCGGATATTATAAGAGATAAGTAGTATGTCCAAGCATGTTTTTTTAAGATCTCGTCGAGCGCTTTCAGAAAATATAAAAATCTATTTGGGTGAAAAAAAATGAGCCGCCATAGCGCCGTCCCTGGGGCATCTGCAGGGTTCATCTTCAAAACTTAAACTCGAATACTCCTTGGCTACGCTCCAAATTTTATCCCGATCGGATCAGCCGTTTAGAAATGCCAGATTTATTTCCAAAAAAATTCCATTCTGCCCCACTGTGGATTGTGAATTGAACAATAGATTATGGTTCAAAAAGATCATTCCTGACTAGTAGAATTTCAAAAAGGCGAAACCTGATTACGGAAAATGCAAATTTCGAAATCTGCGGATTGGCTGGTACAGTAGTAGCTAATGCTAATAATGTAAGTTCTATTACTTTATACAATCAAAGGCATGAATTCAAGTTAACAACAAAAGTCATAATAGTTTCCAATTTGACAAATTTCATGCCTAGCTGTTCAATAGAAATTTCTGATCTCTCCGACATCATGAAACTTATGCTTAGCTGATCCCAATTTCTTAGTATCTGCTCAAATAGACATGCTGCTAGGAAGTGACATAATTCCTCACATCATACTTGATGGACTAAGGAAAAACGTTTTGGGTATTTTAATTGCTCAGAATTCTATTTATGGCTGGTACATTTACGGTCCAATGAATTTCACAATTTCACTTACGGCCATAGACAACTTACAAAGCGAAAATGAAAGTATTAGCTCAATATTAAGAAAGTTCGGGGAAATAGAGGAAATTCCGCAAATAGCTAATCAATCAGAAGCAGATCTCTTTTGTGAAAATCTATATAAAGAGACAACTTCTCGACAGTCCGATGGTAGATATGTGGTTAAACTTCCGTTTAAAAATGAATTCCCAGAATCTGAGTTTTTGCAAGCGTCTCGATATTTGAATGAATATATTTCTCTCGGTCACATGAAGAAATCAAATTCTCAAGAAATTTGTCATAATGGAAAGTTCTTTTCATATTATTTGCCACATCATGCGGTTTTTAGACCTGAAAATTAGGGTTCGTATCGTTTTCAACGGATCACGAAAGACAAAAAGTTCAAGGTCATTAAATGACGTTCTCCACGTCGGACCAACCTTACAGGCAATTTTAATTACAATCATTCTAAATTGGTGTTTATATAAGTATGTCTTTAATGGAGACATTGAGAAAATGTATCGTCAAATATTAGTTCATGAATCTGATCGTTCGTATCAAAAAATTTTGTTTCGAAAAAATATTTCAAGTCCAATTGAAGATTTTGAGTTGACAACGGTAACTTTCGGTATAGCATGTGCACCTTATATCTACAATTAGCATCAGATTCTGAAAAAGATAGTCCTTTATCTGCAAGAATTTTGAGAAAAGAGACATATGTTGACGACATATTGTTCGGAGGCCATTCATTGTCATCGGCAATGGAAGCTCAAAAACAGCTGATTGATACTTTAAAATCAGCAGGGTTCCCATTAAAAAAGATAACGGCAAATCATCCAGATCTGTTGTCTCAGATATCATCTGATGATTTATTGAACACAGAATTTTTGAAACTCTATGATTCAAGCTCAAAAAAAACTTTGGGAATTCGTTGGAATGCTATAAGTGATTCCTTCACTTATAAAGTAGAACAATTAAATTCGACATCATCGGCAACAAAAAGGCAGATTCTCTCTGCTATTGCTAAACTTTTCGATCCCGCAGGATGGCTTATGCCTATTATTATTCAAGCCAAGATTCTTTTACAAGAATTATGGCAAGACGGGGTCGGTTGGGATGAAGAGGTCAAACCATAATTTCTTGATAAATGGAAAATATTTGTTGATAGTTTCCTACTATCGAATCCATTGAAATTCCAAGATGAATCCACTACCATCCTCAATATAATATCCAAATACATGGATTTTGTGACGCTTCTGAGCAGACTTATTGCGCTACACTATATGTGGTATCCGAGAACTCTGGTATTCGGTATTCACATCTGCTTTCTGCTAAAAGTAAAGTTGCGCCCTTGCAACGGATAAGTTTACCTCGACTTGAGTTATGCGGAGCTCTTCTGCTTTCCAGACTCGTAAAGCAAGTACTTACGAACCTTCCATTCTGCAGACCAAAGCTTTACTTATGGTCAGACTCAACCATTGTTTTAGCTTGGCTACAAAAACCTCCATCAGTCTGGAAAACGTATGTATATTTGTTTGTTTTTCAACAAAAGCTATACATCTGGAAGCGTGCCTTTTTAGCAGCTTTCGCACGGTTTACGGGTAGAAGAGGGTTGCCTAAACGCCTTATGTCCGATAATGGCACAAATTTTCTCGGCGCGAGTAGATCATTGCGAAAAAAAATCTCTCTTATTTCTTAAGAAATCCGCAGAAGATATAAGTAGTCCATGGCTTTGAGTTAAATTTCATTCCACCTAGTGCTCCACATATGGGAGGTCTTTGGGAGGCTGGTGTAAAAAGTTTTAAGATTCACTTTCAAAAATAGCCGGCAATCAAAGGTTTAACTTCGAAGAGTTTTCGACTCTATTAGCCCGAATTTAAAGTGTTCAAAACTCCAGGCCTATTTCCCCAATGTTCGAGGATCCTGAAGATTTACAAGCCCTAACTTCTGGTCACTTTTTAAGAGCAGCTCCATTGATATTCGCCCCTGAACTGCCTTCAGAGAATTTGTCGATAATAAACCGATGGGAGCGGCTCAAGGCTTTTCATCATCGTCTTAGTCAACGCTGGAAGACTGAATATCTTCATGAACTCCACAAGCGTTACAAATGGAAAAACCCACAACGGGATGTGCAGAAAGAGGGCTTTGTGGTCATAAAAGATGAGCTCCTACCTCCAAATGAGTGGAACATGGGACGAGTTCAATCAGTCCATACTGGTAAAGGTAAACGCGTTCGCGTAGCTGACGTCCGAACAGTGTTTACCGTTACCAGACCTATAGTCAAACTTAGCATGCTTCCAATTTGTGATAAGTCAGTAGATTGACTAGGGTTGTATGTTCTGTATGTCCTGTATGTTCTGTTCAAATTGTTCAAATTTGTGTTACCGGACCCATTACTGCTGCCTTGTTTTTCTCTTTTTTATCCTTTGCAGATGGATCAGTTCCCAGAGTCCAAAATGTGCCTGGTCTGCTTCCGCTACCACCCGCTTCGTTTCTGCAAGCAGTTCAAAAGGATGACTGTAAAGCAGAGACAATACGTCGTTCGGGTCCATCGGTACTGCTCAAACTGTTTTGCCCGCACACATCAGGTTGGAGGATGTACATCAATGGAGGCCTGCCAGGAGTGTAGAGATTTGCATCATACCATGTTGCATCCTGAGCGGTCCCCAAGACGTCGTCAACGACCACAGCAACAACGTCTTCAACAACAACCACAACGGCGTCAATAACAACTACGTCCACGCCAACAACAGCCACAACGCCTTCAGCAACAATCACAACATCGTCTGCAACAACAACATCGTCGAACACAACCGCACCAACAACTACAACCATCACGTCGCCGTCAGCAACAACGTCAACGTCGCCGTCAGGTAGAACAACGTCGTCGTCCACAATCACGTCGTCGTCAAAATACCAGACCAGCACCTGCGGCCCAGGAATTGGTACAACTGATCGTGGCAGCCGAGGGCCAATTGTCGGGGGTATTAAACCGTGCACCAGTGCAAGAGGGGCATGATGTCGAGGATCGATCTGGCAACGACTTGATCGACCTCGACGGAGCCGCATCGCCCACATATTCAGCGGCGGTGTAAGTACGGCCCAAGCCGTACTTACGCGGCTAAGGAAGAAGAAGAAGTCAGTCTTCGACTTTATCCGAGCGCCAGCCGCCATAAAAACATAAATTACAAACAAAAAACAAAACCAAACATTTAAATAAAACAAAATCACAAACGTTTATTTAATGAAGCAACTAAACAAACATCTACACTAACAAAGAAAACATTAAAACAAAATTAAAAAAAAAGAAGAGTGAAGTGGTTCCCACACATACATATATATATATTTAAAAAAAATAAAATACAAGAATTATACAATTAACTAAAATTTTAAAAACAAATTGTTCACAACAAATACAAAAAATAAATAAAAACAAACATATTGAATTTCAATATCAACAAATAAAAACTGAAATACAACACGAACAAACACCATTTTTTTATATTTATTTTCATGGTCTCCACAGCAATTGAAAGAGAAGCAAGTATATTTCAGGTTCCTTGAAATTAGTACAAGTCGAAATAAATCTATTTCATTTGTTACATCTCTTGTAACAAATTTATAATTTTGTTTGAGTTATCCAAACAAAACAACAAATTCCAAATTGTTCCAATTGGAAATCTGTTTAGGACCCTATCATGCTTTCAAGACAGACGGACACAGCTAGATCATATTAGAATTTAATATTTTCATTTTAAAAATTGACATAAAAACAACAAAAATTCTAAGATAAGAATTTGTTGTTATTCAACTTGAATATAACTGTTAGTTATATAATATATTAAAAACAATTCACTTCTTAGTTTAAATTTTATGATAATAAACATGTGGCAATTCCATACTATTATATGTAAGTGGTATCCATACTTTTAAAATAAAAAAATTTTTAAGATTACACTAGTTTACAACGATTTTGGTCATTATATAAAACCTTTATTTATATTTAAAACAGTGCTATATTCGGCTGAGCCGAATCTTAAATACCCTCCACCAGCTACTTTTATATTAATACTTTTTTAATTGATCAAATATTTCTAGAAATAATATTTCTCATGTCTTAAATAGAAAAACCCCAAGATTTAAACAGCTTAAATCTGTTACAATTGCAAGATTTATTGAACATTACAAACGCCATTTTCTTTTATATATTTAAAACGCCCTAAGATATGCTTTAGCGATATTTAACAACTAGTGTAAAAGATTTAAGGAAATTCAAATTTTCGGGGCAGGACCTAGTATGAGGATATGACCAATTATGGCCCGATCGTAAAAAATCTTTAAGTAACATTTCTGTATATAGAAGCTATATTTCAGTCAAATTTTGAATCTATATCGTAATTTAGTAATAAGTAATGTGTGTTTAAGAGATTTTCGGAAGGGAACCTTATATGGGACCGATCGCACCCATATCATGAACCGATCGTGAAAAAATCTTAACTAATATTTGTGCAAAATTTTGTATCAATAGCTTTATTTGGCAATGAGTAATGTGGGCCTAAGAGATTTTCGTAAGAGGACCTTGTATGGGAGCTATGGCCAATTAAGGACCGATCGGAAAAAAATTTCACAGTAACATTTCTGTATATAAGAGCAATACTTGTACCGAATATGGATATCTCGATATAGTAATGAGTTATGTGCGTTTAAGTGATTTTCGGGAGGGGACCTTGTATGGGAGCTACGACCAATTATGGACCGATCGGTAAAAAATTCGCGGTAATATTTTTCTATATAAGAGCAATACTTGTAGCAAATTTTATGTGGATATCTTGATTTAGTAATGAGTTATGAGCGTTTAAGCGATTTTCGGGAGGGGACCTTGTATGAGAGCTATGACCAATTATGGACCGATCGGAAAAAGAATTTCACTGTTACATATCTGTATATAAGAGCAATACTTGTACCAAATTTTGTATGGATATCTTAATTAAGTTCCTAATGAGTTATGTGCCTTTAAGTGATTTTCGGATAGGGGACCTTGTATGGGAGCTATGTCCAATTATGGACCGATCCAGAAAAAATTTTCTCTATATGAATTCTAGTGACATAGAATTTTAATTTGCAAAATTGTTTGAAGATATCAACATTATGAAGGAAGTTATTAACAATAATCTCATTTTCCGGAAATATGTACTTTTATATGGGAGGTATAAGAAATTATGGATTGATTCCGGCAGTTTTTAACAAGAATAAAGTTCTAGTGTAAAAACAAATGTGTGATGATTTTAATGTAATTATATTGCATAGTTTTCGTGAAAATTGCATCAGAATGTGTAAAAAATGCTTAATTTCTCTGAGTTGTTTTAAATTTTGATTCATAACTTATCCCGATTTGAACCGATTTTGCTCATTTTCAATACCAAACTGCTTAGGACAATAGGGAATATTCTTGCCAAATTTTAATAATTTATTTCGCTTCGTTTTTACGTGAGCGTGTTTTACACAGACAGACGGACGGACATACGGACATAGATAAATCGACTCAGAATTTCATAAGGAACAAGAATATATATACTTTGTTGGGTCTCAGATGAATATTTCTTGGTGTTACACACGGAATGACAAAGTTACATATACCCTCTATCACCAATCATGTTGGTGGAGGGTATACAAATCTAGAACGTCAAATTTTTGAACTATTCATAAAGAATGAAAATGCTAAAAAGGAATGCATTTATTTTTTAAAAAAATTTTGCTGGTCTTCCTCACAGCTCTCTAACAATGGATTCCTGTCAAAAAATATTAAAAGTTACGTTGCAATAATCTTAAATCTTGGTGACAAGATGCCATTTTTATCACTCACACTTCCAAGATATGAACTATGAGAAATAAGTTCAGATCCGTAAGTTTGTAATTCAGGAATAAAATGTTAATAATTTCTTCAAATTTAATTTTTTTTTAATTTAAAAAAAAATGATCAAAAAAGTACTAAAAATCGGGCCAAAAATAAAGAAATCTGATAAAAAGTGGGTTAATGAAGAAGTAAATTTTATATTATTGAATTTTTTCTGAGTTGATTGTTAGGTTCCCAAAACAAGTGCAAGCACCAAAAAATCAATTCACATTATCAAATATTTTTCCATCGCTACTGAAGAAGGATTCTTAACAAAAACCACTTTATCTCAAAATTTTGACGTATAGGAAAAAAATTTAAATTGTTAATTAACCACCGGGCATAGCCCTTTCCAAAATTATATGTTTCATTCCATGAGCAAAAAAAAAATATTAATTTGTAAACTTGTATAACGAGACACATTTTTCACCTGAATTTTTTAGTTTATAAAATATATGTATATTTTGTAAAAATTTACATACACACACTTAGGGCCATTATTACAACTTGCTTTTAATGTTCGTAATAATAAAAGGTAACTTTAATTATAGTGAGGAATAAAGTGAACTTTAAATATTTTCATTATTACAACATAATTTTTTATTATAGAAAAACCGTAGCATACTTTTAGCCGTTAATAATATTTTTCATATGAAAATTGACATTGAATTTATTTTTCACTCATATTTAAAAAAAATCCTAAAGCTTACGTTAAAAGATAAAGGTAAGGTGATCTTCCCGTTAGCCTATCGGACACTTTTAGCGAAAGTTGACTTGTAATAACGAAAAACATATTATCTGTACGATAACTTCCTAACTTTAGTTATTGGCAAGTTATAATAATGGGCCTTAAACAAACAAGTAGGAAAATATAGTCGGTCATGGCCGACACCAGTTAATTTTTTTATTTTTTATACAAAAAACATTTATGTTGAATTTTACCTTTATTCTGATATGTTTAAGCAATTTATTGCTAAAAAAAAATAACTTTTTAAATGAGGCTTTATATGGGAGATAGGGCCAAATATGGGCTGGTCCTCATAAAATTTGGAGGAGGATTTTATTTTTAAATAAAAGTTAATTATTATAACTCAATTATAGACGATTAAGACACTTTTTAAAGGGGAGTTTTTATTGGGGATAGGGTTAATTTACCCTATCAGAAATATTATATATGTTTATAAAAAACCCTTTTGTGTCAATTTCTTGTATATTTGTCGTAGTTATGAGCTAAAAAGCAAAAATTGGAAGGCCCGGTTGTATAGGGTTTAGGTGAAATTCGTCCTTGCGCGAAAACACAAGGTTTACTGGACAGCCACCCATCCGGAGTAACGGACGACATGTGTTAATGGACTCAGAAAGTGATTCTGAGTCGATCCGTATACTTTAAGGTATACGGATATGCATTAAAAACATCAGCACAAATTTCCCACTCTGTAAGAAAGTACAGTCGGACATGACTGACCTATGTACATGTTTAAGGAATTCATAGAAAAAAATAAACAAGTAAGAGCGCTATATTCGGCCGTGCCGAATCTTATATACCCACATGTGTCTTAAATTTCAAGTGAATTTCGGAAAATAGACCTACCTATACTGTATAAATCGATGTTTTTGCTACTACAATTTAAACATTTATTTAATTTTTTCTGAACTGATTTATCACAAATAAATAATAATATAGTCAGGGTGATGGTAGTACATACTTATTTTATCATTTATATATATAAAAATCAATGTATGTTTGTTTATTTGTTTGTTTGTACCTTATAGGAGGCTGAAACACTGAAGCGATCTTCTTCAAATTTTCAGTGTATGCTCCCCAATATCTGGAAGGAACTATAGGCTACTTTTTATTTTGAAATTGCAAGTGGGAGGGGTGCCACGCCCACTTCTTCAAAAGTCGAATATCTTGGAACATGGTACAACCAGAGTCCTCAAATTTTTTATGGACAATTTTGACATCCATATGATAATTTGGTGGAAAAATTGGAGGACTAGCAATAGGACCAATAATGGGCGACGTGCCACGCCCACATTAAAAATTAGTATTAGAAGTCTCATATCTCAGAAACTGCAAGAGTTGGAGTCCTCAAATTTTGTATGGGCAACTTTGACATCTATAAGAATATTTTCGGACAATATGGGCGGAATGCCTATAGTGGGCGTGGCACCTTCCATATGAAGATCAGATCAGTATATATGAGAATATATAATAGATAGAGTTCTCAAATTTTGTCGGAACCACTATAGTGTCAATATTATTAATTAATGAAAAAGGGGGCGTACTAGCAGTAGGGGGGTGGGTGGCACCTCCCATATGAATTAAATACAAAAAATTGCTTATCTGGGAAACGATTAGAGTTAGAATCTTCAAATTTTGCATGAAGGACTTTAACATCTATATACAATTTTTTAAAAAAGTTGTTTATGTCGAATTTTGTTGCTGAATTTCGTGGTTTCCATAAAATATGTTAATGTCATTTTCGTTGATATACTGGAATTTTAAAGCAAATTATGAACTTTAAAGTACTTTTCTGAGAAGAACCTTATATGGGGGTAAGGTTAATTATTGGCTGATCTCCATAAAATTTGATAGAGTGATTTTGGTTCTCCGAAATCTTGTTTACGTCGAATTTCGTTGCTTTACTATAATTTTGCAGCAAGTTTTGAGCGTTATTATTATTTTATGAGGGGACTTTATATCGGGGGAAGGTCAATTATGAACCTATTTTCAAACAATTTGGCAGAGATGTTAGTTCCTCTAAACTTATTTATGTCGACTTTCGGTGATTTACTGGGATTTACTGGGATAACAAAGTTATGTAATTTTCTGAGGGGAACCTTATAGGTGGGGTAGGGTCAAATATGGGCCGATCTTCATAAAATATGGGGGAGATATTTTAGTTCCCCAAAAACTTGTTTACGTTGAATTTCGTTGCTTAACTGTCATTTTGAAGCAAGTTATAAGAGTTAAAGTCATTTTCTAAATGTCAATGTCAATTATGGACCGATTTCCAAAATATTTAGCAGAGATATTTATGTTTCCCTAAAACTTGTATTATCGAATTTCGTTGCATTGCTATCATTATGAAGCAAGTTATGACCATTATAGTCGTTTTCTGAGAGGGACCTTATATGGGGGGTAGAGTCAAATATGGGCCGATCTCCATAAAATATGGGGGAGATATTTTAGTACCCTAAAAACTTGTTTACGTTGAATTTTGTTGCTTAACTATCATTTTGAAGCAAGTTATAAGAGTTAAATTCATTTTCTGAAGGGGAGCTTATATGGGGGGTATGGGGTTAATTATGGGCCGATTTCCATTTTTGCAGAGATATTTATGTTTCCCTAAAACTTGTATATGTCGAATTTCGTTAGAATTCTTTTAATAAGGACCCAGAATATATATACTTTTGTGGGCCTGTGACCAATATTTCAATGTGTTACAAACGGAATGACAAAAATAATATACCCCCCATCTTTTTTGATTGTGGGTATAAAAAGTGCAAAATAAATAAAAAAGTGCCAAAAATGCACTTTTAATGCTAAAAATATCTGGCAAAAGACGAAAAAGTGCTAAAAGCAACTAGATCTTTTTTCCAAAAAATAAGTGCTGCCGACGAAAAAAGGGCTAGAATTCCACTTTAAATGCCGTTATGGCAACACTGTACATAACAGCACCATTTTTTGTGAGTCGGTGATGACTTTTTTGGGCTGCAAAATAGCACATAGCACTGACTTATAGCCAATACTCTCCTTATAATATAAGGCTATTTTTAAGTCAATCCGGTAAAAAAAACTTCCCGCACAGAACGCAATTTCTAAAATGTTTTTGTTCGTTATTTTTACAAAAATTATTTTAATATTTTTTATAGAAACGTATATCAGGGGTTCAAAGAAGAATGTTGTCTTTAAGATAGTGTAATACAAATGCAAACATGTTGGCAAAAATATTTATTTTTCTCATATAGAAAAAGTAATATTTATACAAAACTTCATCGACTTTGGTGCGGGAACTTTTTTTACGATCGCTCTTGGTATGTTATTTTTGATATTGGCAAAAATTTCAAAAATTCATAAGCCTAATGTACATATAAATGTTTTTTTTTTTTGGCCTTTATAGACAGCTGGACCGATTTTTCTAAAATTTTCTCAATGTTTTCCTGTACGTCTGGAAGGATCTATAGGCTACTTTTTTCTTCAAAATTTCAAGTGGGTGACGCACGATGGGGTAAACTGTGCTGTTAAAGTTAAACAATTTTTTGGATTTAAAAAAAAGGACTTTTAAATTTTAATTTAAATAAGAAAACATTTGTTTTGGGAATTATCGTAAAATTTTTGCGCTATTTTTGGGGATTTTCATATTTTATTTATAAATATTATAAATTATTTTCATTATAGTATAGTTTTTTATATAAGGGTCTTTTTTATTGACAAAAAACAAATGGCCCCATCTACAAAAACATTTAAATATTAAAGGTAAAAAGTTGTTAATTTACTACAAATAAATCGCGGTGATAGAAACAAACTTTTCAATTTAAATAGTTTTTTGCTTCTCCTGTAAAATTTTAAAAATGTTAGATAGGGCCGTTTGCGTTTTAGGTGACGACATAATCTTCGAATAAATACAAATTTCAAAGTTCTAAAGAATTTTCAAAATCGTTAATTTTTAGATTATAACGAATTTTTTTCTCAAAGGCATGAAGTTTAATATCGTAAAATTTCTAAATAAATTGCCCGATTTTATTAATCTCGGTCTCAAATTAATGGTTATGTATTCTTGCTTGACAATTTTTGTTTTTAAATACGGATAATAAATTCAAAGACATATTTGAGTCATGTAAATCTCAAAAAAAGGTATATTCGATTATTTTTGTTCTATATTTTTAATTCCTTTTGTTCATCAAAGATAAAAATTTTAAACTGGAGATCCCCATGGTCCTATTCAGATTTTTGTATATCGAGGGATTAAATTCAATAGTCTCTATCGAAAATAATACAAGATTAATACCGCATTTACACTACAGTGAAATCTAGTAGATTAGATTTCAAATCTTGCTAAAAATCTAGATCGTTTACACTTCACTTTTTTGACATTCGCTAGATTTCATTTTAAAACTAAATCTTGTTTAACAGCAAAAAATAGTAAAAAATATAAAATATTAATTAGTATTTTACTTATTGTACAGAATTCGGCATTTATATATCACGTTATATTTTACCTTCAAAACACTTTTCATTCATGTTTTTCGTTTTGTAGGAAATTTTCTTGAAAAATTTATTTTTTATTTCTTTCGTTTCAATTGTCATTGTTTCTTCTGCAGTGTCGTATTTTTTAGTACTATTTGGCAAAAAACAGAGCTGCAAAAATATTTATTAACTTTTTCAATTTATTTCATCAAACTTTGTGAATTTTAAGTATTTTGTCTGCTCAAAATATTTCGAGTATAAAATCAATTTCAACAAAATGAAAATTAAAAAAATATATAATTATAACATTTAAGTTAAGTACATCATGATGAATCCTTGAGATTATGATTTGCTAGAAACCCGCGAACATTTTTTTTTTTTAATTTTTCCTAAAAATATGTTCACTCATATGCTGTTACAAAATTTAAGATTTAGCAAAATGTAGGAAAAAGTTGGTTCTGTTCTCTCTTGACTTCAATTAACAACCTAATGGTCTTTTCCATTTATTTCATCAAACTTTGTGAATTTTGAGTATTTTGTCTGCTCAGAATATTTTGAGTGTAAAATCAATTTTAATTAATAAAAAATTACGAAAAATATATAATTACAACATTTATATTAAGTAAATCATGATGAATCATTGAAATCATAATTTGCTAGAAAAACGCGAATTTAAATAATTTTTTTTTAATCTATATATATAAAAATGAAAGTGTGTTTGTATGTATGTATGTATGTATGTATGTATGTATGTATGTATGTATGTATGTATGTATGTATGTATGTTTGTATGTTTGTTTGTTTGTGCTTTATAGACTGCTAAACGGCTGGACCGATTTTCCTGAAATTTTCACAGTTTCTTCCTGTATGTCTGGAAGGAACTATAGGCTACTTTTTATGTTGAAATTTCATGTGGGCGACGTGCCACGCCCATATTAAGAAAATATTTAATTAGTATATCTGAGATAATATAATAGTTAGAGTCTTCAAATTTTGTCGGAGCAACTTTAGTATCAATATAATAATTTAAGACAAAAAGTAGGAGGATTAGCATTAGGGGGCGTGGCACCTCACATGTAAATTAAATACAAAAATTCGTTTATCTTGGAAACTATTACAGTTAGAATATTAAAAATTTGCACGAGTAACTTTAATATCCATGTAAATATTTTGGGAAATAAATTGGCGGACTACCCATGAGTGGAGCAGCACCTCCCATATAAATAAAATACAAAAATTGGTTTATCTGGGAAACTAATAGAACTAAATTCTTCAAATTTTGCACTAAGAACTTAAATATTAATCTGAACATTTTGGAGAAAAAAGAGCGGACTTTCGTCATGGGGGGCTTTTAGCCCCCATATAAATTAAATAGGAAAATTATTATATCTGAGAAACTATTAGAGCTAGAATCTTCAAATTTTAACTGAAGAACTTTGACATTCATGTGAACATTCAGAGAATAACGGGCGGACTTTCAATGGGGGGTTTGGCACCTCACATATGAATTAAATACAAAATTTCGCTTATCTGGGAAACTAATAGAACAAGATTCTTAAAATATTGCAAGAAGAACTTTATTATACATATGAACATTTTGGAGAAAAAAAGGGCGGACTTTCATCTGGGGGCTGTGAGTTCCCATATGAATTAAAAAGAAAAATTCGTATATCTGAGAAACTATTAGAGCTAGAATCTTCAAATTCTACATGAAGATCTTTGACATTAATGTGAACATTTAGAGAATAACGGGCAGACTTTCAATGGGGTAAATACAAAATTTCGTATATCCGGAAAAATATTAGATTTTTTTTTAATTTGTCATCGATTACATTAAAATCTTAATTAACGTTCGGAAAACATGTATCTCTGGAAAACATTACAGTTAGAATCTTCAAAATTATTAAGAAGATTTTTTATTTATATTGCTTTTAGGGTAGCAAAGCACACTGGGTATAGCTAGTTTTTTATAAAACTATGTTCACTAATATGCTGTTACAAAATTTAAGAAAAATGTAGGAAAAAGTTGGTTCTGTTCTCTCTTGTTTTCAATAAATGAGTAGATGAGTAAAAAATAATTAGTAAAAAGATTTTACAAATATTTACAAACTTTTTAAAAAAGTTAAACAAAATGTGTTATATTTTTACATTTTTATTTTAATGTTTGTATATATATATATATATATATATATATATATATATATATATATATATATATATATATATATATATATATATATATATATATATATATATATATATATATATATATATATATATATATATATATATAATAAAGGAAATAAATTGTTGAAAAAGCAACAGATACCATAGCAGATCATGTGCCATATTTCATTGAACTATCTTCAAAATTGCGACCTGTCGTTTGATTACAAGGTTTACATGCCCCATTCCGTGGTTCAGTTGTATGGGGCTAGGTGAATAAACCGATCTTAACCATTTCAATAGGCTTCGTCCCTGGGACAATAGAAGATCATGTACCAAATTTCATTGAATTATCTTCAAAATTGCGACCTGCAGTTTGATTACAAGGTTTACATGGACGGACAGACTCAGAAAATGATTTTAAGCCGATTGGTATACTTTAAGATGGGTATAGGACCAATATTATTGTGCCCTCCCCACTAAAGTGGTGTAGGGTATAAAAACAAATTTTCTAAATGAGGCTTTATACAGGAGTATAGGTCAAACATGGGCCGATCCTCATTAAATTTGGGAAAAGAATATATTTTTAAATAACAGTTAGTTGTGTTGAGTTTCATTGCGATACAAATGGTTACAAGTCAATTTTAAATGTTTAAGACATTTTTTGAAGGGGGTTTGTATGAGAGCTAGGGTCAAATAAGGGCCGATCATTTATTCTTATATAAAACTTATTTGTGCCAATTTTTGGAGAGATAATAGTAGATTTGACGTAATTATGGCATAAAAAGCCCAAATCGGGAGGTACGGTTGTATGGGGGCTAGGTGAAATAATGGACCGTTTTCAACCATTTTCAATAGGCTTCGTCCTTGTGCCAAAAAACATGTTTGGTCCAAATTTCATTAAATTATTTTGAAAATTGCGGTCTGTACCTTGCCCATAAGGTTTACATGGACAACCAGCCGGACATAGTGATTCTGAGTCGATCGGTATACATTAAGGTGGGTGTAGGACTAATATTTTTGTGTGTTACAAACATCAGCACAAACGTAGAATACCCTCCCCACTACAGTGGTGTAGGGTATAACAAGTAAGAGTGTTGTATTCGGCTATGATGAATTATACATACCCACCATCAAATCATGTGCCATACATTTGAAGTGAATTTCTGGATCGATTAAGACATGTCCGGCCGTCCGTCCGTCCAGATCATACGAGTTTTTTGCTACAAGGACGATACCTATTGAAAATGGTTGAAATCGGTCCATTATTTCACCTAGCCCCCATACAACCTTACTTTCCGATTTAGGGTATTTAACTCATAACTACGTTAAATATACTACTATCTCACCAAATTGGCACAACTAAGTTTTATATAGGTATAAATGACCATGCAAATTTTTATAATGATCGGCCGTCGTTTGACGCTAGCCCCTATACTTAAACGTCCAAAAATTTACTTATAACCATTAGTATCGCGATGAAATTCAGCATAACTAACCTTTATAAAAATTACATCCCTCTTCCCAATTTGCTGAGGATCGGCCCATATTTCACCCTAACTCCCATTTAAAGCGTCATTTAAAAATTTAGTTTTTCATCAATAAATTGCTTAAATACATCGGAATTAAGGTAAAATTCAACATAAAAGTTTCTTTGTGAAAAATAAATAATTTTTAAAATATACTTACTATACTACTTGTTTTTATAATATCGTATTTATGTAAATAGTAGTATCATATATACCCACCAGAGATGGCAAAATTGATACGATGGTACTTTTTTATACTATTTGATGTTCAAAAGTACCGTGATACTCCCGATTCTTATTTGATATTCTCAAAGTATCTTTAAAATTTTATGTTCGAAGTCAGAAAGAACAAAAGAAACCAATTTTTAAAATTTTGTATAAAAACTACTCCGTTTTTGTTATTTTTTTCATACAAAATTTTTAATATTGTTTTATATTCTTCTTTCTGAATACGGGCATTATTCAAACTTGAAATTCCAAGCATCAATTCAAAAAAGCATCAATTAAATGTTCTAGAAAAAAACGGCGAATAAAAATTATAGAGTAATGGAATTACCTTCAATATTACCAGAATTAAAGAAATCTAGTTTTTAAAGTCACTTTTTTAGAAAAGTCGTATCACCCACCAATTTTCCACATTATCATTTATTCCTTTTGATTACTTGCTACTTGTCCAGCAAAAATTTTCATTACCTAGTAATCTAGAAAGTAATATTGGAATCACGTGGAAACTAATTACTCTTGGGGTGAATAACTAAATAATATGTACCTACCTTAAACAAGTTAATAAATGGTTACTAATTAGATTACAAAAACTTTGCGAAATAACTAGTTTCAAATAAACCTACAAATATGTTATGTGATAGCTAGTTATTTTGGGCCGACTTTGTATGTAGAAAGCAAAAAATAAAAGATTCCTCGGCCGGGATTTGAATCCAGGCATCCAGTTGTTTTCTATGTTTCTCACTCCAGCCGCTTACTCGATGCTCCATTTACATGTTGCTTTTTGTAATTTTGAGAACGGCTTTATACAAAAAAATATAAATGAATGTCATTTTGAAAAATATAAACGGTATCCAGCAGGGCTCGAACCACGAACCCCCTGTTTGTTAAATAAACGCCCTAGACAATTGAGCCATAACAAATCCAAATTGATTTGTTTTTTACCAGTAATAACCTATTCAACTAAATGAAATAATGTGGATGATAATGAACACATTACCAAGTAATGTATGAAATAACTACTGGCTATTACCAAAAATTTCAGATTTATTGCTGGGTTAGTCCTAAAAATAAAATTCTGTAATTTTACAGAAGTTGCGAATAGTGGACGTCGGTTCCTCTAGAGTCTAGACTTATACTTAGAGTTAAAGAAATGCATTCTGTCTTAAATCTTAAATTATTATATCTGAGAAAATATAACAACTAGAGTCCTAATTTTTTTCGGAGGAACTTTAGTATCAAATTGAATGTTTAGGACAAAAAATGGACTATCAAAAGGGGCATGGTACCTCCCATATGAGTTATATATTAAAATTCGTTGATCTAGGAAACTATTCGATTTATTACATCCTCATTTTTTACTGTTATGCATTTTATATAAAACTTTTAAAAAATATATAATTCAAGATAATAGGAATCGTGTATCTGAAGTTTTAGTAAAATCGAATAATGTTAACCCATAAACTGTGAATGTCAAACTCAAGCTTTGCAGTATTGGGAAATTCTCTTGTGAGTGAAATATTATTTTGTTTTCAACCGATTTGAATAAAACTTAGGTAATATATATAATGAAGACCCGTATTTATGATGACATGGAAAATTTTAAATTAACCCATAAACGTAAATATATTTTTATAATTATATGTCCGTAATATGCGAACAAAATATTCGATGCAATTTTGCGAGAAAATGGTGGGTGATAGGAAAAAAAAAACAGTTGTCAAATTCGGTTTCAGCAGCTAAAAATACATTAAAAATTGTACAATGGGTCTCATAAGTTTTCACAAACCTTCATATCGTTGGCCTGTGTAATTATTTCTCAATGATAACAAGTAAGAATTTATAGTCGGGCATGGCCGACCATATGATACCCTTCACCAGTGTTACAAATTTTGATTCTTTTTTAATAATAAGTTATTCAATTTAATTATAGCCTATACTACTATAGTGGGGAAGGTATTATACGTTTGTGGTGATGCTTGTAACGCATAAAAATATTGGTCCTACACCCACCCTTAAAGTATCAGAATCACTTTCTGAGTCGATCGGTAGCTGTCCATGTAAACCTTGTGCGCAAGCTACAAGATATTTGGATAAAATTTGGACCATACCAGTTTTTCGGCACATCGCGTATCGCGATGAAATTCAGCATAACTAACCTTTATATAAAATTACATCCCTCTTCCCAATTTTTTAAGGATCGGCCCATATTTGACCCTAGGTCCCATATAAAGCCTTTTTTAGAAATTTAGTTTTACACCAATAAATTGCTAAAATACATTGGAATTAAGGTAAAATTCAACAAAATTTTTATGAAAAATAAATAATTTTTAAAATATACCCATGGTGTAGGCTATCATATAGTCGGTCATGTCCGATTATACTTTCCTACTTGTTTTTACCTTAATTAAGAAATATTTTAACAATTTGTTGACAAAAAGGGTATTTTCTAAAAGAGGGGTTATATCCTTTTAAATTTTGGCAGAGGGATTTACGCCTACATCAGTTATTTATGCAGAATATCATCGTAATATTATTTTCTGAAGGGGGATAGGGTCTAATCATTACGGCCCGATCATTACGAAAATCAGCAATATCATTAAGACTTATATAAAACTAAATTTTGGCTATTTTTGGAGTGATACAAGAACATTTAACATATTTATGTGCTCAAAAGCTATATTCGGGGGGTTTAGTTGTATGGGAGCTATACCAAATAATGGAATGAATTTAAAAAATATGATAAATTGTATGAAAAACCGCAGAAATTTAATATTAAATAATACAAAAAACCGTTTTTGTCGAAATTTTTGGTCAAAAATATTTGAACTTTAAAGCAAATTACTGTTTCTTGTCATATTCAGAATCGGATGTACTATGAAAAAATCCTATGTAAGGTCTCATGTCATGGATCGCAATGTGTAAAATTTGATATGATAATTGATTTTTAACAAATGAACACCTATGTACATCGGATTTTAATTTAATAACACATATGTATATAAGAGATTTATTGACAATAAACTATCGTTACTAATACTGTAATGTGCTTGCACATATTTTTGATATATATATTTTTTTTGTTTAAATTCTTATTTTAATGAGCATTCATACTAACGATCCTTGCTTTGCTTTCTGTTGCTATGCAAACGCCATCTATTTGTAAGATATTTTTTATATAGTTTGTTGGTGAATCTTATAGTTGACATATGAATTTTTTTGAATATGAATTTTTATCAAATTTCTTTCAACATTTTTGGGGCGAAATCGCTAATCATCGGTTTGCGCTAATTTAAGAACCTAAACCGAGCTTTAATGGTAACGAAAACGCCATTTGTCGGCCATTGTTTTAAAACAGTTTTCAGAACAAGTCTATTCCAAACTTTAATTTGATAATCAAATTTTAAAATTTAAAATAAATTGTGGCTGAAAGTTATTTTATTAAGAGAAAAACAAACTTAAATAATTTTTGTGTCTAAATAAATACATTTTGAAATCGTGAATACTGAAAATATTTGCATAACTTTATAATAGGCCAAATTTCGTTTTATTAGAAACATTTCTGGCTGTAAATTCTGTTGGCAAAATTGTTTTAAAGGTTGAATTAAAAAAATAATTGAAATCAACAACATATTTGCATGGGAAAGTTACTTTTGTTAAAGTCTTATTCATTCCTCATTTTCTTATTCATTTATCATTTTACTCCCTGGTGCCAGCTCAAAAAGGGTAATATATTTATAATTTAATTCCTCTTTTATATAAATCTTTTATTAGATTACTTTTGTTTTTGTAATCTAGATTTGGCACCTTGTCCATAATACAAAAGATTCTCAAAGGTGTAGACAAACAGCTTTGGCTTTTATATGACTCATTGCTTTACAGTTAACAAATTGGTTCAATGAATACACAAATACTCCTACATTTATTGACACCATATCACTCTCTTTCCCCTTCTGTAAGAGCGTATACTGGCTATTTATTGTATGCTTTTCAGTTTTATTTTTTGTTCTCCTTTGCGCACTTTTTATCCTTTTTTTATTATTTTTTACAATAGCTCCTGAATTTATCAATGAATTGTGGTGTAATACGGGTATAAACTTTTAAAAAATATTCTATATAAAATTTATAGATATTGTTTGTGTTGCAAAATCGGTGAATATAATAGACAAACAATGAATGATTGGAAGAATTTTATTTTATATAGAAGAATTTTATTTTATATATATTTTCATAACTTTGAAATACACATCAGTGAATTTTATGAAAAGATCACTGTAAAGGATTATAATTTAGAAAAGGTTTAGAAACCTTAATTAAGCCTCCAATCAAGAAATTAGCAAACATTCTGTGATCACTTAAATTTTCCTCCTTACAACTACATGTCCATTGCCACTAAAATTTCCTGTAACTGCAACAGCATTTTTATCAATTATATTCCTTGGAGCCTCTTTTTTATTCCAACTAATTGTAATGACCCCTCTTAACATTTCGCTTCATTTATATATAGAAAAACTAAGTACTTTACATTATTCTAATTAAAACTAAAAAACTGTCTATCAAATTGAATACAAACATGATTTTAATATGCAAAAAGAATAAATCATTTGTGCTAAAAGATAATCAGGGTTTCAAAAAACTGCTAATTGCAGTCGCAAATTACTAAATATTTAACTAAATTTAGTACCATGCTTAAAAAATAGTAACTAGTTAAAATTTCCCCTTACAAGCTAACTGAAGTCAGTCAACTGTGTCAACACATTGCTGCAATAACTTGCAAGTGGTTTTGTTTTTCTTCAGCAGCCACACACACAAGCAGCGGCCATGTTAAGTTTTTTAACTCAGCCGAACTGAACACAACGACTGAACAGTAAAAACAGTTTTGCGTGTGCTGCTTACGTATTGCTTAGTTCTTGGTTTCGTTTTTATACCCTACACCACTTTAGTGGGGAGGGTATATTGGATTTGTGCTGATGTTTGTAACATACAAAAATATTCGTCCTAGACCCACCTTAAAGTATACCAATCGGCTTAGAATCGTTTTCTGAGTCGATTAAGCTATGTCCGTCCGTCCGTCCGTCTGGCTGGCTGGCTGGCTGGCTGGCTGTCCATGTAAACCTTGTGCGCAAGCTACAGGTCGCAATTTTCAAGATAATTGGATGAAATTTGGCACGCACGTTTTATTTGACCCTATTGAAGCCTATTGAAAATGGTTAAAATCGGTCCATTATTTCACCTAGCCCCCATAGAACAGAACCCCCCGAAAAGGGCTTCTGAGCTCATAATTATGTTAAATATACAGATATATCGATAAAATACGGCACAACTAAGTTTTATAGAAGTCTTGATGACTCTGCCAAATTTCATAAAGATCGGGCCCCATTTGACCCTAGCTCCCATACAAAGTCCCCTTCAGAAAATTACTTGAATGTCCCAAATTAACTTATAAACACAAATATCGCGATGAAATTCAGCACAATGAAATATTATGTAAATATAAATATATTCACAAAATGTTATCGGGCTTGGTCCATATTTGCCCCTAGCCCCCATATAAAGCCTCTTTCAGAAAATTAGTTTTTCATCCATAAATTGCTTAAATGTATCGGAACAAGGGAATATTGAAGATAAATGCTTTATTATGAAAAATAAATCACATTTAATATTCATAATTGGTGTAGGGTATCATATGGTCGGCCACGCCCGACTATACTTTCTTACTTGTCTTACTAAGGGACGTAAAAAAAACTGATAGTTTGACTGGTTAGTACAAATCAAGCCGACTGAACAATAAAACTTGATGGGTTGTTTGTTCATTAGGACTTTGTTATTGTATGCAATTTGTTTTATTTAGTATATTGTATGTTTTTGTGTTTAAATTTGACAAAATTAAACAAAGTAATTGATAATTATTGCTAATAGAAATTGTTAATTAATTTAAAATTTATAAAATTATAAATTACTATACTTATAAATTTAGATATTTTCTTTAAATAAAAATTGATTTAAATTTAAGCATTTTGATGATTTTGTTATTGTATGTATGTATGTATGTATGTATGTATGTATGTATGTATGTATGTATGTATGTATGTATGTATGTATGTATGTTATGTATGTATGTATGTATGTATGTATGTATGTATGTATGTATGTATGTATGTAATTAATTATGCACCATTTTATAGCAACATCGTAATGTCTACAAAATTGTCTTTCCAAAAAGATGGAAAAACTCAAAATTGGTTAAAAAAGTTTTGAGTTATTAAAATTTCCCCCGAGAATTTTGTGATTCTGAAGACATATAAAAGTAAATATAAGAAAATTTTGTTAGTTTTGAAAAATTTTACAAAAAAATATTGTGTTTATCTTTATAAGGTTCATAAATGTGCTAGTACGAATTTTTGTTCAAATTGGATAACGCTTACTCAGTTTAGTCTGTGGTCAAAAAAAGGCCATTATTTTAACAGCATCTCCAAAACTCCATTTTCAAACTTTAAAAAGTTTTGTTAAATGGATTATTAAAAATTAAAGTTTTCTATGCTGGATATTATAAAGTATATATGTAAGAATTAAACACAGAAAGAATGAGCTTAATACCTCTCATAGTTTTACCGTACCTGCGATGTGAATTTGAAGGATTTCGGGAAAAAGGCAATTTCTGCCAATAATTAAGTAAAAACAAGTTAGAGTGCTATATTCGGCTATACCGAATCTTAAATACCCTCCACCAGCAAACTACTTTTTATTGAAACCCATCTAACTATCTAATTTTTAGATAACTTGCCAAAATTTTTGTCGAACTAATTTTGATTAGGTCCAGAAAAATGTATATTAATACGCCAGTTCGAAAACATTTTAATAGAATGATGTATCTATATACAGAATATTGGAGTTGTGACCAATTATGGACTGATCAGGAAACAATTTCATATAATGATTTATATGCAGAAAAAGATCAAGTCTAATTTTACTCCAATAGCTTTATTAATCAATGAAATATGTGCGTTTAGGTGACTTTAGGAAGTGGACTTTATATAGGAGCTATGAGCAATGAAGGGCCTATCCGGAAAAATTTCGCAAAGTGATTCATCATATTTTATATTTTATCAAGATATCTTTATTCGATAATTAAATATGTGCGTTTAAGGGATTTTTTGAAGTGGACCTATTACCAAATATGGATCGATCCAGAAAAAATTTGGTACAATGTTTTATATGCCTATTCGCAAAAAATTTCGTAGAGTGATTAATGTAAAGATAAAATTTTGTCAAGATAGCTTTACTTGACATTGAAATATGTGCTTTTAAGTGATTTTCGAAAGAGGGCCTTATATGGGAGCTATGACAAATAAGGGACCGATCCGTAAAAAAAATAGTGAAATGATTTGAGTGCACACAAAACATATTTCTGTCGAATTTCATCAAAATAGCTTTAGAATTCAATGAAATATATGCGTTTAAGTGATTTTCGGAAGTGGACCTTATATGGGAGCTATGACCAATTATGGGCCTATCCGGAAAAATATTCGTAGAATGATTCATGTTTAGGTAAAACATATTTGTGTCGAATTTTATCAATATAGCTTTACTTGGCATTGAAATATGTGCTTTTAAGTGATTTTCGGAAGTGGTCCTTATATGGGATCTATGACCAATTATGGACCGATCCGTAAAAAATTTTGTAGAATGATTTGTATGTATACAAAACAGATTTGTGTCGAATTTTATCCCGATAGCTTTATAATTCAATGAAATATATGCGTTTAAGTGATTTTCGGAAGTGGACCTTATATGGGAGCTATGACCAATTATGGGCCTATCCGGAAAAAATTTCGTAGAGTGATTTATATTTCTACTAAATATACTTGTGTCGAATTTCATCAAAATAGCTTTAGTTTACAATAAAATATGAGCTTTTAAATGATTTTCGGAAGTGGGCTTTATATGGGAGCTATGACCACTAATGGACCGATCCGTAAAAAATTCGGTAGAATGATTTGTATGTATACAAAACATATCCAACTCGAATTTTATCACAATAGCTTTATTCATCAAAGAAATATGTGCGTTTAGGTGATTTTCGGAAGTGGACCTTATATGGGAGCTATGACCAATTGTGGACCGACTGAGATCTACGTTGACAGTATGATTTCTGTTCATATTAAATTTACATGTACAAAATTTCGTGTTGATACCGATATATTTGAGGGAGTTATTAACGATAAACTAATTTCCGGGAATATATACCTTTGTATGGGGGCTATGGGAAATATTGGATCGATTGTAAAGATTTTGAATATAATTCATCACTGCCCTGAAAAAATAATGATGACAAAATTCATCGAAATATCTTTGAAATATGAAAAAAACGTAATTTTTTTCGAGGTAGTCTGAAATTTGTACTCATAACTTTTTACGTTGTGAACCGATTTTGCTGATTTTCAATACTAACTGCTTAGGATAATAATAAATATTTTGGGTGAATTTGGTTTATTTCCTTTGCTTAGTTTTAACGTGAGCGTGTTTTACACAGACAGACAGACGGACATAGCTAAATCGACTAAGAATTTGATAAGGACCCAGAATATATATACTTTGTTGGGTCTTAGATGAATATTTCTTGGTGTTACACACGGAACGACAAACTTATATATACTAGGGTGATCGACTCGATTTTTCAACCGGTTTTAAAACCGGGTTTTTCTGCTTTACCAGTGTCGGTTTTTTCTTAATGTTGATTTTTCGAATATCGAATAACCCGGTTTTTTCACTTTTTAAAACCCGGTTTCGAATACTTTTATTTGCTTTGTATTCAAAGATTATTTAAATGAAATTTTTAAGTAAATAATAATACAGCCCGTCTAAATTTTAAAAATATTCGAGTCGAGGAACTAGAGTATATTTTTCTACAGCTCTTTTGGTTAAACTTTTTTGATTTTCCTAATTAATTAAAAATTATTTGTAAAATGGATAACTGTTTGATAAAATTTAGCAATCTTAAGATTATATTCCAATTACAATAATTAATTTACGGCTGAAATTTTATGGAAGTGTTGGAATGCCTATGCAAATTTCCTAAACAGGGCTTTTAAAATAAGCTAGGATTACATGTTTAACAGAAGTGTCCCACTTTTTTCCTAATTTTTTTATATCAAAGAAATAATGTAAATCAGACGACTAGATCTAAAGTTATAATCTTTTAAACTGTTAAAAATCATTTCGGACCATGTTTTATTAATCAAATTTAAACATAAACATTAAGTTTTTCAAATTAAAATATATTTTTTGTTAATTGTAATGAAAAACCGGTTAACCGGTTTTTTCTAAATTTGAAAAATATCAACCGGTTTTTTTTAAATGTCAACTATTCGAACTATTCGAAAACCGGTTTTTGGAAAATGTCGAATAATCGATCACCCTAATATATACCCTCTATCACCACTGATGGTGGTGGAGGGTATAATTATATTATTACCAATTGTTGCTCAATTTTGATCAAGTAAATTGCGATTATTATTTCCGAGTCCATGGAAAGTTAGTTCTAATCAAATTTTCGAAACTAAAAATCATTAACCCTCTAAACACCGGGGTCAAAATCAAATTTTTGAATTTTATGTTCTTGAAGAAATAAGAGCATGATGTTGTTAATTTGTTGATGGATATTGATGAAACTTCTTAGAAGTTATTTTTACTACATTCAAATAATACGATAAACCAAATACTGGATATATATCCATTAAATCTTAAAGAAAATTAATTTTAGAAAATTCCTTTTTAAAAGTGTTTTTTGTAGTGTTTAAAAAATCGGTCTTTAATTGACCCCAAGTATGACAGAGGGTTATTTTTTGAAGAAGTTTGATTCCTAGATTTCTGGATATATTTTTGTGTAGTTTGTCAAAATGAATTCATAATTAAATACACCATATTTTGTTATTTTTAATGAAGAATATTAAATATACAAAAACTTGATTTTGACCCCGGTTTTTAGAGGGTTAATGATTTTTAATTTCGGAAATTTTATCAGAAATAACTTTTCATGGACTCGAAAATAATAATCGCAATTTAATTGATCAAAATTAAGCAACAATTGGTAATAATATAATTTGTACTTAATGCTGTTAAAATAATGGCCCTTTTTTGACCACAGACTAAACCGAGTAAGCATTATCCAATTTGAACAAAAATTCGTACTAGCACATTTATGAACCTTATAAAGATAGACATAATATTTTTTTGTAAAATTTTTCAAAACTAACAAAAATTTTCTTATATTTACTTTTATATGTCTTCAGAATCACAAAATTCTCGGGGGAAATTTTAATAACTCAAAACTTTTTTAACCAATTTATAATTGAATAATATTTTACAGTCTTCCATTTGACGTTAAAATACAACATAATTTCACTATTAGATGTTGATCCGAGCGAAAAGCCTATTTTCGACCCACCCTAATATACATACATACAATAACAAAATCTCACTAAAAAATCATCAAAATGCTTAAATTTAAATCAATTTTTATTTAAAGAAAATATCTAAACTTATAAGTATAGTAATTTATAATTTTATAAATTTTAAATTAATTAACAATTTCTATTAGCAATAATTATCAATTACTTTATTTACTTTTGTCAAATTTAAACACAAAAACATACAATATACTAAAACAAATTGCATACAATAACAAAGTCTTACTGAACAAACAACCCAAGATGTATTAATTTACAGGTGAAGTCAATAAGACAGCTGATAATTTTTTGTTCGATTTGTTTTATATTTCCTAACTGTCAAAGTTTATTTACATTTGTTATTTTATTTTTATTTTTCGGTTTTATTTACAAATAAAAATTTAAAAAAATGTGTGTTTTTTACACCACATTCGTTTTTATATATTAAAATGTGTAAAAACAATTACTAAAGTGTAGATAATTGTACAAATACTCCTTGTCGCAGCTCTTCAAAATCCTCGGGACCAAAAAAATCGAAAAATCGGCACAGAAAACCTCGAACAAAATTAAGATGCAGAGAAAACTTTAGTACGTGGTTCAAGGCGTGCAGGCAAGGAACGCAACTCAATCGCAACCTCAAAAACTAAAATTATCAGAATTTAAATAATTGTTATTAATCTATAAAAGGTTGGCTGCGCAATTCTTTAAGAAATTAACGTCATCCATTATGGATTATCCCCCAATATCTTCACGAATATTAAAAGATCAATGTAAATCCGTAATGCTTCTCGAGTTTTCAAGTACCTCGAACTTGCTTCAACTGAGCCGATGGCCATGCGAACTTGCTATATGACTCCCTATGAAGCTATCCGCTCACCCTCTTGCACCTAAAAAATTGAAGAGCTTCAGCAAGGAATGTTTGTGCAAACACCAAAGAACGTCATCATTCCATAGGCGACCTACTAATGACCGAAACATACATTTTGTATTTGCAATTACATGCAAATTTCATTATTTTCATTTAAATATTGAAAAAAAATTATTTTTTTTATTTTATTTATTTTTCCATTTGACAGTTAGAAAATATTTTTACAAAAAGAAATTCAATGTTGTTTTTGCTTAGTTGTATTTGTTGTAGAATTGGGACTACCTGTAAATCATTATGCCATGAAACAACCCATCAAGTTTTATTGTTCAGTCAGCTTGATTTGTACTAACCAGTCAAACTATCAGTTTTTTTTACGTCCCTTAGTAAGAAAACGAAACCTAGAACTAAGCAATACGTAAGCAGCACACACAAATCTGTTTTTACTGTTCAGTCGTTGTGTTCAGTTTGGCTGAGTTGAAAAACTTAACATGGCCGCTGCTTGTGTGTGTGGCTGCTGAAGAAAAATAAAACCACTTGCAAATTATTGCAGCAGTGCTTTGACACAGTTGACTGACTTCAGTTAGCTTGTGAGGGAAAAATAAATACTTGAACTTTCTTCAGTTCAGTCGACATTTAAAAAAATAAAACTAAAAACTAAATATTAAACCCTGAAGATAATAAAAATTATTGCAAAGAAGCGACACCTACATACACACGGTTTACTTGCAATGTTAGGTAACAGTCAACCAACCCGAAGATTTGGTAATGTAACTTGTCCAACTACAGTCTAACAATAATCGAAATTAGAATCTAAAGTATAGACTCTATATGGTCTTATCTACTTAAAATAAAACCTAAACTATAGTCGAAATGATAAATAAGTCTATCAATACTATAAACCGATCTATAGTAAAAAGTTTGATCTATTGCAAATACTATAAATTGATCTATACACAAGTCTATACACTGATCTATTGTCAAGACTGTAGACTGATCCATGGTGAAGACTATAGACTGATCTATAGTCTTTGCTATAGAATAATCTATAGCAAAGACTATATACTGATCTATAGGAACGACTATATACTTATCCATTGACAAGATTATAGAATAATCAATTTTCCAACTATAGAGTCAAGACTATAAACTGATCCATAGGCAAGACTATAAACTGACATAGTCAACACTATAGGTAAGACTATAGAGTCACTAGTGATCTATAGTCAGAATTATAGACTGATTTATAGGCACAACTATTGAATGATCCTGACTATAGATAAAGCAGGAACATGGGCTGATCATGGACTATAGACTGATCTATAGGCAAGACTGTAGACTGTTTTATAGTAGAGTCTATAGACTGATCTATAGTCTAGAATATAGACTGATCCACATTCTAGAATATAGACTGAGTGAGGACTGTTAACTGATCTATAGTTTAGAATATATTATAAGTTAAAACTATAGACTGATCTATAGTCACGAATATAGACAGATCTTTAGTCAAGACTATAGAATAATGTAGAGTCAGGACTATAGATTGATCTATAGTCAAGACTATAGACTTATCTATAGTAAATTGCTCAATTACTCTTGATGAATGGAATACATGGAATACAGTTCGTTTTGGATAAATAATCTGAATCTGTCCACAGTCAACGTTTCCTAAATAATATTATTATTTATTGCTGTATAAGGAAATATTGCTTTTTAAGATGAGCTTTCCTCAGCCAAATTTTGAACATATGTAAATATTACTCAATTTAGAAAGATTTTAATAGTAATATTCTACGCAACGTATACCTAGTGAAAATAACAAACAGAGTTTTATATATATTTTGATTTTATATAAAATTTATTTTCTTAAATTTAAATAATTTTGCGATTTTAATAAGTTTACTTGTTTATTTCTATCTCCGCACTTCATCTTAGTTATAAATTATCATAGGGAATTATAACTCTATTTGTTTTCCTCATTCCTTATCATCATTTCGATCATTTTCTTTCATATTTTGCTCATTTTCGTAAAATATTTTTCCATTTATTTGAAATACCATTATTAATAGTTTATATTACCTATTTTATCATTTTCGAGACATAATGTGAAGTAAGGATCAGGAAACTGAAAATCCTGAGTCATTTTCTACTCCAAAAAAAATCAAAACTGCGAAGCTTGTCAATTAGTTATATCTGGTAGATCTCAAAGTCATAGTACTGTTTGCGGCCACATATTTCATAGAACTTGTTTATCAAAAGTTATTAAAGTTAGACCAATACAAGGATAGCAACTTCACAATCAGTTACAAGATCTCAAACCAAAACTTCTTCAGTAAGAGAACAGAATATGGAACCGCAAAATACTGAGACTAGTAATCAAAATGTTTCCGTTTTACCACCTACTACAATAACTTCCAATTCATTGCAGGAAATAGTGACAGCCATAGTTTCCTCTCAACAGGCTCAATTGCTTACGTCTTTGAATAGCCAGATTACTAAATTAGTCGAAACTAATATACAGGTCTTTCTCCATATAATTTTGTGAATTCTTCTAAACCACAAGTACAAATTCCCCAAGCTGAGGTACAGAGGACTCCTTCTCATGGAATACCAACTTTTCCTGCCGTTGAAGAGAGAGCTTTTAGAGAAATGTTAGGTTTAGATTCTAATGGTATTAATACTGATAGCAATAATGGCTGTCAATTAGGAGCTGTACCACCCAACGCAAGGCCTAACTCAACCTCTTCAAATGTTACATATCCATCGGATCTTAATGCACGTCCTGATAAGGTATTACAAATTATTTCCAATTGGAAGATTAAGTTTTGTGGAGGCTCTAGTAGTTTGTCTGTAGATAATTTTATATACAGGATAGACGCTTTAACTGTTCAGACTTTACAGGGAAATTATGATTTGCTAGCTCACTATTTGATGGTAAAGCCAGTGACTGGTTCTGGCGATACCATTGGTCAGTTCCGTCTATAACTTGGCCTGGTTTATGTAAAGCTTTAAGGCAACAATATCGTGATTCACTCACTGATGTTGACATTCGTGAACTTATCAGGGACCGGAAACAGAAGCCAAATGAGACATTCTACAGTTTTTACGAATCGATAGTACATCTGACTGATAGGCTGAATGAACCTCTACCCGATAAAACATTAGTAGGTTGCCAAAAGCAGAGTTTATAACGAGCTTAGATCTCAAAGATGCTTTTTGGCAGATTTCCCTTGATTCCTGGGATTCCTTGTTCCTGGGAGACCGTTATACCACTTCAGAGTCATGCCTCTTGGGCTATGCAATGCTCCACAAACAATGTCACGTTTGATGGACAAAGTTATACCCCCGGCTCTCAGAACGGAAGAGTTCGTCTATCTTGACGATCTTCTAATCATATCGGAATCTTTCGAAAGGCATCTTGAGGTCCTAAGCATCGTTGCTAAGAAGATTAAAGAGTCTGGTCTGACTATTAACGTGGAGAAGAGTCACTTTTGCGTCCCGAAGTTAAATATTTTGGACATGTAGTCGGAAATGGTGTAATTCGGACAGATCCATAGAAAACATCCGCAATAACACATTTTCCAGATCCCAGGTCCGTTAAACAAGTCCGTAGGTTTCTTGGAATGACTGGTTGGTACCGGAAGTTTATTCGGAACTATGCAGCTGTTACTACTCCTATAACTGATTTGCTAAAAGGCAAAAGAAAATTTATGTGGACCGAAGAAGCTCAAAAAGCTTTTGAAGTTTTAAAGACCCATTTGAGTACAGCACCTGTTCTACATAGTCCCGACTTTTCACAACCGTTTTACATACATTGTGATGCAAGTCTTGGGGCAAAAGACTGCGGAGGGCGAAGAGAATCCAATTGCATTTATGTCAAAGAAGCTCCACCAAGCCCAACGCAATTATTCTGTCACCGAACAAGAATGCTTAGCAGCTTTGCTAAGTATAAAAAAAATTAAAGCTTATGTGGAAGGACATGAGTTTACTATAATCACTGATCATGCATCATTGAAGTGGCTCGGTGGGCTTTAAAACTGCAGGGCTACAGATTCAGCATTCAGTATAGGCGTGGTACACAGAACATAGTTCCGGATACTCTTTCAATGGCCAATACCGAAGACTTGACAACCTGACGGAAAATGACAGTGGTTTGTTTATTGACCTAAAATCCAATAGTTTTTAATCAGTTGAATACAAAGATTTGCTGACAAAAGTAAGAAAGAATATTGACCGTACACCAGACCTTCGAATAATCGACGGATACCTTTATAGACGAACAACACATGCAACAGGCGATAAGGTGAAAGATGACCTAGCATGGAAGCTGTGGATACCTCATGATATGATTCCAGAGCTATTGAAAAAGGTCCATGATAATCCGATGTCATCTCATGGGGGAATAAACAAGACCTTAGAAAGACTTCGAAGATTCTACAATTGGCCAAATTTGGTTATTGACGTTAAAAACTACGTCAACAATTGTGAAGTCTGTAAAATGTCTAAGCACCCTAATAAAACTCTTAGACCACCTATGGGTAAAATTGTAGGTACACCGAGATGTTTCGAGAAGCTTTATGTAGATTTTTTAGGGCCGTATCCTAGATCACGTTCAGGCCATAATGGTATATTCATTGTTCTCCATCACTTTTCAAAATTTCCTTTTTTGAAAGCAGTGAAGAAATTTACTGCAGATGTCGTGATAAAATATATGGAAACTGAATTGTTTCACACATTTGGAGTCCCGGAAACAGTAGTCTCATATAACGGATCTCAGTTTAGATCAACGGAATTTAAGAACTTTTTAGATCGGTATGGTGTTAAACATGTGTTTACTGCAGTTCATGCACCACAGGCCAATGCATCCGAAAGAGTCAACAGATCCGTTCTTGCTGCTATAAAATCTTATGTTAGGAGTGATGAGAAGAATTGGGATGAACAACTTAGTAGTATTTCGTGTGCATTGCGCTCTGCTGTTCATTCGGCAGTTGGTACACCGCCTCATTATCTTGCCACATGATAACGAACGGTTCAACATACGCACTATTGCGGCAATTAGAAATGTTGGAAGATCGTGGAATACAATTTGATAGAGAAGATTCCATGCAAATTATGGCCAAAAGAGTTGCTGAGATGATGGAAAAACAATTTGAAAGAAATGAGAAAACCTATAATCTTAGATCTAGGGAAGTATCATATGAAAATGGTCAGGAAGTGTTCCGTAGAAACTTTAAACAAAGTTATTTTGAGCAAGGATTCAATTCCAAATTAGCCCCCACATTTGTAAAGGCTCGAATAAGACGCAAGTTAGGAAATAGTTATTACGAGTTAGAAGATTTGAAGGGAAAACTTATAGGAAAATATCATGCAAAAGAAATTCGTCAGTGATTTTTGTAGTGTGCAATTGTGCAAGTGGAATCTGTCGTTTCCGGTTAATTACCCGTAAAGTCAGATTTTGGCGGGGGAGATTTGTAATGTGCTTGCACATATTTTTGATATATATTTTTTGTTTTAAATCTTATTTTAATGAGCATTCATACTAACGATCCTTGTTTTGCTTTCTGTTGCTATGCAAACGCCATCTATTTGTAAGACATTTTTTATATAGTTTGTTGGTGAATCCTTTAGTTTACATTCATATGAATTTTTATCAAATTTCTTTCAACATTTTTGGGGCGAAATCGCTAATCATTGATTTGCGCCAATTTAAGAACCAAAACCTAGCGAAAGCGCCATTTGTCGGCCATTGTTTTAAAACAGTTTTCAGAACAAGTCTATTCCAAACTTTAACTTGATAACCAAATTTTAAAATTTAAAATAAATTGTGGCTAAAAGTTATTTTATTAAGAGAAAAACAAACTTAAATAATTTTTGTGTCTAAATAACTACATTTTGAAATCGTGAGTAATTATACTGAATATATTTGCATAACTTTTTAATTGGCCAAATTTCGTTTTATTAGAAACATTTCTGGCTGTAATTTCTGTTGGCAAAATTGTTTTAAAGGTTGAATTAAAAAAATAATTGAAGTCAACAACATATTTGTATGGGAAAGGTACTTTTGTTAAAGTCTTATTCATTCCTCATTTTCTTATTCATTTATCATTTTACTCCCTGGTGCCAGCTCAAAAGGAGTAATATATTTATAATTTAATTCCTCTTTTATATAAATCTTTTATTAGATTACTTTTGTTTTTGTAATCTAGATTTGGCACCTTGTCCATAATACAAAAGATTATTAATTGCTCAATTACTCTTGATGATATAAAAGAACAAGAAGAAGACAAGCTTTAATCCTCTCATCATCATCTCTGACTTCAACTGTTTCTTCATCTCCACTTCACATATTTTGTTGTTCTACCAATTTGATTAATGCCAGTGAACAAAGAACAATAATTAAAAAGTGCTGTGATTAAAAATTTTTTGGTGATCATAATTTTGAACAAATATATGAAGAAAATTATTTAATATTTATATGATACGATATTATCTATCTATAATGTAGAAATTTGTTGGCGTAAGTCGTAAAAGTTAAAACACATGAAAATAATACCTAAAAGTGAAAAATTGCAACAAGAAAATTTAAATAACAGAAGATATAAATATTAAATTCTGATTATTAAAAGTATTAAAATCGGTTAAAAATTATTAAAATTGTTTTTTAAAATTTGTTAAAATTGACCTAAATATGTTAAAATTTGTCTAAACTTGTTAAATTTTTTTTATTAAAATTGTTCTATCATTGCTAAAAAGTTCCTTTAATTGTTAAAATTTTCCTAAAATCGTTAATATTTTTCTAAAGTTATTAAAATTTGCCTAAAATATGTTACCATTCTAAAAAAAATAATCATTTTTGGTAATTTCTTTTGTCTTATATTTTTTTATAAAATCGTGAAAAGAAATATTTAACTGTTATTTAACTGTTGTATTCATAAAAAGTTAATTTAGGTTTATTAAACATTATTAAGCAAAATCCACGAAAATGGTATTCATAAACGTCAAATAGCTTAAAATACCTTCAATAAACCAATGACAAATAGAAAAAATTTATTGTACGCTCGACCCTACTTTAAGCCAACAATAAGTTGAATTCTTACAAATTTTGTCTCAGATTAAGCTTTTTTCGTTAATTTTAGGTTGAAGACGAAAACTAATTATGTTTTATTCTGAAATGAAATCTAAAAATTGTAATTTTAACGTTTACAAATTTGTAAATAAAATTCCAAATAAATTTTAAAAGTTTCTATTTTGGTGAAAAAACTAAAATCTAGGCATTATTGGATTAATAGATGAATATTTGACAGTATTCCAGTTGTCAATACTATTTTTGGCAATTTGGAAATGCCCACCAGTCAATCAAATCATGGCCACAATTTTATTGTCTTTTTCATAGTTTATTCGCTAAATATAAAGCCATGAAGTAATTAAGAGTGTAAATTATAATGATTAGTGTTCTATCAATGCAAAATATCTTCTCCGGCAAAAAAATGTAGTCTTTTATCAAAGAAATTTATCAGTATTTGCAAAAATTTATTAAAAATTGCTATAAAAATAAGTAAAAATAACAAAATGTGCATAGTGATGTTTATTTTGTCACAAAGTATTCGTTATTCGAATACTTTTAATTATAATTAAAAATATATATGTTATATTCATTCATCTGAACTAAATATATATTTATTGTAGCCATGTATACATTTATTTTTCTTAAAAATTTGTTCTTATTTTCAAAAATGTGTTATAACCAAAAATATAAAATTAAGAAAACCGACTCAACGAATATTTTATCCTAATTGTTCGCAACACTAACACAGAAAATGACAGCCAAATTGTACAGTGCTGCCAAGTTAAACAATAAACAGCACAATAGTTAATGTAGGTTTATTATTTCTTTATGAATACCACAATTTTATTAATGGCTTTTAAGTCTAAAGTGTACTTTAACTATTGTGTGATTTAAATCTAAAATAAGCATTTTTTATGAATGCAACTGTAAGTGTTTATTGTTCCTATATTAACAGAAGCAAAAGTCATAACTTGTTATCACTGTTAATTATTTATTTATTTTGTTTTGTGCATTTTTGCCTAATTTGATGTTATCAACATCTAAAAATTTGGATATAAAATATTGCTAATTATGACTTTTACTCCTGTTAATTACATATGTTCTGTTAAAAGTGTTTTTAAAGTTTGTTTTTAAATGTTAATTGAATCAGCATAAGTCAGTGTTTATAAACATTTATACAGCAACATCACTCAAATGTAAGAGAAAGAGAATCAGCAGCAACATCTTCAAAGATCTTTGGATATGTGAGCAGCTGGATAAAGTGAGTTTTTATATGTTTTGTTTTTATTTTGTTCTTTTACTTACATTTTTATTGATTGTTGTTCCAAAAGTGTTATTGACTTTTTTTGTTTAGGGTGACCAGCTAAGAAAATGATTTTTATAATTTAGCTTGTCGATTAATTTTATTTTTAATTTTATTGTATAAAATATCATTATTTTTGCTGGAAATCTTTATAAAGAAATTAATTTCTATTCTGTTTAGACTTTTAAAAACATTTTTGTAAATTATTTTAACTTTAATATACTCTTAGTTTTTTTATTATTACATTTATTTTTTTTTATATCAATAGTCGCTATCTGTAATTTGCATGAAATGAGATTTTAATGGCAAAATATCCAGCAAACAATCCCCCATCAGTGATATAAATTTCAAAGACAGAAGCATATTTTTGGCAATTTTATGGCATTTTGAAATGTTTTCTATCTTAAAAAAAGAAAAAATTCTGAATGCAAAACTCTCTATCTATTCCAAAAATAGCTTTAAACTCTATCCCTTTGGATAATTTTCTGTTGCAGAACAAGTTTTCTTACTAATTTGGACATGCTGAAGACAAATAAGTAAAAATATTTAAAATCGGCTAAATAGTTTTCAAGATATCGCTCATTATGACACTAATCAGTTTAATTTTACTGCCGTGCTTAACCATATAACGTTGATTTTGGACCAAAACATTATAATCTGGTACTTTTTTAACAATTTGGGTTCTTTTACTCTATTAAATTGCGTAAAATATAATAATATCATTAAGACACTAATCAGTTTAATTTTACTGCCGTGTTTAACCATATAACGTTGATTTTGGACCAAAACATTATAATCTGGTACTTTTTTAACAATTTGGGTTTTTTTACTCTATTAAATAATATAATATTGATTGATATTAAAGTAAATAAAAATTTTTATTACTATAAAAAACTCTCTATCTGTTAGTAATATGAACATTTTCGAAGGAAAAAAGCTCTATCTGATATAAATTTGTGAATAATTTTGCAAATAATGCAAAATTTTAAATTCTTTTTACATAAGAGTCTTAGATAAGTTCGTACAAATATATTGTAGAAGAAAAAAAATTAAAAATCTTCATGAACCAGCGAAATAAACAGTTTTTTTGCTCTCTTGAAAACTTATATTATTTTAGATAGAGACTATTGAATATAGTCCCTCGATATTCTTTCTTATTATGATTAAGTTTAATTCATTAAATATGTATGCTTAATTTGAATTTGAATCTGTTTATTTTTTGGATTTAGGAATATACATTGTGGTAGAATGTTAAAGGGATCATAAAATGTAATTTTGTTTTTGGACCATGTTTTGTTTATGATCATGGTAAGGTGGGCAAAGTCGTCATATTCCATCTAACGTCGTATCGTTTAAATTGAGTTCAGTTTTAAATACAGTTTGCATATGATATGTAAAGTTTGTTTGTGTATTCTGGTGGCTTTAGGACTATCAAGAATAAAACAAACCCCATAATTTTCGATGAGCAATAAGGTCGGTGTATAAGCGTGCCCCTTTTCATAAATTTCCTATATACCATCTGCCATTGTATATTTCTAATTTCTGTGGATACACGTTACAATACTTGTAGCTCAATTACACTGTGATACAAAAGTGAAGAAAAATAAAATGCAGTCGTTCTCATATACCAATTCTATTTCGTTATAGTCCACAGAGTACGAATATATTTTTAGTTTTCCCCTATCACTTCGTTAACTTACTTTTTAAGAGCAAAAGATGCGAAAAAGAGCCATTTTTGAAGTTTTAAATTTGAAAAATCATAAGTTTAGTAGTTTTCATCCGATTTTCAAATCCGATATTTTTAATGATACAAGTGTTGCCTTTTAATGCAAAAAAAGAAACCCAAAATTTATGGTCAAATGTCTGAGTTACGGTCGTTTAATTAAAAAAACTCACACTTTTTTAAAAAGTTTTCATTTTCATCATGCTCTACTTTGACCATGAGGCAGTGAGTTCATCTTTTATTACTTTCCTGAAGAATCACATAAAAGAAGGTTTCTAAAACTTGTTATCTCATAAAAATCTATGAAAAACTGGATGATTTATGCCAATTTTTCTAATAGCATGTTCCTCGAATTTTTGGTTTTCTCCATACAAATTAATTTTTGTATAAAAATGTTTATAAACATTTTTTAAACTTGTTACAAAGAAAACCAGAAACATGAACGTTTTTGTATGGAAGAAATATGCAATATTTTTATAAAACTTTGCACAACTCATAACCTTTTTCATCGATTATTATAAATTGACCATCATTGGAAACCCAACTTAATGTGCCTTTTTTCAAATGTAATAAAAGCTAAAGTTACTGCTTCATGGCCAACGTAGAGCAGTATGAAAATTAAAAATTGTGAAAAAAGTGTGAATTTTTTTATTTAAATGGCCGTAACCAAAACATTAATCATAAATTTTGGATTTATTTTTTTGGGTTGAAAGACAACACTTGTATCTTTAAAACAAAATATCCAATTTGAAAATCGTTTGCAAACTACCAAACATATATTTTTTTAAAGTTAAAACTTCAAAAATAGCTCTTTTTACATCTTTTGCTCTTAAAAAGGAACTAAACGAAGTGATCGGGAAAAATTAAAAATATATTCCTACTCTATGGACTATAACGAAATGGAATTGGTATATGAGAACCCCTCATTTTTTGCTGTATCACTGTGTTATTAGCGTTAAGTTGAATTTCTAAATTCAACTTAGGGTCAAATGTGGCCTAAATTTCATTCAGGCCGGATTTATTAAAATATAACAAATTGTATCATGACTGCTTTAAATTTAATATACATATTTACAAAGTACAATATCGGGAATATATTTTCTGGACAAGAAATTATATGTAAAAGTTTAACATTGAGGGACAGACTTCCGTTGTTTATTGTTTAAAATTGTCTAAATATATGTAAATACATTTTAAAAATTACCAACTTTCAGCAAAAAAAATATTTTAGTACTCTGTATCCAAAAAAGTAAAAAAGAAATTTATATAGTCAAAATTTTAGATATGAGTGAAAAAAGGGAAAGTGTTTGTATTTTTTGGTACTTTTTGCACCTTTTGTGCATGTTCCAATTACGCCAGTACATGTTACAACCACACCAATTTTAACAGGTAAGAGTGTTATATTCGGCCATGCCGAATCTTTTTATACCCACTATCAAACCGTATGCCGTAAAGGGAAACATTAGGGTGATATTTGGAATATGGCTTAACTCAATTATGGACCTATCTCTTTTGAAGTAACAAAGTATTAATTTTTAAAAACAAAATATATTTTTTAATTTCTATACTGTGAGCGTAAGCGTAATTTACAAATAAAATGTTGTACATAGATTTTGGTTTTTATAGAACTTGTTTATGTCAAATTTCATCGTTATACTCGCATTTTTGAATAAGCAAAACTAGTATTTTAAAAAGCACAGTTATAGAATAATACTCATTAAATTCGGAATTTTTATGCCGATTTTCATCGAGTACTCGTAATTTTTTTTGAATAATCCTCATGAAATTTTCTGAAGAGGACCTTATATGAGGGGTAGGGTCATTTATCGACCGATCCTCATACCATTTTGTAGACTGATTATGGTTCATATTAAATTTGTTTACCTTGAATATCATCGCTGTACTCGTATTTCTATGCCAGTAATTAGCGTGAAGTAATTTTCCGACACATTCCGCATGAAATTCGGTAGAAAGATTAACGCTCATATAAAACTGATGTGTGTCGAATTTCACCGCTTTACTCGTATTTTTAAGCCTGTAATGAGCGTTAAAGTAATTTTCTGAAGTGGACCATATATGGGGGGTAGGGTCAATTATGAGCCGATTCTTATAAAAGGCAATAAAAAGGTTTTGGCTTGTAGGAAACTTTTTCTGAAGGGGACCTTAAAAGGGCGATTGGGTCATTTATACCGATCCACATAAAATTTGATAGAGAGATTTTGGCTCGCATGGAACTACTTAAGTGTGTCTAATTTCGTCGATATATTCGTATTTTTAAGACTGTAATTAGCGTTAAAGTCATTTTCTGAAGGGGACCTTATATTGGCGGTAGGGTCAATTATGGACCGATCCGCATAAAATTTGGTAGAGAGGTTTGACTCGCATGAAACTTATGTGTGACGAATTTTATCGCTATATTATTATTTTTAAGCCTGTAATGAGCGTTATAGTAATTTTCAGAAGGGGATCTTATATGGGGGGTAGGGTCAATTATCTACCGATCCTCACAAAATTTGGTAGGGAGATTTTGGCTCATATGATTATTATTTATGTCGAATTTCATCGCTACACTCGTACTTTTTTAACAGTTATGACCGTTAAAGCTATTTTTCGGGGGTCCACTTGTATGGGGCTATTCGAAAACATGAACCGATATTGTTCATTTTCAATACCAAACAAGAAAAGAGAATATTTATGCAAAATTTCAACTGTCTAGCTCCTGCCGTGTGGTCCCTATCGTGATTTCAACAGATATACGGACGGACATGGCTAGATCGTCGTAGAATTTAATAAGGACCCATAATATATATACTTTTGTGGGTCTATAACCAATATTTCGATGTGTTACAAACGGAATGACAAAAACAATATACCCCCCACCTTTTTTGATGGTGGGTATGCAAACTTGATAGATCTACAATAGGAAGCTTCAATGGCTATACATTAGGGTGGGTCGAAAAAAAGTTGAGTCAGTCACCCCCTACGATTAAAGATATGTTAATAACATTTCCAAAAATATAAAAAATATTTTATTGCCAGGCCTAGAAATACCGCCCTTTTTGTTTTTTATATATAACGTCGCCATTTTAAGTCCGATCGTAACATATAATATATCAATATTTATGGCTTGAATGTAACTATATTTCACTCTTAGGCAATTTTTTAATTCAAAGTCATATTCTATGCGCGACTTCTGATATCTCGGATCCTTCCCCAAAATCTAAAATTGTGGCTATACTGGAATAAAGTATATTTAATTATATGTGCTATTTGCTTCTAAAATGCTCACTTTTATGCATAAACAGCTATTTTACAGGTATTTAAAAATACCTGTATAGTTCTAACTACAGACAATTAATTTGCTAGGGATATGGTCGAAAACTTTTTTTTTTTTTTCAAACTAATTTACAATACAAAAATTTTATTCAGCCCCCTACCTTAACACAAGAAAGATAATTTATTCAGCATTTAATATTATTAATTAATAAAAAAATAACGTAGGTACATAAAAACTAATTTTATAAAAATCGATGAAAAATTAAAGAGTTTATAAAAATATTTCATGTTTTTACCATATAATTACTTGCATGTTTCTTGTTTTTTTTTTAACAATTTTCAAAAATGTTTATACAAATTTTTATAAAATGTAATAAATTTATTTAATGGTATATCGAGGGACTATATTCAATAGTCTCTATCTGTCATTTTCATGAAAATAAGATTTTGATGGCAAAATATCCAGCAAACTATCCCGCATCAGTGACAAAAATTTCAAAAGAAAAAAAGTATTTTTTGGCAATTTTATAGTAATTTTTAAATTTCTCTATCTTATAAATAGAAAAATTCTGAATGCAAAACTCTCTATTTTATCCAAAAATTGCTTCAAAGTCTATTATTTATTTACTAATTTTTACTAATTTGCTGCACACAAATCCGCAAAAATATTTGAAATCGGTTTAATAGTTTTCGAGATATCGCTCATTATCATGCTAATTTGATTAATTTTATTGCCGTGTTTATCCATATAACATTGATTTTGGACCAAAATCTTATAATCTGTTGATTTTTCAACAGTTTTGTTTATATTACTTCATTAAATTGCATAAAATATAATATTTTTTGATATTAAATCAAATAAAAAATTTAAATTTCTATGAAAAACCTATCTAAAGGTTGTAAAAAAAATTTTCGTAGAAAAAAAGCTCTATCTGATATAAATTTATAATTCTGCAAATAATGCAAAATTTTATATAACGATTTAGAATATGGTCTTAAAAATATATTGTAGAAGAAAAAATTCAAAAATCTACACGAACTAGCTAAATAAAAAGTTTTTTTTGCTCTCCTGAAAACTTGTGTTATTTTAGATAGAAATCACTTAATATCACTGAAAATCACTTAATATCACTTTATCCAGATAAAATTCGACATGAGTATGTTCTGTGTGTAGATAAATCATTTTATTAAAATATTTTCGAACTGGCCTACTAATATACATTTTTCTGGACCTAATCAAAATTAGTTCCACTTATGCATAAATGTTAGTACACTCACTACGGAAACAAAAATTTTGTCAAGTTATCTAAAAATTAGATAGTTAAACGGGTTTTAGTAATAAAAATTAGCTTGCTGGTGGAGGGTATTTATGATTCGGCATAGCCGAATATAGCACTCTAACTTGTTCCTTTTTTATATGGATTTCAATGTTGCCCGTTCAATACTTTCCCAGATATACGAATTTTTTTTATTGTATTCATATGAGAGGTGCAGTGTTGCCAAAACCTAATTGCGAAAAAGTGCTAGATTGTTTTGGTTTTTTTATTGTAAAATATTTAAATTAAAAAAAAGAACTATATCTGAGGATAGCAAACTCGAACTTAAATCATTGATTAAAGAACTAGTTCCGGAAACGTTCTATTGAACGAGTTTGTGACGCGTAACGCAAAAATTTTTGGTTGTAAACACATATTTTTGAAATTGAGTTTACAATTATAATGATATTTTTAATTAAAAGTCTAAAGGGAAGACACAAATGAAATCCTTTGTAAAGAATATTAGAATTCAAAAAATTTTTGGAAATGTATATTGAATATAAGATTTTAAAATTTTTAAATGTAACTTAAGCTCGTCAAATACGAACCGATATTTCTACAGATTATGTTGTACATAATTAATTAATAATTAATTTTTAACCATACAAGAATATGTACAAAAAATCCTAAAGTGTGCTAAAAAAAGTGCCAAAAAACATTTGAAAAATGCTAAAAAAGGTGCTACGTGCTAGATTACATTTTTGGGTGCTAAATGAGTTTAAAAAGTGCTAAATCTAGCACTAAAAGTGCTAAATTGGCCACACTGGAGAGGTACCACGCCCTATTCCTAATCCGCCAATTTATTACCCAAATGTTCACATGGATGACAAATTTGTTAGTGCAAAATTGGAGGATTCTAGCTTTAAACGATTCCTTGATATACAATTTTTTTATTTATTTCACGCCCTAATGCTAGTCCTCCCATTTTTCCTTCAAATATCCATATGGATGTCAAAATTGTCCACACAAATTTTGAAGATTCTAGTGGTACCATATTCCGAGATATTCGACTTTTAAGGAAGTGGGCGTGGCACTTCTCTAACTTGCAATTTAAAAATAAAAAGTAGGCTGTATTCCTTCCATATATAGAGGAATATACAGTGAAAATTTCAAGGAGATCGCTTCAGTGGTTTAGCCTCCTATAAGGTGCAAATAAACAAATAAACAAACATTTAATTAAAATTATGTTTTCAAATCCAAAAATTTGCAAAAAAAAAGATATATTAAAGATTGTACTTTGATTTGATATAAAAATATACGAGAAAGCTACTTCAAATGGCTATATCTTCCAAACCGCCTGAGATATTAACTTAGTTTTGAAATAGACTGCAAAAAAAATTTTTTTTTTCTGAAATTTGCGATAACTATTTTAACATGCGCTGTTAGTCCTTATAAATGTTAACGAATGGGCACCATTTTGATTTGAAAATAGCTTGACTTGTATTTTTGACGATTTTTTAAATTTTATTATTTTAAACCTCTATAACTTATGCGCGCATCAATCAAAATAATTAACGTTTTCATATTTATCATGTGTAATTATTATCTCATTTAACCACTAAAGGTGGATTTTGTCAGAAGAAAAAAAATACCTAATTATTAAAATTTTTGATTTTGCTCATGTAGATATTAATAATTAAATTTTGCAAAATCAATTCTACTAACCTGAGCTTGGGTAAACAATACTCGTCGTTTTCTTCTTTGTGTTAAAGGAAACTGTAAAGACTTAGCATCGCTTACAGAGCAAGTAGCCAAACTTCCCATATTTGCCATATGTCCCATAGAACCGGACGCAGATCCTCCCATTAGGCGTGAAACTAAAATTATATTAAAACATTTATTTATATGAAAACAAAAACAAATAAGTAAATCTCTGAAAAAACATACAAGAAATATTTCTTGACTTCTAACTATATTTCTAACTATATTAAAACGAAACTTACATTGTTTCTCTTTTATAATAATTCGAAACAAATATATGTTATATGGGTTAGGGTGATCGACTCGGTTTTTCAACCGATTTTTTTCTACTTTACCAGTGAGGGTTTTTTTCCTTTTAAAAACCGGTTTCGAATACTTTTATTTGCTTTGTATTCAAAGATTACTTAAATTAAATTTTGATATAAATAATAATACAGCTCGTCTAAATTTTATAAATATTGGAGTCCCGGGGGGTTATTCTCGCAGTCGTGATCGAAATAAAATTCGAATCGAAATTAATTTCGATGGTGCGTAATTTTCTCATGATGTTACTCGATACGAAACGAATCGAGTTGTCGCTTCAGTGTTGTAAAAAACTTTCATAATATGTTTTACAATACTGAACGAAATGTTTACAAAACTCACATGTTTCATTAAAAATTTAAAGCAAAATTTAAAAAAAATAAATTAAATTTAAATATAACTATTGAGCTTGATTGCAGAGGGGAGTATTTTATGCAAAATATAATATTCCAAGTGATATGTAAATACAACATGGATGTTTGTTTAGTTATTAACTTGTATTTATTTGGCAGATATTGGCTGTATTTATTGGACCCATTTTGGATTATAGGCATCTTTTATTGGTGGGTCACAAACATTTAATTTAGCTGTGATTTGTTCCCATCGTTGCACTGTAGTTCGAAATCAAAATCTAGATGGACAAAATTAATAAACTGTATTTTCTGAATTTGGATAAAAGAAGGGTTTTCAAATGGACGTTTTATGAGAGAATCGCGAGAAATTCAAATATTGGATCATATTTATACCCTACACGACTATAGTGGAGTGAGTATCATGTGTTTGTGCTGATATTTATAACACCCAAAAATATTGGTCCTACACCTTCCTTAAAGTATACCAATTGACTCTGAGTCGATTTAGTTATGTCCGTCCAGCCGTCTGTGTGTCCATGTAAACTTTGTGCGCACGTTACAGGCCGCAATTTTCAAGATAATTTGATAAAATTTGGTATATATACTATATATATATACTCCCCGAATGCGGCTTTAGAGCTCATAATTATGTTAAATGTTATTGTATCTCTATAAAAATCGGCAATACTTAGTTTATACAAGTCTAAATGATACTGCTCGTGAATGATCGGGAATCATTTGACCCTAGCACCCATACAAAGACCCCTTCAGAAAATGATTTGAAGGTCAAAATTCTCTTATAAACATTAATATATATTTTTTTTCTTGGACCAGCACTCAGGGGATGACCCCTACTCATGCAGTGCATTGTGTTGGAACTAGGAAAATAGGTTGTGGGAGGGAGGATAGAGCGAGTAGTGTGACGGGGAATACTTCTGCAGGAAGTTTTTTCCACATACGATTAGTGCGGCTGAAGAATAAATTTTCCCTGTAATGTGTTGTGCGGTCCACAAATGGGTGTGTTCTTGATGACAGTCGTGTACTGCGTAAAAATATACGGGTATCGGAAACGAGTGCAATAATTTCAGAGGAACACATTGAACAATGAAATACACCCCATGTTGCGACGGTGCTCCAGTGAATCAATAGAGTTGGATACCCTACTGTCACCGATAAGTACCTTCGCCCTCTCTTGTATGCGGTCGAGTAGCTCCAAAATAGACTTCGAAGCTCCGGCCCATATATGGGAGTTGTATTCCATATTCGAACACTAATATCACGATGAAATTCTGCGTAAATAACTTTAATGTAGACCTAAATCACTGTATCAAAATTAGGATAGGCCATATTTACCCTTGCCCCCTTATTAGCTCTCTTCCAGAAAATGTCTTTTTTATTCCAATAAACAACTTAAATGGTTTATTAACATAATAATTAACATTGTTTACATACTACACACTGGGGTAGGCTATCATATTATCGGCCATGCCACAATATACTTTCTTACTTGTTTTGTTTAAAAATATTTTTAGTGCTTAAATAAATAACAATTATTTTACCACATAGAAATCCATATTTCATAACTTAAAACTCATTTAATGTAAATTTTATTCATTGAACTCGTTGTCCTATTTTAGTCATTTAAACTTGGATCTCAAATATATATTATCTATATTTACCTCTTAAAGAGACTTTAAAGTAATGTCTGCAATAAAATTATAACCGCCAACACCCGAAGAGATAGAGCTATTTCTCTTTTGAAGTATTTGGCATTAACCTCTTGTGATTTGCCATTAAATTGCCAAGGATTTATTTTGGCAAAATTAATTTTTGACCTAAAATATTCCATCTATTATTTTTTCCCAGAATTAATAAAATTAATGTTCTTGCTCATTAATTTTTTTCACAAAAGTAAAGTACTTCGAAAGCAATTTTACATTCGGGAAAAAACAGTGTTGCTAACTTAGTGCTTTTAGCACTATTTGCGGTGCTTTTTGATGTGCCAAACGCGGACAATTTTTCTCATGGTGCCTTTTTTCTAAAAGGCACTATAGTGGTGCTTTTCTAATATTATTTAGTGCTTTTTATAATATTTTAAATCTTATTTTGTAATTTTCAGGAATTAATTAAGTTAATTTATCTTTAACATTTTCTCTATAAGGTTAAGAAAACTGATAATTTTTTCATCACTCTATGTATGCAACTTTTTGTTGGATCAGTTTAATAGTCCATACTAAGGCACTAAATTTTACTTAAAAAACTGTTTTAAACTTTAGAAACCTAACATAACTCTTTGACGTAAATGGGACGCTGTTTTTTAGCCTTTATTTTAAGTTTACAGTAGGGTTCTATAGTTGAAACGAAAAGTCGACTTTTTTATTTAATTAAAAGTCGACTTTTCGACTTAAAGTATTTTATAAATAGTCGACTTTTCGACTTTTTCCTACTTTTCGATTTTTTTCGACTTTTTTAATATTTTCGAATTCTTTCGACTTTTTTTGACTTTTCGACTTTTTACGACTTTTCGACTTTATTCGATTTTTCGACTTATCGACTTTTTTTGACTTTTAGAGTTTCAGACTATTCGAAAGTCGATTTATAGAACCCTAGTTTACAGCAACATTAACTAGCTATTTTTGAACAAACTAGGTTCTAATTGAATTGGATAGCATAAATATTCTTCAAAAACATAAAATAAATTGTGGCAAATAATAAGCGAGCAATATATGTACTTAGAGGGCAATATATGCGTAATCCAACAGATCATTCAGTTCAATTATAACATATATGACGATTTAACCAGAGAGTTAGCTGCCTTTTTCATGTTTTTTGTTTTTATTTCTTAAAAAAAAACAGAAGTAAAGTACCCTTTTTTTTTTCTTTTGTATACTACATGAAAAGAAGAATCTTTTTGTTTCAGTTTAAAGTTGATCTTTTGTAAATGAAGTTGTGTTTTGTTAAAAAAGTTATTTTATTGTAAAAATTTAAAATCATTGTGGTGATTTAAATGGCAAAAACGGATTTAAAAATTGAGGTAAATTTACATCATATATTCTAGTTTTAATACTGACAATTTCCTCTTGATTATTTACAGGATCTTTAAAGGCAGATGGCCGAAGGTTTCAAAAGAAAATTAAGATTCATTTATCTTCGTTAAAATTGGTTAATTATATTTTTAGTGGATTAACTATAATACATGTTTATTATTTGATGATCATTTTTAAATAAAGGATTGTAATCTACATACATTACATTCTTATTTGCAAGCGTTTATAGTCATCTCATTAACTTCGCTTAGAACTCCACACATTATGTAAGTGAAATTTTATTTTGTCTTAATTCTAAGCGAGAGCATATCGATGAGGCAGCCTAGGTTACTTTTATGTTAAGTCTTAGTGGAAGAATAAGTGAAAGCATCACCACTGACTGCCACGAAATATCACTTAGATAAGCGAGTACATAATGTGAATTTTTACCGCTGGGAAGCTATGTATGTATATCACTCACTCAGATCAGTGAAATTAAAAATTTTTTAAGAACTTGAAAAATATTCATATGTATTTGCTTGTATTTTTAAACATCAGGCCAGATTTTTTTATATGAACAGTAAATTTTGACCGGTTTGAAAATATATTTCATAAGTTTTGTACAATTTTTTAATTTGGGTGTAGATGCATCGGTAGGACATTTGGTAGTGTGCTGTGGTAGGCTATACCAGTTTGAATGTTTAATGACATTTTACTATTTTTAAAATAACTTTTAAACAAATTAGGGGTTTTAAATTTAAATAACATAGAACGCAAAATCAAAGGAAGGGCATAAAAATGTGGAATACTGCATTTGGATATTTTGAAGTTTTTTCTTTTCAGCTCTTTTATGTTTCATATAATAAGGAAGAAAATTGACAACAATCCCTACTGATTTGATTCTACCTTTTAATGGTTGTATCATGAGGGATTTGAAAAATTAAACCAGATTCAGACAGTGTAGGTTAATATGTTTCTCATCTAAATTGAAATTTAATTTTTATTTATCTAATATTCGTCAAAACATTATTTGTTACGTTTATATCTAAAAATTTAACTAACCGAAAATAATCGACATATTATAAATTTGATAAATCTATATGAAAGACTTTAGTATGAAGCATGTTTTGTAGCCCTTAGTTAAAAAAAAAATTTTTTTGGAGTATGCCAGTCTTGTAGTAAATGAGCAATGTGATGTGCAATTTTTATAAAAATAAACTTTATTTTACTAAAAAAACCGTAGTGCTTTTTTACCCCTTTTCAGTTCGAAAAAAACGCTTTTTTACTCCTTTTTAATTTTTTCGCGCGCGTTTTGCTTGTCCATTGTTGTCAACACTGGAAAAAACTCGAAAGGTTTCATTCGAAATTCCGATACGTTTTATTCGTTATCGAATAAGAGAATCCAAAAAGTAAAAAAACTCGTATACGAATGTGAGAATTAGCCACCAGGAACTAGAGTATATTTTTCTAACGAACCTTTGGTTAAACTTTTTGATTTTCCTAATTAATTAACAAATTTTATTTGTAAAATTTAATCTAATAACTGATCGATAAAATTTTACCAATCTTAAGATTCTATTCCAATTACAATAATTAATTTTCGGCTTAAATATTATGTAAGTGTTGGAATGCCTATGAATATTATCTAAACAAGGATTTTATTCTAAAATTAGGCTAGGATTATGTTTAACCGACGTGTCCCACTTTTTTTTCAATTATGTTTTACATTAAAGAAATAATGTAAATCAGACGCCTAGATCTAAAGTTATAATCTTTTAAACTGTTAAAAATCCATTCGAGCCATATTTTATTAATCAAATTTAAACATAAACCTTAATTTTTTCAAATAAAAATAGATTTTGTTATTATAATGAAATATCAAGCGGTTTTTTTTCAAATGTCAACTATTCGAATACCGGTTTTTGGAAAATGCCGAATAGTCGATCACCCTAATCAGGGTACACTAATACCTGATTAGTGCATCATCTACAACAATACAAAAACAACATGTATTTTGTTTTAGTACTAGTATGAGCTTAATGTCAAAATCAACTGACTTAAAAATAAACAAACAGACAATGTTTTAATACTTATTTTTATTTTTAACTAGCTATACCCAGTGTGCTTTGCTACCCTAAAAGGAATATGTATAAATAAATACCAGATTTATTATATGTTACATATGAAAGATGTCAAGCAAATTATTGCAAGTTCGCCAGTTTCTATCTATCGCCAATTTCTATATATCTATAAAAAATTTGAATAATATAAAAGTTTACAAGATGCACGAAATTTTGTATTTAATTCATATATGTTGTGCCAAGCCACCCATTAAAAGTCCGCCCGTTATGCTCTAAATGTTCAAAGTTCTCCATGTAAAATTTGAAGATTCTAGCTCTAATAGTTTCTCAGATATACGAATTTTGCTATTTGGTTCATGTGGGGGCTTCAAGACCCCCCCAGATGAAAGTCCGTTTTTTTTTCCTCCGAAATGTTCAGATGAATATTTAAGTTCTTCGTGTGAAATTTGAAGAATTTAGTTCCATTAGTTTTCCAGATAAACGAATTTGTGTCTTTAATTAATATGGGAGTTGTCGCTCCCCTCATGGGTAGTCCGCCAATTTATTACCCAAAATGTTTAGATGGATGTTAAAGTTTTTCGTGCAAAATTTGAAGATTCTAACTGTAATAGTTTCCAAGATATTTAATTTATATGGGAGGTGCCACGCCCCCTAATGATAGTCCGCCTACTTTTTGTCCTAAATAAATATATTGACACTAAAGTTGCTCCGACAAAATTTGAGGACTTTAACTGTTATATTATCTAAAATATACGGATTTAATATTTTCTTAATATAGGCGTGGCTCCTCGCCCACTTGGAATTTCAAAATAAAAAGTAGCCTATTACCTATTCCAGATATACAGGAATACGCTGTGAAAATTTGAATAAAATTGGTTCAGCCGTTTAGTAGTCTATAACGTTCAAACATATAAACATACAAACAAACACACATTCATTTTTATATATATAGATAGATAAATGGGAGGTGCCGCTCCCCTCATGGGTAGTCCGCCAATTTATTACCCAAAATGTTTACATGGATGTTAAAGTTCTTTGTGCAAAGTTTTAAGAATTTAGTTCTATTAGTTTCCCAGATAAACGAATTTTTGTATTTAATTAATATGGGAGGTGCCGCTCCCCTCATGGGTAGTCCGCCAATTTATTACCCAAAATTTTTACATGGATGTTCAAGTTCTTCGTGCTAAATTTTAAGAATTTAGTTCTATTAGTTTCCCAGATAAACGAATTTTTGTATTTAATTTATATGGGAGGTACCACGCCTCCTAATGCTAGTCCGCCTACTTTTTGTCCTAAATGATCATATTGACACTAAAGTGGCTCCGACAAAATTTGAGGACTCTAACTGTTATATTATCTCAAATATACGGATTTTATATTTTCTTAATGTGGGCATGGCTAATCGCCCACTTGGAATTTCGAAATAAAAAGTAGCCTTTTACCTATTACCTATTCCAGACATGCAGGAATACGCTGTGGAAATTTCAAGAATCGGTTCAGCCGTTTAGTAGTCTATAACGTTCAAACATACAAACAAACACACATTCATTTTTATACCCTTCACCTTCGTGAGAAGGGTATATATAAGTTTGTCATTCCGTTTGTAATTTCTATAATATAATTTTCCGACCCTATAAAGTATATATATTCTGGATCCTTATAGATAGCGGAGTCGATTAAGCCATGTCCGTCTGTCTGTCTGTCTGTTGAAATCAGTTTTTAGAGGACCCCAGGTATCGGCGAGATCCGAATCTTCAATAATTCTGTTAGACATGCTTTCGTGAAGATCGCTATTTAAAATCAGCAAAATCGGTCCATAAATGACGGAGATATAAGCAAAAATCCGAGACAACCTCTGAAAATTTCATTAAAAAAGACAATTTTTTCATGCTTTGATTAATAAGCAACAACAACAACACTGCTTATTCATTGAGTATTTCGTTTCACATGTTTGGATGGCTGTGTTTTTCATTGGCATGTGTATATTGTTTTTGTTTCTTGGTGTATTCAGTTTCGTATGTTTGGATGTCTGTTGGTTTGATTGCATTGTGTATTTTGTTTTTTTTTTTCGAGTATTTCGTTTCGTATGTTTGGATGGCTGTGTGTTTCAGTGCCTTGTGTATATTGTTTTTGTTTCTTGGTGTATTCAGTTTTGGATGTTTGGATGGCTGTGTGTTTCATTGCCTTGTGTATAATGTTTTTGTTTGTTGGTGTACAGTTTCGTATGTTTGATGTCTGTTGGTTTTACTGCCTTGTGTATTTTGTTTTTGAGTGTTTATTTCGTTTAGCGTTGTTGTTGTTCATTTTGTTTTGCTATTGCTATAATAATGATATAATCGGGAAAATTAAATAGGTACATAAATTTTATAAAATTTATATTTTTTTAATACACTATGGTGAAGGGTATATAAGATTCGGCACAGATGAAAAAATATTTTATTTTAACAAAATAATTTAATTTTATTATTATGAATGAAATATTGATATATTTAAAATATCTTGGATAGTTGTTGTCGACATTGGAGATGAGGGTCAGGGAAGTTCTTGAATGTCTTGATTTGTGGCTGTAAGACCTGGTAATTTGGACAACAGGGATACTATTGACAGAAAGATTTGTTGTTTAAATACAATCCACATTTATTTGAATAACAAACAAAAATAATTTGTATTTTTTTCGTAATTTTTTTATTTCCAATTAATTTATTTAAACGTCAAACACAACAATAAATAATCAGCTGTTCGATTGCATATACCTGTTTATTGTATCATGATATGAACTGATCTCTCTTCTACTTTTATAAGGGTCCGTCGATCATGTCCTTTATATAAAAAAAGTCATATTTCGATAAAAAATTGTCATCATTTTGTCAAAACTATTTTCCATAAATAATAAACATATTCGATGGTATTTTTACTGAATTTTTATACCCTCCACCACCATCACTGGTGATAGAGGGTATATATAAGTTTGTCGTTCCGTGTGTAACACCAAGAAATATTCATCTAAGACCCAACAAAGTATATTCTGGGTCCTTATTCTTCTGAGTCGATTTAGCTATGTCCGTCTGTCTGTCTGTCTGCCTGTGTAAAATTCACCCAAAATATTTATTGTTATCCTAAGCAGTTTGGTATTGAAAATCAGCAAAATCGGTTCACAACGTAAAAAGTTATGAATAAAAATTTCAGACTACCTCGAAAAAAACGTTTTTTTCATAATTCTTTTGAAGTTTTCTCAGGAACTACCAAGGATATTTCGATACATTTTGTCAAACATTATTTTTTCAGGGCAGTGATTAATTATGTTGAAAATCTTTACAATCGATCCAATATTTCCCATAGCTCCCATACAAAGGTATATATTACCGGAAATTAGTTAATCATTAATAACTCCCTCAAATATATCAGTATCAACACAAAACTTTGTACACGCAAAAATAATATGAACAGAAATCATACTATCAACGTAGATCTCAGTCGGTCCACAATTGGTCATAGCTCCCATATAAGGTCCACTTTCGTAAATTTCTTACAAGCCAACACCTCTTTATTGTCTTTTATAAAAATCGGCTCATAATTGACCCTACCCCCCATATATGGTCCACTTCAGAAAATTACTTTAACGCTCATTACTGGCTTATAAATACGAGTAAAGCGATGAAATTCGACACACATCAGTTTTATACGAGCCAAAATCTCCCTACCAAATGTAGTGGGGATCGGTCCGTAATTGACCCTACCCGTAGGCTTGCCAGACGTACTGTTTTCAGCAGTACGCGTACTTTTTTTTAGTAATTGTACTTTTAACTGCATAACACCTAAAGAAGTACGCAAATGTTCTATATAAATATTCTATAGAATCGTTATTTAAGGACTTCAAAGATAGTTTGAAAGTGGATTTACTATGCTCTAAAAGGCAAATTTGACTATAAGAGGTTTCGATGCATTTGTCATGCATAAAATAGTGCGTATATTCAAAATCCTTTAAAATTAATAAATTTTGATTAAGATATCGCTACAATGAAATTTTTTAATAAAAAAAGACTGCAAATGTGAAGGACATGTTTGAATGTTTAAATGGTCCGTAATGCTCCGTCATGTAGGTACCTATTCGATTGCTTTATCCAGTCCCCCTGTGGAACCATTTTAAAAAACTATTTTAATTCTTATTTTTCGTAGGATGTTGGTAGAATGACAAATTTGAATAACAGAGTGAAAGTTGTAACGTTTTTGTAACAGTTAGAGATAGAGAATTTTTTTATTTTACTGGATATTTTTTCTCCATAAAAAGATATCAAACATATGTTCACAATAAATGGTTGATATTTGAAAATGCAAACAAACCAAACGAAACAAAAATTTGGGGAATTTTACATTTTTTAAGGAAAATATATAAATTAATAGCACACAAATATTAAAAAATGATTTTTAATTGGATTAATTTTATTTGTCATAAATTAGTTTTATATAAGTTTCTTGTTAAAAATCATAACAACCAATATCAATCTAGCGTTCTTAGAACAATTTAATTTTTTGAAAATAAACAATTGTACTTTTTTTATTCAATTGTACTGCTTTTTTAAGTACGATGTACGTTTTTTGTTGATTACAAATCTGGTAAGCCTACCCTACCCCTACCATATAAGGGTCCCTTTAGAAAATTACTTAAACGATCATTGATGGCTTAAAAATACGGTTAGGAAATACAGTTATGAAATTCGACATAAGAAACTTTTATACGAACGTTAATCTTTCTACCGAATTTCATGCGGAATGTGTCGGAAAATTACTTCAACGCTAATTACTGGCATAAAAATACGAGTACAGCGATGATATTCAAGGTAAAAAAATTTGACATGAACCATAATCTGTCTACAAAATATTATCAGGATCGGTCGATAAATGACCCTACCCCTCATATAACGTCCTCTTCAGGAAATTTTAAGAGGACTATTCAGAAAATTACGAGTACGCGATGAAAATCGACATAAAAAAGTTTATACATAGAGAGATAATTCTTCATTCCGAATTTAATGAGGATTATTCTATAACTGACCCTATATTAGAGGTGCTTTTTAAAATACTAGTTTTCCTTATTTAAAAATACGAGTATAACGATGAAGTTTGACACAAACAAGTTTAAACAAAACAAAACCTACGTACAACATTTTATTTGTAAATTACTCTTACGCTCACATTATAGAAATTAAAAAAGTATATTTTGGTTTTGAACCCTCCACCACCATCAGTGGTGATAGAGGGTATATATAACTTTCTCATTCCGTGTGTAAAACCAAGAAATATTCATCTGAGACCCAACAAAGTATATATATTCCGTCTGTCTGTGTAAAACACGCTCACGATCAGTGTTACCAATTTAGCACTCTTAGTGCTAGATTAGGCACGTTTTAAACTCATTTAGCACCCAAAAATGTAATCTAGCACCTAGCTCCTTTTTTTTAGCATTTTTCAAATGTTTTTTGGCACTTTTTTTTAGCAGATAAAAATATGGTTAAAAATTAATTATTAATTAATTATGTACAACATAAAAATTAATTTTTACTGGTTATCTGAAGAAATATCGGTTCGTATTTGATGAGCTTAAGTTACATTTAAAAATTTAAAAATCTTATATTCAATATACATTTTCAAAAATGTTTTAATTCTAATATTCTTTACAAAGGATTTTCTTTAGACTTTTAATTAGAAATATCATTATAATTGTAAACTCAATTTCAAAAATTTGTATTCACAATCAAAAATTTTTGCGTTACGCTTCAACAAACTCGTTCAATAGAACGTTTCTGGAACTAGTTCTTTAATCAATGATTTAAGTTCGAGTTTGCTATCCTCAGATATAGTTCTAGAGAAGAACATATACACCTTCTTTAGAACTAGATCTTTTTCCAGCGATTTATGATTCAAATTGTTGATATTGAGATCAATTTTTGGAAACCGTCAATTATAATTAAAATTTCTTACAATAAATTCAAAATATTTTTCTACTGATTTTAAGTAGTTGTTTTTAAAATGTGGACTAGTATCCCAATGTAAATATTTGTAACAATGAAAATATTGAAAGAAATGATTTTATCCGGACTTTTTAATCACAAAATTTTTCGACAGAACTGTTTCGAGAATTAATGGCGATAAAATTAGTAGTGTATTAAGGTAAAAACATTATTTATGCAGTTAAAAAATACCAAAAAATAAAGCTATTATAGAAAAATTTAGGGGAGCCATATAAAAAAACCTCTTTTTGGGATAAAGTAAGAATCGAAAAACTCTAAAACTAGTTATTATAAACATTTTGTTCTGTATTAAAATCGATAAGTGGAGTTGGTCCATTTGCGTACTAAGCTAAAAATATTTTTTATATAGTTTATTTTTAAAATTAAAATTTAAATATTTTACAATAAAAAACCTTATTTTTGTTAGCACTTTTTCTAGCATTTTTTCTTTATTTTTAGCACTTTCTGGCATTTTTTTCTTTATTTTTAGCACTTTCTAGCATTTTTTCAAAACAGATATATAAAATAGACAAATATGCAAAAAAATATATATAAAGAAAAGTGCAGAATTGTAAAAAGTAACAAGTTAGAGTGCTATATTCGGCTATGCCGAATCTTAAATACCCTCCATCAGCAAGCTACTTTTTATTAAAACCCATTTAACTATCCAATTTTTAGATAACTTGGCAAAATTTTTGTTTCCGTATTAAGGGTACTAACATTTATGCATAGTTCAAACTAATTTTAATTAATTAAAATGTGTATTAATAGGCCAGCTTAAAAACATTTTAATATAATGATTTATCTGTACACAGAACATACTCATTTTGAATTGTATCTGGATATAATCATTTAATTACGAATTAAGTGATATTAAGTGAATTTCAGAAGTATACCTTATATGGGAGCTAAGACAACCTATGGACCGATCCGGAAAAAAATTCCGTAGAATGATTTATATATAGAAAATACACATTTATGTCGAATTTTATCCTGATAACTTTGATTTTCAATGTGCATTTGAGTAATTTTCGGAAAGGGTCCTTACATGGGAGTTGTGACCAATTATCGACCGATAAGGAAAAAATTTCGTATAATATGCCAAAAAAATCAAGTCGAATTTTACTACAATAGATTTATTAATTAATGAAATATGTGCGTTTAGGTGATTTTCGGAAGTGGACTTTATATGTATAGGAGCTATGACCTTACACAAAACATATTTGTGTAAGGTTTGGTAGAATGATTTATATGCTTACAAAACATATTCAAGTCGTACTTTATCCCGATAGCTTTATTATTTAAAGAAATATATGCGTTTAACTGATTTTCGTAAGTCCTATCCGGAAAAAATTTCGTTGAGTGATTCATATAAAGACAAAACATATTTGTGTCGAATTTTATCAATATAACTTTATTTGACAATTAAATATGTGTGCTTAAGTGATTTTCGGAAGTGGGACTTATATGGGAGCTATAGTCAATAATGGACCGAACCGGGAAAAAAATGGTAGAATGATTTATATGTACACAAAATATATTCATGTCGAATTTTATTCTTATAGTTTTAGAATTTAATGAAATATATGCGTTTAAGTGATTTTCGGAAGTGGACTTTATAAGGAAGCTATGACCAATTATGAGGCTATCCAGAAAAAATTTCGTAGAGTGACTCATATAGAGACAAAACATATTTGTGTCCAATTTTATCAAGATTGCTTTATTTGACAATGAAATATGTTCTTTTAAGTGATTTTCGGAAGTGGGCCTTATATGGGAGCTATGACCAATAATGTACCGATCCGTAAAAAAATTGCTAAAATGATTTGAATATACATAACACATATTCTTGTCGTATTTGATCCCATTAGCTTTAGAATTCAATGAAATATATGCGTTTAAGTGATTTTCGGAAGTGGACCTTATATGGGAGCTATGACCAATTATGGGCCTATCCGAAAAAAATTTAGTAGAGTAATTCATATTTAGACAAAATATATTTATGTCGAATTTTATCACGATAGCTTTATTTGACAATGAAATATGTGTTTTTAAGGGATTTTCGGAAGTGGGCCTTCTATGGGAGCTATGACCAATAATGGACCGGTCCGTAAAAAAATTTGTATAATGATTCATATTTAGACTAAACATTTTAGTGCCTAATTTTATCAAGATAGCTTTATTGGCAATGAAATATGAGCTTTTAAAAGATTTTCGGAAGTGGGCCTTATATGGGAGCTATTACCATATATGGACCGATCCGTAAAAAAAATTGTAGAATGATTTGTATGTATACAAAACATATTTGTGTCGAACTTTATCCCGATAGCTTTATAATTCAATGAAACATATGCGTTTAAGTGATTTTCGGAAGTGGACTTTGTATGGGAGCTATGACCAATTATGGGCCTATCCGGGAAAAATTTCGTAGAGTGATTTATGCATACACAAAATATATTCATGTTAAATTTTATCCTGATAGCTTTATTTATCAGTGAAATATGCGCGTTTGAGTGATTTTCGAAAGAGGGCCTTATATGGGAGCTATGACCAGTTGTGGACCGATATTAATCTACGTTCTCAAATCGCATAGTCGATATCAAATTATAGTGACCTGTTTTATATGACCCAATATGTTCTTAATCAGTGCTCGATGAGGAGATTCTATATACGAAATTTTTTTTAAATCGGAATTCAAATGAAGAAATAGGATCGTTTTAAAAATTTAACATAGCCGAGGTGTCCTAATTTGAGAACCCCCCGCCGGGCCCCTGGTTGGCCTATCCTCTTTGTGCATACCAAATTTCATCAAAATCGGATTAACCGTTTAGAAGTTACCGAATTATTTCCCTCTTTTTTTTTCCTATACCACTGTGCGTTGGTAGTATGATTTTAGTTGATATTTTATTTATATGTGCAAAATTTTGAGTTGATACCGATATATTTGAGGAAGTTATTAACGATAAATCCATTTCCGGAAATATGTACCTTTGTATGGGGGCTACGGGAAATTTTGGATCGATTGTTTTGATTTTCAACATAATTGATCCCTGAGTAAAAAAAATGTGTGTCAACGAATTATCTTTTGTAGCTTCTGAGAAAACGACTTAAGAATTACGAAAAAAACGTTTTTTTTTTCGAGGTATTCTGAAATTTTTTCTCATAACTTTTAACGTTGTGATCCGATTTTGCTGATTTACAATACCAAACTGCTTAGGATAATAGCAAATATTTTTTGGTGAATTTGGTTTATTTCTTTTGCTTAGTTTTACCGTGAGCGTGTTTTAGGCAGACAGATAGACAGACAGACAGACGGTTTGTTGGGTCTCAGATGAATATTTCTAGGTGTTGCACACGGAATGACAAACTTATATATACCCTCTATCACCACTGATGGTGGTGGAGGGTATAAAAATTATTATTGAAAAATATCAATAAAATATTTAGAAATAAAATATATACATATATAAAATAAAGAAAATTAATTGAATTAATAACCTTATAAAATTGTTATGGAAATAAGTTTACTTCAATCATGTTTCAAAAGCTTATTTCCAGTAAGCTTATTTCATAATTGCGCTTTTAACTTGTTATACCCTCCACCACCATCAGTGGTGATAGAGGGTATATATGTTTGTCATTCCATGTGTAACACCAAAAAATATTCATCTGAGACCCCATAAAGTATATATATTCTGGGTCCTTATGAAATTCTGAGTCGATTTAGCTATGTCTGTCTGTCCGTCTGTCTGTCTGTAAAAAAAATATTCATTATTATCCGGTACAGTTTGGTATTGAAAATGAGCAAAATCGGTTGACATCGCGAAAAGTTATGAATCAAAATTTAAAACAACTCCGAAAAAATAAGCATTTTTGACACATTCTGATGTAATTTTCTTGCAAACTATGCAAGATAATTTCATGAAAGTCATCACACATTCGTTTCTACACAAGATCTTGATTTTGCTGAAAATTGGCAGAATCGGTTCATAATTTCATATACCTCCCATACAAAAGTACATATTCCCGGAAAATGAGTTTTTTGTTAATAATTTCCGTCAGAATGTTGATATTCTCACAATATTTCACAATCTTATGTCAATGGAATTCATTGAGAGAAAAAATTTTCTGGATCGGTCCATAATTCGACATAGCTCCCATACAAGGTCCCCTCCCGAAAATCACTTAAACGCACATAACTCATTACAAAATATTGATATCCATACATTTAACACAAATATTGCTCTTATATACATAAATTACACTATAAAATTGTTTTACGATCGGTCCATATTTGGTCGTAGCTCCCATTTTACTCATTACCAAATAAAGCTATTGATACCAAATTTGGCACAAATATTAGTTTGGTATACAAAAATTCTATTTCAAGATTTTTTCACGATCGGTCCATAACATGGGTGCTGTTGGTGTTATGCAAGGTTCCCTTCAGAAAATCACTTAAACACACATTACTTATTACTAAATAACGATATAGATACAAAATTTGACTGAAATATAGCTTTTATGTACAGAAATTTTGCTTAAAGAATTTTTTACGATCGGTCTATAATTGGTCATATCTCCCATACTAGGTCCTGCCCCTAAAAGCAATTTAACCGTATTTAACTAGTTGCATTATCAATTTGTGTGGAATAAAATTATATATAAGTATTTTGAAAATCCTTAAATCTTTCACACACATGCATACATGCACATAATTAAATATCGTTAAAGCATATCTTAGGGCGCTATAAAAATATAAAAGAAAATGGGGTTTGTAATGTTCAATAAATCTTGGAATTGTAACAGATTTAAGCTGTTTAAATCTTGGGGTTTTTCTATTTAAGACATGAGAAAACTTATTTCTAAAAATATTTGATCAATTAAAAAAGCATTAATATAAAAGTAGCTGGTGGAGGGTATTTAAGATTGGGCTCAGCCGAATATAGCACTCTAACTTGTTGTAAACTTCAATTAGCAATATTACCACAAGGGTTCAATTTTTTTTATAAAATAATTGCCCTGATTATTAACAATTTTTTTAAGGTTTCTGTTTATTTGCATTGTTGAAAATGAATATGCATCGAAGTTTTAAAAATTTAACTTGTACTTTTTGAATGGGTTAATTCATATGGGAGGTTCCACGCCCCCAATTACTAGCCCGAAAATTTATTACCAAAATATTCACAGGGATGCCTAAGTTCGTTCGTGAAAAATTTAAGGATTTTAGCTCTAATAGTCTTTCAGATATGCAAATTTTTGTATTTTATTCTTATAGGGGGTTTCAAGCCCCCCTAATAAAAGTCCGACCGTTTTTCACCACATACTCACATGGATGTTATAGTTCTTCATGCAAAATTTTAAGATTCTAGCTCTAATTGTTTCAACCTTAATTTTTTGTCAAAATATTTACGTTGATACTAAAGTAGCTCCGAAAAAAATTGAGGACTCCAACTGTAATATTATCTCAGATATATGAATATAAGGTTTTCTTGTATGGGAGGTGCCACGCCCAGTATAGCTATGCAGTCCATGGTCATATGGATATCAAAGTTGTCCATAACAAATTTGAGGACTCTAGCTGTTGGAGTTTATGAGATATGCAACTTTTAATTCTTATTTTGGATGTTGGCGTCGCACATCTCCCATTTGAAATTACGAAATAAATATAGCCCATAGTTCCTTCCAGTCATACAGGAAGGCGCTATGAAGATTTCAAGAAAATCGATCTAGCGGTTTACAATAGTTCATGTTTTTTTATTAAACCTTATTGAACGTAAAAATCTGCGAAAAAATCATTTTTCTATTGTAATAGACTTTTTAAAACTGCTTCAAAAGAATATTTTTTATTTCCTGAAAGACCAAAACAAAATTACTTTTTTCATTCATATTATAAAAATTTAGAAACAGTGTGTTCATTATAAGTGTTTAAAACGCATAGAATACTTCACACTAAGGATAACTATCCGGTTTTCTTCGACCGGTTTCTTGCTATGGGGTTTTATTTCAAATGTTAAAAAAGCCGGTTTGCTGCTGTCGAATATTTTGCCGTCACACACAAAATGATGGGGGTATATTGTTTTTGTCATTTCGTTTGTAACATATCGAAATATTGGTCTGCATCTGGGTCCATATTAGATTCTAAGAGAATCTAGCCATGTCCGTCCGTCGGTCTGCTCAAAATATTTTTAGTTTATGCAGTTTGTTTGGTATTGAAAATGGGCAACATCGGTCCAGGATTTCACCTAGCTCCCATATATATTCGGCTATGCCAAATCCCTCCACCAGCAAGCTACTTTTTATTAAAACCCATTTAACTATCTAATATTTAGATAACTTGTCAAAATTTTTGTCGAACTAATTTTGATTAAATCCAGAAAAATTTATATTAATTGGCCAGTTCGAAAACATTTTAAAAGAATGATTTATCTGTACACAGAACATACTCATGTCGAATTTTATCCGGATTTTAAGAAGTTAACCTTATATGCGAGCTAAGACAACTTACGGACTGGTCCGGAAAAAATTCCGTATAATGATTTATATACATATATATAAAATACACATTTATATCAAATTTTATAGGTACTATAACTTTGATTGTCAATGTGCGTTTAAGTAATTTTCGGAAAATGGTCCTTATATGGGAGTTGTGACCAATTATGGACCGATCAGAAAACAATTTCGTATAATGATTTATATGCAAAAAAATCAAGACTAATTTTACTCCAATATCTTTATTAATTAGTGAAATATGTGCGTTTAGGTGATTTTGGGAAGTGGACTTTATATAGGAGCTATGAGCAATTAAGGACCTATCTGGAAAAATTTTGTAGAGTGATTTAGTACACAAAACATATTTTATCAAGATATCTTTATTTGATAATGAAATATGTGCGTTTAAGGGATTTTTTGAAGTGGACCTTATATAGAAGCTATTACCAAATATGGAGTGATCCAGAAGAAATTTGGAATGATTTATATGCTCAGAATAGCTTTAGCTATGATTTATATGCCCGATAGCTTTATTATTCAAAGAAGATTTAAGTGATTTTCGTAAGCGGACCTTATATGCGAGCCTATCCGGAAAAAAATTCGTAGAGTGAGTCATATGAAGACAAAATATATTTGTGTCGAATTTTCTCAAGATAACTTTATTTGACAATGAAATATGTGCTTTTAAGTGATGGAATAATGGACCGATCCGGGGAAAAAGGGATAGAATGATTTATATGTACACAACACATATTCAAGTCGAATTTTATCCCTATAGCTTTAGAATTCAATATGCGTTTAAGTGATTTTCGGAAGTGGGCCTTATGTGGGAGCTATGACCGATCCATAAAAGATTCGGTAGAATGATTTTTATGTACACGAAAAATATTCAACTCGAATTTTTCCTGGAATATATACCTTTGTATGTGGGCTGTGGGATTTTGGATCGATTGTACAGATTTTGAACATAATTGATCACTGCTCTGAAAAAATAATGTGTCACAAAATTCATTGAAATATCTTTGATAGTTTCTGAGAAAATTCAAAAGAATTAGGAAAAAAAACTAAATTTTCTTCGAGGTAGTCTGAAATTTTTACTCATAACTTTTTACGTTGTGAACCGGTTTTCCTGATTTTCAATACCAAACTGCTTGGGATAATAATAAATATTTTGGGTGAATTTTGTTTATTTTCTTTGCTTAGTTTTAACGTGAGCGTGTTTTACACAGACAGACAGGCATAGTTAAATCGACTCAGAATTTCACAGGGACCCAGAATATATACACTTTGTTGGGTCTTAGATGAATATTTCTTGGTGTTACACACGGAACGACAAACTTATATATACCCTCTACACTACTGATGGTGGTGGGCCATAATTGGCGCTACCCACAGTGATTCGTTTTCATACATTCATTGGACAAAAATAGAAGGACTTATTGTAGGGTTTCGAAATTTGGCTCATTGTTGTAGATTGGTATAGTTAAGAAAAATTCGAAGTTTGGAAAAAATTTTTCCTAGGATTCATATACTTCCCATATATTCCAAAATGGAAAATAGCGATATTTTGCACAAAAGTTTGCAATAAAATTCTGAAACTTTCTAGTAATATTATATAAATAATCAGACTTCATCATGTTGGTTTTTTTATAATTTGGAGCAAGGACTCTTATAGCTGTCATATATCATTTTTACTAAAAGCGCGATAAAATCTTTAAAACCTAAAACATTTGTGTGTAATTATGTTTATGGGTTGGTCCAACATACACAAATGTCCATACCAAAATTTATTAAATTCGACTAAGTAATACTCTCAATACTAGTAATTCTGCTCTAGTAGAGTGTACGAATAATATGTAATTGTTCCTAAAACTATTCGGATTTTTTTATAATTGGCATTGTATGTGTTAATTCGATATTTTTATGAAAAAATATTTCTTTTCAAGTGGTCAGAAACGTCTTTTTTGCAAAAACAATATTTTTTCGCAAAAACTTATTTTCTTAATGATTTTGTTTGGGCTAAAATATTGTAGAAATCATGCGATCAGTTTTTAAATAATTTTGACATTTTGATTTTAATTAACAACAAAATAAATCGTTGTCTTGCTGTTTCTTTCCAAAAAATAATTTATAAATAGAATTTCAATATATTTCATTAAAATATGTATAAACACAAACTAATAATGATTTCCAGGATTAAAATATATTTTTTGGCATTATTTGTATTAAGCTCAGCCTAATTATTTGCAAATAGTCTTAAAAAAACGCTTTAATTAAAAAACTCTATTTGTAAAAATTAAGATTTTGCAAAATATAGGATAAAGTTGGTTGTTCTTCTTAATATTTACTAACTTTTTCCATTTATTTCTTCAAACTTTGTAAATTTTAAGTATTTTGTCTGCTCAGAATATTTTGAGTGTAAAATCAATTTTAATTAAAAAGAAATTACAAAAAATATACAATTACAACATTCATATTAAGTATATCATGATGAATCATTGAAATCATAATTTTCTAGAAAAATGCGACTTGATATATATATATATTTAATTTTTCCTAAAAATATAGGAAAAGGTTGGTTCTGTTCTCTCTTGTTTTCAATTTACAACCTAATTGTCTTTAATAATGAGTAAACAATTTTTAAAAAAATTTACTAACTTTTTTAAAAAAGTTAAATAAAATCTGTTATATTTTTACATTTTTATTTTAATGTTTGTAACAATTAAAACATCATAATCAAATCAATGTTGCAGATGATATACATATGTACGAGACAATAAAAATAAAAAACTGTTTATAATGCAAGAGCCAGGCATTATTTTAGAAAAGAAAATATAGAAAAATCTCCTACGGTTATTTTGTGAGAATTATTAAAACAAATCTTTTTTTTAAATATTAATGGATTTCAGAGCTCTCTGGTGACCGCAATTCGTATTACAAAAATATGATTTATACTTTTTTAAGAAGGAAATTTTGTAAGCTTTCAATTTTTAATTTTAGTCTCGATCATATTTTTGTCTATGGAACGAATCTCTGTGCTACCCCTCAAAAACGACTATAAAGCTCATAACTGGTTTCAAACTGTTAGTAAGCAACAAAATTTGACATATACAAACTTTATCTGAACAAAAATCTCCGCACTTCATTTTATAAGGATCGGTTTACAATTGACCCTTCCCCCTATATAAGGTCCCCTTCAGAAAATGACTATAACGCTCATAACTTGTTTTAAAATGCCAGTATAGCAAAGAAATTCTACAAAATTGTCCCAACCCCTCATATAAGGACCTCTTCAAAAAACGACTATAACGCTCATAACTAAAGCAACAAAATTTGACATAAACAAGTTTTATTGGAACAAAAATCTCCCCATTTAAGTTTATACGGATCGGGATCGAGATTTTGCATATAAAAAAAAAATAATATAAAATTGTGTCTTCCCCAATAGAGTATCTCCGGAAAATCACCCAGATACTCATATTAATATCGATATATTTATGTACATATTTAGATTCGTCTTAGTCGAATATAACACTTTTACTTGTTGTGATATTAAGTTTTATTATATCCCGATTTAGTGAATGGAAATTTTTAAAATCCCGCTTTTTCAAAATATTTTCTTCCAAATCACGCTTGTTAATCACTCGGATCCCGCTTTTATTCAAAATCCATATGGTCACGTTAATAATAACATACTACTATCACCTTGAGGTTCATACTACTATTTATATACGTGGTAATAAGTAACAAAAGGATCGAATCATAGAGTATAGGACCACTTTCAGAAATTCACTTAAAATATATGGCACATGTTTTGATGGTGGGTATATAAGATTTGGTATAGACGAATATAACACTCTTACTTGTTTAATATATTTTTAAAAATAAATATAAAATAATTTTTTTATTAATCAGATGAAAAATAATTATGAATTTAATTTATCGCTAATTAATTCCTAAATATTTATAAAATTTATAGACGGCCGCCGATTTTCTGAATTTAGGCTTATATTGATCCTCATAAAATTTAGTTTATGACTATAAAGGGCGATACCTATATTTATGCGAGTAATATAAACTTATTACTTTATTATTAATAAACAATGTTATATATTGTCAATTCGATGAAATTTCATTTTAAAAGTCCTACGGGGGCCTATTCACAAAATTGAAAACCTCTCCAAAGTTCCGTTCTTATTCCGATTAAAAAAATTTTTGAATATATAAAATCTACTATTAGAGGCCTACAAAAAATGTTTATATAGTGTTTCGCGATATTTGCGTTTTAAAATCTTTATTTATTTTTTCACATATATATTGTGATTTCTTTTAATTGCGGGTGTCAACCTTTCCGATTTTTGTGAAATATCCTCTTTTAAATAAACTAAAAATTTATTATTCTTCAAAAAAAGTAATTTCTAAAAAATCTTTACTTGTTCATAAGCTACATGCGTTCAAACTATAAAAAAATTATTGTTCACAGAAAAAGTACAATTTTTTAAAATACTTTTAGCAAATGTTTTCTTTAAAATTCTTTTTATTTTGGGCAAACTGAATTTTTTTTAATACTGATATTTCCCAGCAAAAATAAAGCGAAGTACTTCCAAAAGGATAACATTTATCACCACTTCAAAAGTAGCAATTATTGAATATTTGTTTACCTTCTGTGGAAATGAATTTTAATGACCCAGCAGTTCGACAAAGAGTCAATGCATACATAAAAGACAGTCATTTACACTAATGTGCAACAACATCGTTGACCCTAATTTCTATATATTGGGTTATTCGTCACCAACGTACTCTTCGTAAACGAGAGGGAGGACAGTCGTCACTTTAGGTACCCTAGGTAAACGAGTGAGGGGACACTTAAAAATAGTTTTTTTCCATTGAACTTCAGAATGTAGATATTTTATACATCTATTGGAGACACAATTGTTATTTTCCACTAAAGCCTAACCAGCTGGTTGTAGCCTATTTGAATGTTTTTGGTCATTCATCACGAATGTACTCTTTGTAATCTAGAGCGAAGACAGTCGCCACTTTACTGTACGTCACTTAACTTTCTCCCGAGTAAAAGAGAGAGGGGACACTTGAAAAAAATTAAGAATTGAAGGTGAAGAGAAGAAGAATAAACATTATCAGTTTTGTCTTAGTGCAAAGGCAATGAACAGTTATACTATTTCATCACTTTTTAAGTTATTTGATTTTTATGTTAGTTGACTTTTATAAGTTGTTTAAAACAGCTCTCGCTAAAAATTTTGTTGTATAAATTTTAAAATAAAAAAATGTTTTTTAATTTGATTAAAAAATAGTAAAATTTAAATAAGAAATAGTTACAACACAGAAAAAACTGAAAATGTGTTTTAATTATCAAATTGATTGTATCAAGCAAGTTTTGCATCTATCAACAAAATTATGATATCAATTATGAAATTTGTAAAAAAAATATTTTTTTTCTAATTAAAGAAATAATCAACACAGTTAACATCAGTAATTAAATTCAAAATTTAAAATTAGTTAATTCATTAATTGGATAAATTAAATATTTAATAAACTAAAACTTAAATTTTAATTAGTTTATTAATCAAATGAATTGAACAGTTTGGTTAAAAATGTATTAAAAATCAATTAAGTCGATGATTGAAAAAATCAAAGCATTAATTGAAAGCTTACAACATTAAAGGATTACTTTACCTTTAACAATGCGTTAAGCACTCTCAAAAATGTCTCTTTATTGTCACATTTGAAAAAACCAAGCGATTTTTAAATTTTAAAATATTTATGAAACTTCAACTTCTTATGCCTAAAATAATATTAACTTTTTGAGAATTATAAATATTCTTTCCATTATAAATAATGAAATTATTTAAATAAAATATCAAAACAAAAAACCAAAATAAAAAAGTAGGCTGGAAAAACTTTTTTAGCCAATTAAAAAATTAATTGATTCAATTAAAAGTTTAAGTATACTTATGATTAAAACAGTGAGATAATTATGACAATTAAAAAATTGTTTAAATAAAAGTTAAAGAAAGAGGAAAACATGTTAATTGAAAATAAACTACCGATAATTTTTTCTGTGAGTTTGGAAGAGTAAATTCATTTAAGATGAGTTAAAACAAAAAAGTTTAGCAGAGATTACGGAAAAAATATTTCCTTTCAGAGTCATTTCTGTGTATTAATGAATTCCAAAGTTTAAAAGTCCGATTTTACTGAAGATACAAATGAGCAGCATTATTAAAAATATTTATTTCAATATCTATTTAATCTAGAAATAAAAGTATTGTTTTTAATTGTTTTATTTTTTATTTTTCATATGTTTTCCAGCAAAAATAAAACGAAGTACTTCCAAAAGAATAACATTTATCACGACTTTAAAAGTAGCACTAAGTGAATTTTTTAACCTTCTGAGAAAATGATGTTTAAAGACTTCCGAAGATGCGAAAATAATTATATTTTTTAAAGCTGAAGATACTTTTTTGTTCTTACATTCTTGGGAGGTAAAAAATTTTACTTTTGCGTTTCTGTTTTATTAAATGTTTCTATTAGCCTCATTAAAATTATTTAAGTCAAATTAGTTGTATTCTATAATAATACAATTTCATAATAACTTCCAAAAAAGAGCATAAAAATTACTTCTTGAGAATGACTTCAGAAGTAGTGAATTTGGAATCAAATAAAAAGGACATCCCTACTATGACAAGCCTGTGTTAAAATCACTTCTTCAGCTCTTTTTCAGTACTTCCATGGAGTAAATTCTACTTCTTTTTCGCTTCTTTGGAATTTCTTTTTTTGCTGGGTTTTTAGAGTTATACTTCGACGGACCGGTTTTTTAACCATACTGCAATACCTGTCCATTGGACAAGCTACTTGGGGACACATGACTTTCCCCTAGGGTACGTCAATATCTAGTAAAGTAACTAGTAAAAGAGCTAGTAATGTTTCCAAAAAACCCATTTGGAGATTACCATCCATTGACTACTTTTAACTACCCTTTGACAGTCTAATTGTAGACTGTAGAGTGACGATTGACTTCCTCGTAGGACAAGCCCATGTTAAAATGGTTGGTCACCTGGGTAGTCGGGTGGCTAGGGGCCACCATAAGTGGTATGTCAATTGGTTAGTTCAAGACTGTCCCGTCGAACTGCTGGGGACTTCCGAAGAAGCGAAAATAATTATATTTTTTAATGCTGAAAATATTTTTTTTGTTCTTACATTTTTGTCAGATAAAAAATTTTATTTTCGGGCATCTGTTTTAAATGTATCTATTACCCTTATTAATGTTAATATTATTTAAGTCAAATTAGTTGTATTCTATAATAATACAATTTTACTTCCGAATAACTTCCAAAAAAGTGCATAAAAATTACTTCTTGAGAATGACTTCAGAAGTAGTGAATTTGGAAGTTTTTTTTGCTGGGTTTTTTTTTGTTGTGATAGAATTTATATTTTGTATTGAAAATTCAAACAAATAAAAAATTATATGGATTTTTATAAAACTCTGTATGTCTGGTGAAAATTTTAAATGCTCTAATACATGTACTTACATTTTTGTTACTAATACAAATTAAGAGTTAGGTACTTTTTCACTGACTCATGCTCAGAGTTAGGTACTGCTGTCAAAGAGTCGGACTACTTGTTATACTTTGCTTAGAACATACTCCTCATTAATTATACCCTTCACCTTCATGAGAAGCGTATATATAAGTTTGTCATTCCGTTTGTAATATCCACAATATAAAGTATAATATATTCTGTATCCTTATAGATAGCGGAGCAATGTCCGCCTGTTGAAATCTGTCTTCTGAAGATATCAGATATCTTCGGGATCCAAATCTTTAATAATTCTGTCAGATATGCTTTCGAGAAGTTTCCTATTTTAACTCAGCCAAATCCATAAATAACGAAGATATTTGAATATTTCATCAAAAAGGATAATATCTTGCATGCAGAGGTAAGATAACAACAACAACGCAGAGATTGTGCTTGATTGAATGTAAGTAAGTTGTTGTTGCTCGTTAACGATTGAAAATCAAAAAAACGTTTAGCATGTTTTTGTTGTTTTTATACCCACCACCACCATCAGTGGTGATAGAGGGTACATATAAGTTTGTCATTCCGTGTGTAACACCAAGAAATAATCATCTGAGACCCAACAAAGTATATATATTCTGGGTCCTTATAAAATTCTGAGTCGATTTAGCTATGTCCGCCAAAATTTAGCCAAAAATATTCATTATTATCCGGTACAGTTTGGTATTGAAAATGAGCAAAATCGGTTCACATCGGGAAAAGTTATGAATCAAAATTTAAAACAATACCGAAAAAATAAGCATTTGTTACACATTCTGATGTAATTTTCTTGCAAACTATGCAAGATAATTTCATGAAAGTCATCATACATTCGTTTCTACACAGGATCTTGATTTCTGCTGAAAATTGCCAGAATCGGTTCATAATTTCATATGCCTCCCATACATAAGTACATATTCCCGGAAAATGAGTTTTTTGTTAATAATTTCCGTCAGAATGTTGATATTCTCACAAAACTTCACAAATTAAAATCTTATATCAATAGAATTCATTGAGAGAAAAAAATGTCTGGATCGGTCCATAATTCGACATAGCTCCCATACAAGGTCCCCCGAAAATCACTACTAAATTAAGATATCCATATAAAACTGGGCACAAGTGTTGCTCATATGGACAGAAATATTACTGTGAAAGTTTTCTCCGATCGGTCCATAATTGGTCATAGCTCCCATACAAGGTCCCCTCCTGGAAATCACTTAAACGCACATAACTCATTACTATATTAAGATATTAATATAAAATTTGGTACAAGTATTGCTCTCACATACAGAAATATTATTGTGAAATTTTTTTCCGATCGGTTCATAATTGGTCATAGCTCCCATACAAGGACCCTTCCCGAAAATCACTTAAACGCGCATAATTCATTACTAAATTAAGATATCCATATAAAATTTGGTACAAGTATTGCGCATATGCACGGAAATATTACTGTGAATTTTTTTTCGGATCTGTCCATAATTGGTCATAGCTCCCATACAAGATACCCTCCCGAAAATCACTTAAACGCACATAACTCATTACTAAATTAAGATATCCATATAAAACTTTTTACAAGTATAGCTAACATAAACATAAATATTACTATGAAATTTTTTTCGGATCGGTCCATAATTGGTCATAGCTCCCATACAAGATCCCCTCCCGAAAATCACTTAAACGCACATAACTCATTACTAAATTAAGATATCCATATAAAACTTGGTACAAGTATTGCTCACATATACATAAATATTACTATGAAAGTTTTTTTCGGATCGGTTCATAATTGGTCATAGCTCCCATACTAGGTCCCCTCCCTAAAATCACTTAAACGCGCATAACTCATTGCGAAATTAAAATATCAATATAAAGTTTGACACAAGTATTGCTCATATACACAGAAATATTACTGTGAAATTGTTTTCCTATCGGTCCATAATTGATCATAGCTCCCATGCAGGGTCCCGAAAAACACTTAAACGCACATAACTCATTACCAAATTGTGATACCCATAAAAAGTTTGGCATACATACTATTTTTATACACAGAAATGTTATTTCAAATTTTTTTCACGATCCGTTGATCTTTGGTCATAGCTCCCATACAAGGTTCCCTCCCGAAAATCACTTAAACGCACATAACTCATTACAAAATATTGATATCCATACATTTAGCACAAATATTGCTCTTATATACATAAATTACATTTTAAAATTGCTTTAGGATCGGTCCATATTTGGTCATAGCTCTCATACTAGGTTCCCTCCAGAAAATCACTTAAATGCACAATATTCATTACCAAATAATGATATAGATACATAATTTTGAAATTTTGTGTTTATATACATAATTGGTCATAGCTCCCATACAAGGTCCTTTTACGAAAATCGCTTAAACGCACATTACTCATTACCAAATAAAGCTATTGATACAAAATTTGGCACAAATATTAGATTTTTCACGATCGGTCCATAACATGGGTGCGGTTGGTCTTATGCAAGGTTCCCTTCAGAAAATCACTTCAACACACATTACTTATGACTAAATTACGATATAGATACAAAATTTGACTGAAATATAGCTTTTATGTACAGAAATTTTGCTTAAAGAATTTTTTACGATCGGTCTATAATTGGTCATATCTCCCATACTAGGTCCTGCCCCTAAAAGCAATTTAACCGTATTTAACTAGTTGCATTATCAATTTGTGTAGAACAAAATGATATATATTTATGTATTTTGAATAATGAAATATCGTTAAAGCATATCTTAGGGCTCTATAAAAATATAAAAGAAACTGGGATTTGTAATGTTCAATAAATCTTGGAATTGTATTTAAGACATGACAAAACTTATTTCTACAAATATTTGATCAATTAAAAAAGCATTAATATAAAAGTACCTGGTGGGTATTTAAGATTCGGCTCTGCCGAATATAGAACTCTAACTTGTTCTTGTTTATCACTGTCAGTGAATTTATTTTTTTGTGTGTAATAGAGGTCTGCACAACTGTATTTGTATATGCGTAGCAGGGTTGGCAAATAGAATTTTCAAATTATACAAAACAGCTTTTGCTGTGTTTTGTTGCTATCATTGAGTGTTAACGCTCAAAGTTAGCAACAAAACAAACATTACCTGACTTGACATCAGCTCACAGAAAAAATCAGCTAAATCTTGAAATTATTTTCAAATTTTTAAAAAAGTTTGTTTATTTCTTAATTTTTTGTAATTTAAATTTTATTTTTAAATATTTTTTATTATTTGACATCCACACATTCATATTTTTATTTTTGAATTGGTAGCACTTTTATCGAAGTTAAAATTAACTTGTATAATTTTACACGTTAACTACTAATGGTCTACACAATAGAGTAGTCTATAAACTAGACAATAGACTACTCTATAGACTAGACAATATACTAGTCTATAGATTATAATGTTATATATTAGTCCAAAGATAAATACATAGATATGTCTATAAACTAGATAATAGAATAGCCTATACTCTAAATACTAGATAATAGGATAGTCGGTAAATAACGCAAAGGCTACTTCATAGACTAGTCGCTAGACTAATTTATAGACAAGACCATAGAAAATTCTTTAGACTACGCTAAAGTATAGGAAAATGTACTTTAAAAGTCTATTCAAAATAGCACTTAAAAGACCCTTAAAATTATTTAAAATCGTATAAGTCCTAAATAAATAATTGTGGAAAATTATTACTCTGCTCGTCTGGTTGTAATTTCTTTCAGGTTTCTAAACAATATGAGAGAATATAAACAAGAATTATATTTTTCCTCTTCAGAATTTATCGAAGGACTTCCTACCTTTGACTTTATGTCAGAAGTACAATTTTAGATTATTATTTCAGAAAATGAATTTCAAATTGTACAAAATGGGTCATTGGAGTACCATTGTACTTTTGCGGATTGAATTGTACCAAAACAAGTAAGAGTGTTATGTTCGGCTGTGCCGAATCTTGTATACCCACCATCAAAACATTGCCGAAAAGGAATGCTTCCTTATAAATAAACTCATTTTCTGTAGGGACCTTATATGGGGGTAGGGTCAATTATGGACCCATGCTCATAAAATGTTTGAAAATGATTTTAGTTCCTATAAAACTTTTTTATGTCGAATTTCATTGCTATATATGCTTCTTAAGGTCAGATATGAGCACTAAAGTCATTTTCTGAAGGGGACCTTATATGGAGGGTAGGGTCAATTATGGACCGATCCTTATAAAATTTTATGAAGAGATTTACGTTCCTATAAAATATGTTCCTGTCGAATTTCACCGCTATAGATGTTTCTTTTAGACAGTTACGAGCGTTAAAGTAATTTTGTGAAGGGGATTTTATATGGGGGGTAGGATAAATTATGGGCCTATTCTTCTAAAACTTTACAAAGAGATTTATGTTCATATAAAACGTGTTGGTGCCGAATTTCACCGATATTGATGCTTCTTTTAACCAGTTATGAGCAATAAAGTAATTTTCTGAAGGGGGCCTTATTGGGGTCTAGGCGAAATCGTGGACCGATATTGCCCATTTTCAATACCAAACTAGCTGCATCAACTAAAAGTATCTATGCAAAATTTCAGCTCGCTAGCTACTTCCGTTTGGACTCTATCGTGTTTTCAACAGACAGACGGACACACAGACGGACGGACATGGCTAGATCGTCTTAGAATCTAATAAGGACCCAGAATATATATACTCTTATGGGTCTTAGATGGATATTTCAGTGTGTTACAAACGGAATGACAAAAACAATATACCCCCCATATTTTTGATGGTGGGTATAAAAAGTACAATTGTACCAATTTTGCCAATCCTGATGCGTAGTACACATGCATTTGCTTAGCATATACTTTTATTCGAAGTGTCGCTAAAAAAGAGTACTCTTTTTTTAAGTACAACAAAAACGTCGAGTAACTACCCAGCGGTAAAAATACACATTATGTACTCGCTTATCTAAGTTATATTTGGTAGTCAGTGGTGATGCTTTTCTTCCACTTAGATTTAACATAAAAGTGTCCTAGGCTGTCTCATCGATGTGATCTTGCTTTGAATGTAAGCCACAATATCATTAAGATAAATTAAAATGTCACTTACATAATGTGTGGAGTTCTAAGGGAAGTTAATGAGACGCCTATAAACGCTTGCAAATAAGAATGTAATGTATGTAGATTACAATCCTATCTGCATTTGTAAGTTAAAGTATCATGTCTTCCGATTTTGTTATAGAAAAAACATATATTTTTTATATTTATTTTTAAATTATGCAAGTTTATTTAAAAATGATCATCAAATAATAAACATGTATTAAGTTAATTCAATAAAAATATAATTAAACAATTTTAACGAAGATAAATGAAATGAATCTTAATTTTCTTTTGAAACTTTCGGCCATCTTCCTTTACAGCTCCTGTAAACAATCAAGAGGAAATTGTCAGTATTAAAACTAGAATGTATGAAGTAAATTTACCCCAATTTTTAAATTCGTTTCTGCTATTTAGAGCACCACAATTATTTGAAATTTTTACAGAAAAATAACATATAACGCTCATAACTAAAGCAACAAAATTTGACATAAACAAGTTTAATCGGAACAAAAATCTCCCCATTTAAGTTTATACGGATCGGGATCGGTGTGCTTTTTTGCCGAGTGGGTTACAAGAAAGATATCAATCTAATTTTATAACCAGTGCCCGGCTTAATAGGGAATTTAATTTATACTGTCCGTCAGTGTATTACATATTTATATAGATTTTTTAATAAAAGGTCAATAAAAATTTTAAAAAGTCGAAAGGAAGGATATCTACATAAAATTCGAATCTGGCATTATAATTTTTCTATCACATCAGGTTTTCGTTTCATGTTTGTCTTACCTTTATTAATCGAAATTCAATACTTAGTATGCCCTGGTCTCAGGGCTAAAAATTGTGTATATCATTCTCAATAATATTCATAAAGATTTATTAAGAATATTTCAACGGAATTTTCAATATTTTTGTGACAAGAAAACCATTGTTTGAGTGTTGCAGCACCAATAAAATTTTGCACATAAAAAATAAAATATAAAAATGTGTCTTCCCTAATAGAGTATCTTCGGAAAATCATCCAGATACTCATATTAATATCGTTATATTTATGTACATATTTAGATTATGCTTTTATCGTGGAAGGTTAGGTTATTTTGAGGAAGAGAATGTTTAATACATTAAATCCGAATAAAAACCACTAATTTCGGGCCTGTTATGATCTTAATGAAATGCAGTAACCTTTTTCCGTCCATTTTTTTACATTTATAATGCTCATGAGAATTATATTTAGGTAGTTAAAATTTTAATCAAAAATTTATTTTTATTAGAAAACTCTAAAATGTTTGTAGGTCCTTAACTTACTTTACGATTAGGTAAAATAAAAATCTGTAATCAATTTAATTTATTATCGATTTTCATCTAAAGCGTAAAATCGGTTGTGGATTCGTATACCCCATCACTTATATTTTCCACGCGAAAACTATTCTTATTTCAAAACCTGTAATACGCTGCATATCCCCAAAAAAAACTATTTTAAAACAGAATCGGAATTTTTTATCAAAGTTATGTATATTGTTGTAGATTTGTATATATTATTCCCATCAATTATATTTTCCACCGGTAAACTATTTTTATTTCAAAACCTTTAATTTGCTGTATATCCTCAGAAAATAACAATTTTAAAAGAGAATCGGGTGTAGTTTCCTACGATCGAGAAAACTATAAACTATATTAGATCTTGAATGAATGTCTACGATGCCACTTTTGTATGCAGTACTGAACAAAAAAACTATAACTATATTTGATCTTGAACAAAACTGAACAAAAGCCGCTCCTAAAATAGGGTAAATAATATATTCATATTACATTTTTCACCAAAATTCGAATTTTAAATTTAAATCTACAAATCCATCTAGAAAATCATTTATATCTCTCCTTAAAATTTCTATTTATATAACTCTTTAAAAATTTACTTTAAATAACTCTCAATTCGAGAAAAAATAAAGATCCGTAATCACTCATATTTTTCATACAAAAATATAAAATTTAAATTTATTGTTAAATCGAGATAACAATAAAATCTGAAATAAGTTAAAAAAACCATCAAAAATTATTTTGATATAAATTCGGTTGCCATTTTTTTAAATGCAGCTCAAATCTAAAAAACCATGATATGTATTTGACTACTCATTAGAGTGTCCTGAAAGACAGCACTTTTGCAAATCTTATATATCTCTGAAACGATGCATATAAAGCATTGTTCATATAAAATATAGATGAGCTCATCTTTCAATATCTTTTTATACTTTTAGAAAATTAACCACCAAAAATTCTGCACGTATTTAGCACCGTATTTACTCCAAGCTTTTCAAATTAAATAATGATTTTGAATAATTCCAGCACACATTTTCCATTTACCATTAACAAATTCCGAAAGTTTTTAATTAGAGGAAAATGTGGATATTTTAATAAGTAAAATTATTTGGGAAACTTTTTTGTATATCTACCGATATTTGATCTTTAAACCTTTATTTCTTCGGATATAATAAGTGGTGTCTAAATCCACCCAAAACTTTAATGTGGATGCATAAAAGCTAATGAATAAAAATAATATTTTTAAACATACTTTTTTATAAATGGATGTATTTTTGAGAAACAAAGACGAAAAAACGGTGGTTTTACTCTTTAATGAACAACTCAAAATTGTTTGTCAAATTAAAAGTGGTTTTGTTTTCTCTGTCAATATTCAAGGATTCTTCAAATTTTCCTAGGGCAGAAAAAAACGTAATTTTGTTCTTTTTAAAGGAATTTGAAATCAATGAGACCGAATTTTTCATGATATTGTGCAGAATTTCTCATAATCGTTTCAGAGTTTTTTCAATTGCATGTAGGGTAGAAGGGGGATCGCCATAGGGCACATCTGCCAAAGCGAATAACTTGAAAACCGAGTAATCGATTTTATCGCATTATCAAATTTTGTTTTCGTTTATCGATTATCTATCATCCCTGAAAGTTTGAAAGATTAACTTTACATATGATGGGAGGCAGACGTGATTAATTGTTTTTCAAAGGGCTGTGAAAATATTTCACTGTGTGAATTTTTTGTGCTAACTTTTTTAGTTTTTGTGATAGAAAAAATATATTGGTCAGTGATAGAACGTCAATAATAGTGAATAATAAGACATAATAATATTTTCGATAATATAATTTGTAATACGCAATGCCGGTTTATAAGGGTGGTTAGGGGTGGTCAACAATTTTTTTGAAATTAATACTTCCAATTAACCCTATCTATACCTAATGGTCTCTTCTTGGAACTGTACGCACGCGCTTGCTAAGCTAGCTAGTTCGGGAGATGTGGGCTGGGTTCTTGTTCCGTGAAGGATCCTCATGCGTACAATCAAAATTTTCACGTGCGTATCTTCAGATGCCCTAATTATAAAAAAATAAACAAAACAAAGCAAAGACCTACTAGATCTAGTATTCACATTTTTCAAAGCAAAGATATTCTTGCTTTACGCATCTTAACCCACCCATCCTGTGGTTTTTCTGTGGCAAATATGGTTAAACGAAAAACCCCTAAAGCACATTACCATACCATTGATCGGATAGAAGTTTTATATAATTTTTTATTCAATAAAAAAAATAACTATAACCTTCATTTAGAATTACATATTTTTAAATTTACATTATAGAATGCCTTAATTCTCTATGGTAACAAATGGGTTAATATCAAAAGCAAATTAGAAGAAATCGGAATAAGATAATAAAAAAAAAAAAACAAATAAACAAAAGAACTTAATATGAATAAACAAATGTAAAAAGAAATGCAATCTTGTTGTATGAGCTCCACAACAAAATTACCTATTTACATTTGTCTGTTAATAAATGCAAACTTAACAGAGTTTTTATTGCAATGGATATTTTAAATTATCACTCAAAGAGAGTCTTATGATTTCTTTTGCATGCAATAAAATCTCTGCATATTTACTTAAAATATAAGAATGGATATAATACAAATAATGATAAATTAAGAGAACTTACAAATTTCAAAAGATTCCAACGATGCTGAAGGCCTTCTGCATTACCATTGGTGTTGTTGGGTTTTCGATGATATTTTTTTGTTGTATTTCGATGAATATTTGTAAGTTTTAGTATTTTAATTAAGGTTAGTGATTTCGATAAATTTTCAATTAGAATTTAAGGTTTAGTTAAAAAAATAGATTAGTGTTAATTATAAACAAAATTTTGAACATGATATGTGATAGAAATAAAGTTTGAACTTGATATAAATTCAGTTTAATCAGCGATATAAATGAAATTTAAACTGTGTTATAATTGTTACTTTGACTGTGATATAAATTTATCAGATAAGTAGATAATTAGATAGAATAAGTAGTTAATAGTGTAGGATTATAATATATTTAATAGATTAAGAAAAAAATAAGTAAACTTTTGTTAGAGATTTTGAAAATGATATCTATAGGAAACTGATGCCGGAATCTGATTAATTATCAAGAATGTGAGATAAAGTTATAAAAATAGTTTTAGCTTTTGTTATTAAATATCCAGAATATAGGTTTTGTTGTTAAATTTATGTTTAGTTAAACTGAATTTGAGTAAATAGAATTATGTTATTTCGATGATTAATATTAGTAGTATATATTGAAATATATGTAGCTGCGTGTTAAATTTTGAGGTTAAAGATGACCGTGATGTTAAATTCTTCGCAATTTCGGGCAATTTTTCACCAAGTCATTGATGATAATATCTCCAATGAATTCTTTAGTTCTCTATTGATTTGATGATAGGTTTATCGAACCTTCGTCAAAGCTATTAGTCCCTCGGGTGGATAAACGTGTTTTGCGATCATCGGATCCAAACCCGTGAGTATACCCGAGAGACACTATAACACCAATTATCTAATTGTCCAATAACGTTTCCTAATATAAAACAAATTATCTAATTTAAACTTATTCTAGAAGAATTAATCTCAAATGACCATACCTTGACCTCAATCCTCGAAAGGCTTATACTTTTTCAATTTGTCAGAACTGGTCGATGTGGATTCAAAATTATCTAACACATCAAATTGTATGTGAAGTTTTAAGTTTTCAAACAATTGCCAATAATTAAAATATTTATTTGAACTTCACAATCCACTTTAACCGACAAAACATTTATATTTTAGGTTCATATAATCTTTAATTGGGACTTTATAATTTCACTGACAAATTGATCTCACTTTTATAGGGTTCAATTTCAAAAGAACGTGGTTAATCAGATCCATTTATCTCGAAACCTTTCTAGAACATTTTTTTTTTGTTTTTTTTTTAAATAAAAGCTTTTTTTCAAATATTCTTCTCTTTCCCACACATTTTATTTAAATATTATCATATTGGCATTTTTACAATCTTTAATACGATCATAATGTAAAAGTAAAGAATAGAAAAAAAAAAACGGTCAATCAATGATGATAATGTAGAGATCGAAAATCGATACTATTAGCGATTTAAATCAGTGATGGGTATAATAGGGATGAGTAATAGAGGGAAATTTAAGGGAAATTTTGTTATTGGTGTTATAAAATACTACTTGAAATATCTAAATTTGAAAAAAAATTACAATAAAAAAAACTAAATGCTAAATACAAAAATATAATTTTAAAAGAGTTATAATTTGTTTTAACAAAAGGTCTCTAATATTTTGAAAATTCTAACAATATATATTCATTAGGCTTTAATTGTAAATGGTAACAAAGTTTAGGTTTTTAAAAAATATTAATGGTAGCGGTAAATATACATATCAATCAACAAACTATTGTATCTTTAGAAATGATTCGAATACACCAGAAATTCTTGATATTGTTTTACAAAATTAAAAAAAAAATGTTTTTGGAACATGTTCTTTTTTCCTTTATCTGTTGGTATCTAAAAACATCAGCCATTACAAAACAGGTTTTGACGATTAGTCTTGACTATGAGACAAATTTTCCAAGGTTTTTGCCTGTCATGTCCTGAAGCTCGTAATATGATGACCCATGCTTAGCCACAACTTTAGCCTTCTCATATTGGTTAGCAAGTTTGCTATTAAAGTGTTCAATGGCCTTCGATTGAGCAAAATTTTTCCTATACACTATTTGTCCTATGTCAAAAGTTACTGGACGTGAACGAAGATTATAGTTCTTTGCATTACGTTCGTAAGACTTTCTTATGTTTTCCTGGGCTTTTTGTCTTACTAATTCTAATTTTTCGTCAGTCTTCAAGTTGATAAATGGTTCTTGCAATAAATTAAGTTTTCGTAGAAGCGAATACGACTTTCTATTAAGTAACATGTTTTAGCCAAACAAAAGGTAATAAGGCGAATAACCTGTACTAACATGTATAGAACTTCTCAGTGCACAACTTATAGATGAGAGTTTTTCATCCCAATCCTTCTGCGAAGGTTTTACATAGACTCGTATGGCTGCCAAAACAGAACGATTTACTCGCTCGCTCGCGTTGGCTTGCGGTGAGTAAATTGCGGTTAAATTATGGAATACACCATAAGAATTCAAAAATTGTTTAAATAAAATTGACCTAAACTGCACCCCATTGTCTGTTGTAATGGATTCAGGGACTCCAAAGATATGGAAAATTCGTTTTTCGATAAATTCTATAATTACGTTTGCAGTAAACTTTTTGATTGGTTCTAAAAAGTGAAACTTTGACAAGTGGTCCAATATTATTATGATTCCGACATTTCCGGAAGTAGATCTCGGAAACGGGCCAAGTAAGTCCAGATAAAGTCTTTGGAAAACTCGTACTGAAGACGTTTGTTCACCCATTGGTGGGCGTAAAGTTTTATTTGTAGCTTTAGTTTGCTTGCATATTTCGCACGAAAGGACATAACTATGAACTTGTTTTGCCATTTTTGGCCAAAAGAAAAATGTCTTTAGTCTATTGAGAGTTTTACCTACGCCTCCGTGAGCACACAGGGGATGATCATGGGCCCTTTTAATCATGTTTTCGGTTAAAGAATGCGGAACCCAAAGTTTCCACGATAATTGCTCCTGTGTTTCGTCACCTGTTGCATATTCTACTCGTTTATAAATAAAACCATCTACGACCTTTATATCTGGTAAATATTTCGCGTTTGATTGAAATTTGGCAATTAAATCCAAGTAATCTTTAGATTTAAACTCTACGGAATCTAAATCAATTTCAATTGAGTTATCTAACTCTCTAACTATTGAATCAACTGTTCTGTCTACGTAAACCTTGTCATTGCCCTCAGAAAACATCCGAGATAACGAATCTGGTACAATATTTTGGCTTCCTTTCCTATGTCTTATCGTAAAGTCAAATCCTTGTAGCTTCAAGGCCCACCTGGCTAATCTATCATGAAGATCGGTTTGACTCATCAGCCGTTTCAGAGATGCATGGTCCGTAATCACTTCGAAATCGTGCCCTTCAACATAGGCGCGAAACGGTATAATTTCTCTGTGCTGATGTTAACTTATGGCTCATGTAAGCTACAGGGACTTCGTCACCGTCATCTGTCCGTTGTGCTAGTACAGCACCTACCCCATATTGATTTGCGTCGCATTGAATTGAGAACGGACGGGAGAAATCCGGGTTGTGTAACACCGGTGCGGAACAGAATGAATGTTTAAGTGAGTTAAACGAGCTTTTAGCTTCTTCGGACCAGATCATTTTTTTATTTTTCTGTAACATGTCTGTAAGTGGTGCTGTTACAGTCGCAAAATTTCGGACAAAACGTCTATACCACCCACAAATTCCCAAAAATCTTCTTAATTGTCGGACGGACGTTGGTAACGGATATTCTTGGATCGCTTTAACTTTGTCCGGGTCAGTCTTAATCGTGCCATGGCCGATAATATGCCCCAAATACTTCACCTCTTTGAGCATGAATTTGCTCTTTTCAATATTGATTGTCAGATTCGCTTTTCTCATTTGTAACGCTATCTCATGCAGTAAAATAATGTGTTCATCAAAACTTTCCGTAATCAACAACAAGTCATCCAAGTACACGAAAACTTGTGTGCGTAAATGAGCCGGAATGACTTTATCCATAAGTCTGGACATCGTCTGTGGAGCGTTACATAATCCAAAAGGCATGGTAACGAACTGATATAGTGGGCGCCCAGGTACAGTGAAAGCCGTCTTTTCCCTTGAACTTTCATCTAACGGGATCTGCCAAAAGGCGTCCTTGAGGTCAAGACTTGTGATGAATCTTGCCTTTGGGAGCCTGCTCAGAATTCGGTCGATCAAAGGCAAGGGATAGGCGTCTTTCACGGTAACACTGTTAACCTTTCTGGCATCTAAACACAGCCGTACCTTCCCTGGCTTATGCACCAACGCCACAGGCGATGACCATGGACTTTGGGACTCCTCTATTACGCCTAACTTAAGCATTCGGTCAATCTCGTCAAATAACAATTTTTCTACTGCTGGAGATATGGCAAAGTGTCCCTGTTTGATGGGTATGCTGTCAGAAGTGTCAATCGTATGCGAGACTAAAGATGTTCTACCTAAACCTTCTCGTGAATACCAGGGGAATGAATTTATAGCTGTTTTTAGTCTATTGTTTTGCTCTTCGCTTAAAATATGGGCATTTTCTGTACTTTCTAATTTTTCAAGACAATCGTTATTATTATTTATATTATTTTCTACAAATAAATCTTTAGCTAATTCAAAAATTCGAACAAAATCCACACCTAAGTAAAGATTCTGCGTTAAATTTGGTATTATCAGAAACTCCAGGGATTTAGTTATCCCTCTAAATGTAATTAAAGTTCTAATAGTACCTACAGCAAGATGTTTACTACCATCTGCGGTACTCAATGGTATATTGAATCTTCTAAATGGATGTTTATTTTCCTCTAAAAACGATTTAGCATAAGTTGAACCAAAACAGGATACAGTAGCTCCTGTATCTATCATACCTACGACATCTTGGTCAAATATTTTAACTGTAGCAAACGGTCTTAAATCAAAGTTGTTTTTATCAAAAATTACAGCAGAACAATAAATTTTTCGATTTTCTAGCACATTTTTCCAAAAACGTCTCAACCTTAAGGTAGATCTTTTTGTTTTCATTACAGATTGGTTTACAACAATTTCACTATTAAAAATCCTAAACTTAGCTTCCCTATATTCTTTCAGACGGACATGATATGGCTTTAAATAACGTGGAATAAAATTTGGTTTTAAAACATCATTACCAACATCTTGTTTAATATTAACCTCATCTCGATAAGTTTGACATCCTGAAGAAATCAATATTGTGTTGCTTTTGACTGCATTTGTTTGTTCTATGGCTTGCTTTTGTAGTTTTTTGAAAAGTTATTACATTTGACACAATTTGGCTTAAACACATTAGTGTTACCACATCCGTAGCAGAAAATTTTTCTTTCCCCTAAGCAGTCCTCAAATCTGTGTCCTTTTTCAGCACAATTCCAACAAACGAAATCTTTAATTTCCTCAATAATTGCCGAATCAGTATCGCTTATGGTTTCCGTTTCTGAGATTATTTTACGTGGCATAATAATTCTATTAGGACGATATCTATTCAATTCCTCATCTAAAATTTCAATTTTCTGACATACTCTCTTAATTCTGAAATACTACGTATTTTAAAATGTAAAATATCCTTTCGGACTTCTGGTCGTAAATTTCTCTTTAATATTTCCAATAATTCCTCTTCACGTATTGGTGTTTCAAGGCGATCTAAAATTTGTAGTACCGAATCATAAAAACTATCGAACTTTTCTCCTATTTTCTGTCTCCTGCCTCTTATTTGTTCCCGCAAGTCAAAAACTGTCCTTCTGTCTCTAAATTGGTTTCTTAACTCCCTACACAGTGATTCCCAATCTACAGTATGAGCCGTGCGGTGAAAACGCCAAAACCAATCAATGGCTTTGCCGGAAAATAAAAGGTGGATGTGACTACACAAGATTTCAAAATCTCCGCGCAAACTTTGAACGGTTAATGCATGTACTCGGTAAATAAAATTGTCTACAGATAACCCTTCTTCTTCTTGGCCGCAGAATTTAAGATGCCATCCAGAAATTATTGATGAAATTTTGTCTGTAGATAAGTGGCTTGCTTGATTATTCCTATTTTGATCACAATTAGATCTATTTTGAAAATTCGGATTAAAACTAGATCTATTTCTAATATTTCCATTCTGACCAGGATTAAAAGAACGATTTCCAAAACTACTTCTAGCATTCGAGGTTTGATTTATATTCAGTAAAGCTAGTTGATTTCTTACAGATTCATTAATCAAGTTTTGAATAGTATTGTCGCTAATGTTGTGAATATCTGAGTTTCCTTGTGAGTTATTCGAATTATTTTGTGAAACATTTACTAAATTATCTAACGAGCGAATATTAGGATTATTATTAGGATTTGAACCAAATCCAGGTGTTTGAGCCATTGTCCAGTCAAGTAAATTTGTTTGAGGTGGACGATTGTGCTGTTTTTGAACCTTAGGAATCGCACCTCTAATAGTCTGTCCAGTGTTCTTAGTTGGTTGTGTTGTAGCACTTGTGTCATTCTGTCCATCTGCCATAATATTGTGTGACCTTAACTTATTTTGTCTACATGCTTTGCCACAAATGGGACAGCATAAAGAATCTTTTAAAACATTAACTATACAAGATTTGTGAAAGACGTGATCACATGGAGTTGCAACTATGATATCGTCTAGTTCATAATCTTTTTTTGCAAATAGAACATTGGGGTAAATTTCTACTCTCGTTTTGAGATTTATTGTTTTCATTACTATTAGTTGACATTATTATAAAATTTTCGAACAAAATCAAAACTATAACTTCCTACAAATCTTTGGTATGGTTGTGCAAAAATTAAATAATTTAAAATGTGAAAAGATATGAATGAATAAATCTAGGTTTTCGGATATGTACTATAAACTAAATAAACACGAATTAATTAGTAAGCTCATAGCGGACGATAAGTGCACGAAAAATACTGCATCCTAAACGTAATTCCAAATCTATTTACTCAACAACTAATAAATATTCATTAAGTATATTGTAACATTTCCATAAATAATTTTCAATATGTTACTTTATGAGACATAAAGGAATGAATAAGCTTTAAGTACATAAAGGATTGTAAAAGAATATGTTTCCATCTAAATACAATATTACCAAATATGTCTAAAAGATATTGCATTCTTGGCGAAAGCCAAAAGAAATATGGACAAAACACTATCATAAAGTAGGGATTCAAAATTATTATAAGGATTCTTTGTTTAATTATAATAGAGATGTTAAATGTGGTCCCAAAAACTAATGTCATACTTGATGTAGTTGTATGGTTATTTTTAATGATATGAAATTTAATATTATCATAAAACACCTAGCTTCTGGGCCCCACGTTGGGCGCCATTTAATTGTAATACGCAATGCCGGTTTATAAGGGTGGTTAGGGGTGGTCAACAATTTTTTTGAAATTAATACTTCCAATTAACCCTATCTATACCTAATGGTTTCTTCTTGGAACTGTACGCACGCGCTTGCTAAGCTAGCTAGTTCGGGAGATGTGGGCTGGGTTCTTGTTCCGTGAAGGATCCTCATGCGTACAATCAAAATTTTCACGTGCGTATCTTCAGATGCCCTAATTATAAAAAAATAAACAAAACAAAGCAAAGACCTACTAGATCTAGTATTCACATTTTTCAAAGCAAAGATGTTCTTGCTTTACGCATCTTAAATGGCAAATATGGTTAAACGAAAAACCCCTAAAGCACATTACCATACCATTGATCGGATAGAAGTTTTATATAAAAGATAAATCTATTCCATTATGAATTCCAAATTTTACATTTATTCAATAAAAAAAAAAATAACTATAACCTTCATTTAGAATTACATATTTTTAAATTTACATTATAGAATGCCTTAATTCTCTATGGTAACAAATGGGTTAATATAAAAAGCAAATTAAAAGAAATCGGAATAAGATAATAAAAAAAAAACAAATAAACAAAAGAACTTAATATGAATAAACAAATGTAAAAAGAAATGCAATCTTGTTGTATGAGCTCCACAACAAAATTACCTATTTACATTTGTCTGTTAATAAATGCAAACTTAACAGAGTTTTTATTGCAATGGATATTTTAAATTATCACTCAAAGAGAGTCTTATGATTTCTTTTGCATGCAATAAAATCTCTGCATATTTACTTAAAATATAAGAATGGATATAATACAAATAATGATAAATTAAGAGAACTTACAAATTTCAAAAGATTCCAACGATGCTGAAGGCCTTCTGCATTACCATTGGTGTTGTTGGGTTTTCGATGATATTTTTTGTTGTATTTCGATGAATATTTGTAAGTTTTAGTATTTTAATTAAGGTTAGTGATTTCGATAAATTTTCAATTAGAATTTAAGGTTTACTTAAAAAATAGATTAGTGTTAATTATAAAAAAAATTTTGAACATGATATGTGATAGAAATAAAGTTTGAACTTGATATAAATTCAGTTTAATCAGCGATATAAATGAAATTTAAACTGTGTTATAATTGTTGCTTTGACTGTGATATAAATTTATCAGATAAGTAGATAATTAGATAGAATAAGTAGTTAATAGTGTAGGATTATAATATATTTAATAGATTAAGAAAAAAATAAGTAAACTTTTGTTAGAGATTTTGAAAATGATATCTATAGGAAACTGATGCCGGAATCTGATTAATTATCAAGAATGTGAGATAAAGTTATAAAAATAGTTTTAGCTTTTGTTATTAAATATCCAGAATATAGGTTTTGTTGTTAAATTTTTGTTTAGTTAAACTGAATTTGAGTAAATAGAATTATGTTATTTCGATGATTAATATTAGTAGTATATATTGAAATATATGTAGCTGCGTGTTAAATTTTGAGGTTAAAGATGACCGTGATGTTAAATTCTTCGCAATTTCGGGCAATTTTTCACCAAGTCATTGATGATAATATCTCCAATGAATTCTTTAGTTCTCTATTGATTTGATGATAGGTTTATCGAACCTTCGTCAAAGCTATTAGTCCCTCGGGTGGATAAACGTGTTTTGCGATCATCGGATCCAAACCCGTGAGTATACCCGAGAGACACTATAACACCAATTATCTAATTGTCCAATAACGTTTCCTAATATAAAACAAATTATCTAATTTAAACTTATTCTAGAAGAATTAATCTCAAATGACCATATTTATTTGAACTTCATAATCCACTTTAACCGACAAAACATTTATATTTTAGGTTCATATAATCTTTAATTGGGACTTTATAATTTCACTGATAAATTGATCTCACTTTTATAGGGTTCAATTTCAAAAGAACGTGGTTAATCAGATCCATTTATCTCGAAACCTTTCTAGAACATTTTTTTTTGTTTTTTTTTTTTTTTTTTTTTTTTAAATAAAAGCTTTTTTTCAAATATTCTTCTCTTTCCCACACATTTTATTTAAATATTATCATATTGGCATTTTTACAATCTTTAATACGATCATAATGTAAAAGTAAAGAATAGAAAAAAAAAACGGTCAATCAATGATGATAATGTAGAGATCGAAAATCGATACTATTAGCGATTTAAATCAGTGATGGGTATAATAGGGATGAGTAATAGAGGGAAATTTAAGGGAAATTTTGTTATTGGTGTTATAAAATACTACTTGAAATATCTAAATTTGAAAAAAATTACAATAAAAAAAACTAAATGCTAAATACAAAAATATAATTTTAAAAGAGTTATAATTTGTTTTAACAAAAGGTCTCTAATATTTTGAAAATTCTAACAATATATATTCATTAGGCTTTAATTGTAAATGGTAACAAAGTTTAGGTTTTTAAAAAATATTAATGGTAGCGGTAAATATACATATCAATCAACAAACTATTGTATCTTTAGAAATGATTCGAATACACCAGAAATTCTTGATATTGTTTTACAAAATTAAAAAAAAAAATGTTTTTGGAACATGTTCTTTTTTCCTTTATCTGTTGGTATCTAAAAACATCAGCCATTACAAATTTGAGGCCCGAAAAAAATTGAAACTATACCCCAGAACTGCACGTGGGGCACATTCGCCAAATATATGTAATGCTTATGATGTAGAACAAAATTTGGTTAAAATATAGAAAATAAAAATGAGTAATAATCTGTTTAATTTTGTTGTTAAGTTATGTGAAATAAACAATAAATATCTAGTTTATTATACTTTGTTTAGTGAATTAAAATATAAAACAGCAAAATAAGTTTTTATTTTTTAATTTTTTTGGCTCATGGATGGGGCGGTATCGCCGTTTTTGGTCAGTGCGGAAAAGTTAAAAAAAATATGTGCATGAGAATGACGTAGGAAAGATTGAAAGGGATAAGACTAAAGCCAACATATCTAAGTATCTGAACCAAGACAAAAATTAAGAATATGTATTGTGGTTTTAATTTGAGGCCGCCTCAAAAAAAAAAGTGGCGAATGGTCCCCCTTCTACCCTACTTTTTCACAGCCAAAAAATCGCTTGAAATTTTATACATACCACTATTTTTGAAATTAATAAAATGCCCCGAAGACTTTTGCCTCTTTACACCAGGGGCACTACAATTCAAAGTACGGTGACGTAATTTAAACTGAACAGTTCTTTAAATCTACTGCACATGGAAAAAATAAAACAAATCATTGGAAAGTGTCTTTAGTTCCCTACCAGTGATTGAAAATGCTGATTTCAGTATAATTTCAGTCCACCAGATTATTGAAGCATAAGCTGGAATTAGTCTAATTACACTTTTATAAAGCCAATTTGTCATAGTAGGACTAAGACCCAATTTCATGCCTTGTTGATCCTATCCTCTATGTGGTGTCTCCATTTTAATTTCCGGTCGAGGATTACACCTAAGTACTTAATTTTGTCTGTCACTGGCATCTTCTTGCCCAGGAAGCAAGGTGCAGTATACGTAGAAATTTTTATCTTTCTTGTGAAACCCGTGTTTCGCGGGTTAACATTGAGGGCTCTCGGTTGAGCCCAGCTCAAGGCCGTATTCGGAGCCTCCTCAGCTCTTCTACACAAGTAATTTGGATCCTTTCCCTTTAAAAGTATTACGACATCGTCTGCATAGCAGACAGGTCTAAGTCCTTTCTCGGTTAGGGTCATTGGGAGGCTATTAATCGTGGTAACCCAGAGTAAAGGTGACAAAATGCGACCCTGTGGTATACCGCGAAATACCTTTTTGCTGATTATTAGTTACGTCCAGATACGGGGCACCCGATCAACATTAAACTGGTCTAGGGATTGGATAAGAGTATCAGTGTGCACGTTATTGAAGGCTCCTTAGATGTCAATGCATACCGCCAGTGTTTATAGTTTGGTATCAAAGGATGCACCTATACACTGGACAACTTCGTTTAAAGCAGTTTCCACCGATCGTCCCTTTACATAAGCATGCTGCTTAAATTTTAGGTCTTTGTCGGGTATACTGCTTTTAACCATACTATCGACTATCCGTTCCAAGGTTTTAAGTAGGAAGGATGTAAGACTTATCGGTCGATAAGGCTTAGGTGTCGAATAGCTAGGTTTCCCTGGTTTAGGTATAAATATTAGCCTGCCATTTAATGGGGGTATATGTGAATTTCAAGCATGCAGTGAATATCTGCGACAGATTTACGGAAACCAGTCCCGCCTCCATCTGTAAGAGTACCGGAAAATGCCATCCGTCACCGCAGCTTTATAGGGAGCAAAGCTCCTGATTGCCCCTTTAACCATATCAGATGTAATTACCAATATCGGTTCATCTATGTTATTCGATATACCAGGTGGGAAATGAGAGTCCATTAGGAGTTTCATTGTCTCCTTCAGCCTTCTGCCCATGTCATCGACCATAGATTCCGGTTGCACAAGAGTTTTGGATAGGAATTTTTTATCTTCGATACGTCATTTACGATGTCTACCTGTTCACAGAAAAGTTTCCAGGAGTCTCGTTTGGCTTTACGAACAATTTTCTTATAATCACCAAGTTTACTACGATACTCATCCCAGTATACTGCGGTCTTTTTACGCCGTGCCCGGTTAAATAGTTTGCGAAGAGTCTTACCAAGGATCCGGATCTCCCTGGTTACCCAGGGTTTCTCCTGGGCAGATCTCCGCTCTCGCAGAGGGCAGCTGTCCTCGAACGATTCAACCAAGATACATGTTCTCGGACGAGACCCTGTATCAGCGTAGAAAAAGTTGGAAATTTACGTGATTTTACATGTTCTCGGACGAGACCCTGTATCAGCGTAGAAAAAGTTGGAAATTTACGTGATTTTATCCAGAAAAGGAGTAAAAGTGAAGAATTTAGTTGGAATTTTTTCAAATAAGCCTCTACTCTAACATAATCTTCTATAGAAGATACCAATAATGATGTTTTTTGGTTATTTAATTCTTTTATTTTGAAATCGTTAATCTGTTAACCATTTTTCATGAAATCGATAAGTTCATTAGGATCTATGGTATTTCTATACCCACCATTAAAAATATGGGGGGTATATTGTTTTTGTCATTCCGTTTGTAACACATTGAAATATCCATCTAAGACCCATAAGAGTATATATATTCTGGGTCCTTATTAGATTCTAAGACGATCTAGCCATGTCCGTCCGTCTGTGTGTCCTTCTTTCTGTTGAAAACACGATAGAGTCCAAACGGATTTGCATAGATACTTTTAGTTCATGCAGCTAGTTTGGTATTGAAAATGGGCAATATCGGTCCACGATTTCGCCTAGCCCCCATATAAGGCCCCCTTCAGAAAATTACTTTATTGCTCATAACTGGTTAAAAGAAGCATCAATATCGGTGAAATTCGGCACCAACACGTTTTATATGAACATAAATCTCTTCGTAAAATTTTATAAGGATCGGTCCATAATTGACCCTACCCTCCATATAAGGTCCCCTTCAGAAAATGACTTTAGTGCTCATATCTGAGCTTAAGAAGCATATATAGCAATGAAATTCGACATAAAAAAGTTTTATAGGAACTAAAATCATTTTCAAACATTTTATGAGCATGGGTCCATAATTGACCCTACCCCCATATAAGGTCCCCTTCAGAAAATGAGTTTATTTATAAGGAAGCATTCTTTTTCGGCAATGTTTTGATGGTGGGTATGCAAGATTCAGCACAGCCGAATATAACACTCTTACTTGTTTTGTTTTTGTTTTGATTATTTTTTATTGGTGGTTTTTCGTTTGCTTTATCACTCTCTACACTTGATGTAGGAATTTGTGATGCTGTTGCTTTTTCATGTTGTACATGATTTTCGAATTTCTTTAAGTATTCTTGATAGTATTGTTCATCATTATCAAGAATATCATAATAGTTGTTTTTTAATTGTTTATTATACATGCTGTTTTGTATTTCGCTTTTTCTTTTTCTACATTGTTGTTATCAGATGGGTTAACATAATTGATTTTATCTGAGTTTTGAGCATTAAGCTCACACATATTTTTTTATTTATACTAATAAGAGTCTATTTATCTTAATTTTTTGCGAGTGTTAAAACAAGTAAGAGTGTTATATTCGGCTATGCCGAATCTTATATACCCACCATCAAACCTCGTTTGACTCGAATGAAACTTACTTATGTCGAATTTCATCTATATACTCGTATATTTAGGCCAGTTATAAGCGTTAAAGTAATTTTCTGAAGGGGACCATATATAGGGGGGTAGGGTCAATTATGGGTCGATCCTCATATAATTTGGTAGATAGAATTTGGTTCGTATTAAATTTATTTGTGTCGAATTTCATCGCTACACTCGTATTTTTAAACCATTAATGAGCGTTGCAGTCATTTTCTGAAGGGGACCTTATATGGGGGGTAGGGTCAATCATGGACCGATCCTCATAAAATTTTTTAGATAGATTTTGACTCGTATGAAACTTACTTATGTCGAATTTCATCTATATACTAGTATTTTTAAGCCAGTAATGAGCGTTAAAGTCATTTTCTGAAGGGGACCTTATATGGGGGGTAGGGTCAGTTATGGACCGATCCTCATAAAATTTCGCATATTGATTTTGGATCATAAGAAACTTACTTATGTCGAATTTCATCGCTATATTCGTATTTTTAAACAAGTTATGGCTGTTAAAGCTGCTTTTCGAGGGGCCACTTGTATGGGGGCTATCCGAAAACGTGGACCGATATTGCCCATTTTCAATACCAAACAAACCTTACCTATAAGAAATATTTATGTGAAATTTCAACCCTCTAGCTCTTTCCATTCGGACTCTATCGTGCTTTCAACAGACAGACAGACAGACAGACGGACGGACGGACAGACGGACAGACATGGCTAGATCGTCTTAGAATTTAATGAGGACCCAGAATATATATACTTTTGTGGGTCTATGACCAATATTTCTATGTGTTACAAACGGAATGACAAAATCAATATACCCCCCATCTTTTTTGATGGTGGGTATAAAAATTAAATAAACGCAAAGAAAACATGCGTGATAAAAAACACAGTACTTTTTGCTTATAGTCCATTCCGCTTAAAGGCCAAAAACGGATGTAAGCCAAAACAACCCTATTCACTTGCAGGTTTTTTCGAATATCATACAAATTATTTGTTCTTAGGTCCACTTCGCCTATGCATACATAACTAATATTGTGTAGCAAAAATATTTCATATAGTCCACCCTGTTTTTAATACTTTTTTTAAACAAACTTATTTTTTTAAAAAAATAGAATCATTTATTGTAAATTCTTTAAAAAAGAAACAATCTAAGATTACAGAATACTTTTAAAAATGTTCAACAATTCGCAATTTATATTTCATATAGAAATTTATATCTATTTTGTTTTTGATTTAGTCGTCCAAAGACTTATGCCCGAATTCAGAAAGAAAAAAAAAGAAAACGATTTTTAAAATTTTGTATGAAAACTACTCAGTTTTTGTTATTGTTTTTCATATAAAATTTTAAATATTGTTTTACATTCTTCTTTCTGATTACGGGCTTTAAAATGGATCTCATAATTTAAGTTTTTTTGTTTTTTATTCCAATAAGCTTTGAGTTTGCTTAAAAAAGTGGTTTTATTGAAGAAAGTACATACTTTGTGTATAGTCCAAAATGTGTATTATATCAGGATTCAGTTATAGTCCATAAAGTGGCTTAAAAAGAAATTCGGTTATAGTCCTAATTCGCTTATAGTCCAAAAAAATTGTGCAACTGTAGTTGTGGACTATAAGCGAAAACTATTGCACATCCGTCTTTGTTGCCAGCACAGATAACCAGATAAGAAACCATTGACAGCTGTCAAAAAAAATAAATTCGAACCGTATGGTTTTTCAAAGAAATTAAAATTAAAAGGAAAAAACTTATTTTATTAAACATTTTATTAGGTTCCTTAATGTTTTTTCTTTATAAAACACTTTTCAATACACTATCAACACCACAAACAAATTTTTTAACTTTGCATGTACAGTAAAACCCGTATATATGTTTTCAACACATATTTTTTGAAGTTCCATATGAAAATGGATAATTGTATGAAATTTTATTCATGGGACTAAATAGTAATTCCTTTTAACCAAGAATTCTTTATAAAATATGTTTTTGTATCAGAGATGAGTTCGTAAAAAGCAAGAAATAGTTATAAAGGGGTTTGACTGTAATGATATTAGTTTTTTACATTCACTATGGTTCAGACGACCACTTTCTTTGGCCAAAACTGAACGTGTGCCCAAATAATATTTTTAAGGTATTCCAGATCGTTTTTGCTTAAAAGTTAGTTTAATGTCAAAAAATATGTCGAAAAACATTAAGTATAAGGTGAAAAGAGATGAAAATGTATCTTTATATATTTGTCCCTCTTTTATATCTCCCATGGTTCATTATACATTTTCTTTTGTAGATTTTTCGTAAAATATTTTTTATATTCCTCCGCATATTGCTAAAATCAGCTGATTCCAGTCTATGATAGTCTATGGTTGACAGTCAAGATCGAACTGCCGATGCTTAAATTTAATTTCATTAATGCGCGCACATGTACTATTAAAAAAACTAAAAAATAAAAACACGCAAAAATTTGGTTACATTTGTATACAACTATATATATTTCCGGGTTCCAAATATTCATTCACTTATCACTCACGCTCATGAAAAAAAATCAATTTTGTTTTGTTATCTTTCATTCGTGTACAAAAACAAGTAAGAAAGTATAGTCGGGCGTGGCCGACCATATGATACCCTACACCAGTTATAAATATTAAATGTGATTTATTTTTCATAATAAAGCATTTATCTTCAATATTCCCTTGTTCCGATACATTTAAGCAATTTATGGATGAAATTTTCTGAAGGGGACTTTGTATGGGAGCTAGGGTCAAATGGGGCCCAATCTTTATGAAATTTGGCAGGGTCATCAAGACTTCTATAAAACTTAGTTGTGCCGTATTTTATCGATATATCTGTATATTTAACATAATTATGAGCTCAGAAGCCCTTTTCGAGGGCTTCTGTTCTATGGGGGCTTGGTGAAATAATGGACCGATTTTAACCATTTTCAATAGGCTTCATCCTTGGGTCAAATAAAACGTGCGTGCCAATTATCCAATTATCTTGAAAATTGTGACCTGTACCTTGCGCACAAGGTTTACATGGACAGCCAGCCAGACGGACGGACGGACATAGCTTAATCGACTCAGAAAACGATTCTAAGCCGATTGGTATACTTTAAGGTGGGACTAGGACGAATATTTTTGTATGTTACAAACATCAGCACAAATCCAATATAACCTCCCCACTTAAGTGGTGTAGGGTATAATAATAGTTTGCTTTATTCATTCTTGCATGATCCTGTTAGTAATGCTTTTTATTATCGTACAACATTGAGATAATAAGACAAACTTTTTTTCATGCACATGGACATTTTTGAGAAATAAAATTTTTGTAAAAATCTCACAACTGAAAGAGCATAAAGTTTTATTTTGCACTAGCATTCTAAAATGAAATCTAAAATTGTTTTATAGTTCTGTTGATAAATAAATGTAAAATGTTGAGAGTGTTCGTATTTTTGCATGAAAGAATGAAATAAGAATATGTGAAAACAACAATTTTGTGCTTTTTTATGATGCGTTGGATAAGTATGAAGGGAAAACAAAAATCATTCTCTTGTTCTCTATAACATAGCTTAAGGTGGTATTAGACGACATGTATTTTACATACATATGTACTGTCAAAATTTCCATCTGTAAAAGTTGTACATATCGTCTGATACATATGAAACATTGCATATGTAAAATACATGTGGAAATACATATGTAATTTTTTCGATTATAGCGTGCTCTATTTTCGCATGACAAACATAAACAAAACAGCTGTTTTGCTTTGAAATAAAATTTTTTGAAAAAAGGAAATTTTAAAAATTATTACACATTAAAAAGACAGCTTTGATTACATTATAGGTTATGTCATACGGAAAAACACAGACAGGTGTGATAGCAAAAATTATGAATCGTATGTAAAATAACAATTTTGACATACATTCGGAATTAATATAAGAATATACGTACATGCATATGTTTATTTCTGGTTTTTTGCTCGGTACTTGTTGTTTTGTTTTTTGTTTTTTCAATGTAAGTCGTGCTTATTTTTCTTTTTTCTTGCAAAAAATGTTTTTGTTTACTTAATTTTATGTGAAAAGCATACACAGAAGGATACTTCCAAATAAATTAGAATAAAATATAAGAATGTTTTTTTTGTTGTGCAAACAAAAAAATTTTGACCCGCACCGAAATAGAGATGTCCATAAATCTAGCGTTCTAATCCAGCTGATTTTAAAAAAATTGTTTATACCAACAAAGGACAAAAAATTATCCGCTCTATTAGGGTCCGGGAGTTATGGGCCTCCAAAGTTTTGATATATAATTGAATATATCACGATTACTGATTAACCGATATGGTCGATATGTTTATCATTGGAAAGGTCTATGAAAGAGCTTTCCACTGATGTATAAAATACATCATATACCAGGGTCAAATTTTATGTTTTTTATTTCGACTTTTTTTTACAAAAGTACCGTTATCTCATAAATATATCGATATAAAAGTACTGCATCTCACATGAAATTTTGTAAACAACATTTGGGGGTTTCCCATGATATATGTTTGAAAGCTATAACCCATGAATTGCAAGAGTTATGTATGTTTAAAAATTAATATTTTTTGAATATCAAACATAATTTTGTAGATAACATTTGGCGCTTTCCCAAAAAATACTAATTTTTAAACTTACACAACTCTTGCAATTCTGGGTTATAGCTTTCAAAGATATATCATGGGAAACCCCAAATGTTGTCTACAAAATTTCATGTGAGATAACGGTACTTTTGTAAAAAAAGTCGAAATAAAAAACATTAAATTTGACCCTGGCTCTCAATGTGCAGACTATTCTGTTAAGTATCTAAAGGAAATTTATATTATTCGCTTAATTGTCTGACGAATGCGCAGATTTTTCGGATAAAATTCTTATGCCATGTTAAGTCTGATGTTAATCGTTTAATACTTCAGAAAATGTGCAGAAAAGTCTAACAAACAGTTTGCCGATTATTCTCTAAAATGTCTAAAGGAAATTTAGAAATTCGTTAAATATTCTGATAAAGTATAAGAATTATTTCAGAAAATTTCTGACATCAGACATGTCTGAAAAAAATGTTTACTGGGTACTCAGAGTATTCATATTGCGTTTGTATTAGTGAGAATAACATAACTACCCCGGGGGTAGTGTTTGGCCACCAACGATCTAAAGTTATAATCTTTTAAACTCTTAAAAATCCATTCGAGCCATATTTTATTAATCGAATTTAAACATAAAACTTAATTTTTTCAAATAAAAGTAGATTTTATTATTTATAATGAAAAACTGGTTAACCGGTTTTTCCTGAATTTGAAAAATGTCAACCGATTTTTTTCAAATGTCAACTATTCGAACTATTAGAAAACCGGGTTTTGGAAAATGTCGAATAATCGATCACCCTAGTATACAGTGAAGAACGATAACTAAAAGTAATAATAATGTTTGTGTATTTCGTACTGGTAGTGCTGAGTGCTCTATGCATAGATAATACTACAACAACAAATATTCAATATTTCAAGTCCAAAATCCGCATAAAAATACGATTTAGACAGAGTTTTTATAACACACACATTATTTATTTTAAAAAATGTTTTTAATATATTTTCTTTATCAAAATCTTTTTAATTTTCACAAACCACATTTTTTTTAATTATTTCACATAGCATTTTTTAGAAGTAAGCTATTTTATGAAAATCGAAATAATTTAAGAATTTTACATTTTAACAAATATAGAATGCGTAAAAATATTATCATGCATTTATAAATGCAATCTACAGTATAAAATCACAAAGTATACAGAGGTGTCACTTTTGACATTTAAAAAAGTCTAAAATCAGCTTTTGTTTGATTTTGAAATTGTTTGGTGAGAAGAGGTATATAAAATACAGCTAAAAAAATTATTGAATTCGTTTTGTGCGAAAGAGAGGGAAATAGTTTTTTGCTCGTGACGCCTCTGTATACCCTGTGATAAAATGCTACAATATAAGAAAATTAATGTAATAAAAACATTGAAAAAACTATTATTTGACCTATTTTATGCATCTATGTGGGTATTTTATGAGAGGTATTTATACACTAACCAGCGTTGCCACTGATCAAATTTTAAACCTACCAAATTCTTGTCAAAAAACTACCAAAATCGTTTAAAACCTACCGAATTTTGAAAATCATGTAATTTTTTTTTTTTTTTTTTTGTGAAAAGTGTGACTTATTTATTAAGGTAATTCGTCACCTAAAATGTAAAAGGGTGTTAAACTATGTATAAACGGTTATTAGGTCTAACAATATTGGCAGAAAAATTTTCAGAAAATTTCTATCGTTCGTGTCAACTTACAATTCTAGACATTTTCTGAACATTTTCAGCCATCTTTGTAAAATCTAAAAACCATATATCACAGCATTTATGAAACATTTATTTCTTGAGATTATTTTTTAATTTGTGTAGGGAAATGTCCTTGAAGATATGAATCTTATAAAACGCAAACGACTTAGCAACAGGAAATTTTTATATTTTGTACCTAATTACAAGGATTAAAGTGTTTCGATTAAATTTGCTATATATAATTGTATCCATACCCAATACAAATCGGAAAACTTCTGGAAAATCATTTTAATGTTCAAAAATATGTTGGTTATGTAGCAATTGTAAACAAATTTACCCCAACTCAGTTTGAAGTACCCAAAAATCATAATATCGGTTCCCTAACTGCCACATAAAATAGCCCAAAATAATACTAATATGGACCTGTTTTTGACAATAGAGTTCTAAAAGTTTGCGACAATATAAATATTGATTCAGTGGAGCATTTTCAATCAAAAAGTTTTCAATATTTTAGTTATTGTACCTCTTTGCATTTCAGGTGACTACTTAGATACAATTCATCATAAACTACATATTTCTTTGTTTCAGAATTTCAGACAAAATTTTGCCCCACATTATTAGGTCGTTCTCAAAAAATTACGATGAAATTTGTGATAAAATTAACATAAATTGTATCAGTATCCACTACTGATAACGTTGAGGAGTCAAATCCTAAAATCGAGGAATTTACCATTAACTCGCCAGAAGAAAGTGTAGTTGCCCTTTCCAAAATTGGGAAGGCGCCGATTGAAAGGGCTGTCAAAACCGGCCCCGATAAGGACACTAAAACACCTAAGACAGTACCCAAAGCATCATTAGCAAGTACTAGCAATGTTGAGGAGTCAAATCCTAAAGGCGAGGAGGAAATCACTCACCCGCCAGAAGACAGAACAGCAATGCTCTCCAGAATTGGGAATGTGTCTATTAAAAATACTGCTATTCCTATGCCTGATAAGGACACCGCAGTGCCATCAACAGTACTCACTGCATTAATAGCCACTTCAGGCTATCCGGAGGAGTCAAATCCAAAGAGCGAGGAGGTGACCACCAAATCGCTGGAAGACAGTTTAATGGATGACCATGATTGAGGTTATCCAAATAAACCTCCATCGGAGCGAGACAGCTACCAACGCTCTGATGGCTAAAATCAACACAGGTAAAATACATATAGCTTTCCAGGAATCCAGGAACCTTGGACGATTCGCAACAAGGTTTCTGGATTAAATCACGTAAATTTCCAACTTTTCTACGCTGATACAGGATCTCGCCCGAGAACATGTATCTTATGTCACAAGAACTTATGTTTCCTCCTCTCAACAGGATTATCAACATCGGATGCAACGGTGCTGAAGCAAGGTCGTGGCAACATATTCCTTGCATCTATTTACCTGCCTTTCGATTCTCCGACACTACCACCAACGTCGGATCTGATGAAACTGGTTGAAGAGGCACAAAGGAAAAATAAGAAAATTGTAATAGGTTGTGATGCCAACTCGCACCATGTAGCTTGGGGTTTCTTTAATACTAAAGACTTGATAACATTGAACTTAGGTAATAAAGCTACCTTCGTCAATAGTATCAGAGAAGAAGTATTAGATATAACTATATGTTCAGAAGAGCTTATAAACGAAATTCAGGATTGGAGAGTTTCGGACGAGCACTCCTTTTCTGATCATCGGTACATAAGATTCAAAATACTAAGGCCACCACAGAAGCCGATAAAGTTTCGGAATAAGTCTAAAACTAATTGGACAATGTTCGGGACCTTACTAAAGAACCGTTTAGGTCAAGACACTTTTCAATGTCGAAATAAAGAGGATATAGATGCCAAAGTGGAAACGTTCACAAGTGCCCTGGTTGAATCGTTCGAGGACAGCTGCCCTCTGCGAGGGCGGAGATCTGCCCAGGAAAAACCCTGGGTAACTGGGGAGATCCGGAACCTTGGGAAGACTCTTCGCAAATTATTTAACCGGGCACGGCGTAAAAAGACCGCAGTATACTGGGATGAGTATCGTAATAAACTTGGTGAATATAAGAAAATCGTTCGAAAAGCCAAACGAGACTGCTGGAAACTTTTCAGTGAACAGGTAGATAGCGTAAATGACGTATCGAAGATAAAAAAATTCCTATCCAAAACTCATGTCCAACCGGAATCTATGATCGATGACACGGGCAGGAGGCTTGAGGATATGGAGGAGACAATGAAACTCCTAATGGATTCTCATTTCCCACCCGGTATATCGAATAACATAGATGAACCGATATTGGAGGAAGGGGAGGGTAACACGGAAATAGTTATTACAACTGACATGGTTAAAGGGGCAATCAAGAGCTTTGCTCCCTATAAAGCTGCAGGGCCGGATGGAATTTTCCCGGCACTTTTGCAGATGGAGGCGGGACTGGTTTCCGTACATCTGTCACAGATATTCACTGCATGCTTAAAATTGGCATATACCCCAGTTAAATGGCAGGATGCAAGGGTAATATTTATACCCAAACCAGGGAAACCTAGCTATGCGACACCTAAGTCCTATCGACCGATAAGTCTTACGTCCTTCCTACTTAAAACCTTGGAACGGATAGTCGATAGCATGGTTAAAAGCAGCATACCATACAATGACCTTAAATATAAGCAGCATGCTTATGTAAAGGGACGATCGGTGGAAACCGCTTTAAATGAAGTTGTCCACTACATAGGTGAATCTTTCGATAGCAAACTGTATACACTGGCAGTATGCATTGACATCGAAGGCGCTTTCAATAACGTGCACACTGATACCCTTATCCAATCCCTAGACCAGTTTTATGTTGACCGGGTGCTCCGTAACTGCATGTAAGGAACAGATGGATAAGCTGCGAGATGTACGATATAACTATCAGGAAAAAGGTATTTCGCGGTATACCACAGGGTGGCATTTTGTCACCTTTACTCTGGGTTACCACGATTAATAGCCTCCTAAGGACCCTAACCGAGAAAGGACTTAGACCTGTCTGCTATGCAGACGATGTCGTAATACTTTTAAAGGGAAAGGATCCAAATTACTTGTGTAGAAGAGCTGAGGAGGCTCTGAATACGGCCTTGAGCTGGGCTCAACCGAGAGGCCTCAATGTTAACCCGGCGAAGACGGAAATCTGTCTTTTCACAAGAAAGACAAAAATTTCTACATATACTGAACCTTGCTTCTTGGGCAAGAAGATACCGGTGACAGACAAAGTTAAGTACTTAGGTGTAATACTTGACCGGAAATTAAAATGGAGACACCACATAGAGGATAGGATCAACAAGGCACATCGGTGCTGGGCGATATGTAGGAGAACCATAGGCATGAAATGGGGTCTTAGTCCTACTATGACAAATTGGCTTTATAAAAGTGTAATTAGACCAATTCTAGCTTATGCTTCAATAATCTGGTGGACTGCTTTGGACAAAAAGTGTAATATCAAACTACTACAGGGAGTTCAGCGTACATGCTGCTTGGGTATAAGTGGTGCCATGTGTACTACTTCAACCAAGGCTCTGGAAACGTTGCTAGATATTCCACCCATTGAAACATATATAAGATATGAGACTGGCCAAAAACGGTTATAGGACACGTCATCAATGTATACTGGACACATTGGAAGGTTATACACATTCATCGGACGTGCCTGATCGCATACCAGACACTGAATATGTCGGAAACTTTGAAACGCTAATCCCAGATAGAATGTCTTGGTCAAGCGGAACATTAGAGCAAATACCAGTTGCTACACGGATGGCTCTAAATTAGGGGACAAAGTGGGTCTGGGGTTCTATATTGAAGACCCAGAAACAGAAATATACCACCGTTTACCTAATCATAACACAAGCTTCCAGGCAGAAGTACGAGCAATAACGGAATGTGTAAATTGGATTAGAATAAATATGGCGCCCACAGGGCTTAATATATTTACCGACAGCCAGAAGGCAATTTGTGCGATATCAGGTGATAGAATTAAATCTAAGACCGTATTGGATTGTAAGAAAGCTTTAACTGAATACTCTCCCAGAGGTAAGGTTCACATCTTATGGGTACCAGGCCACTCGGGAGTAGTCGGCAACGAAAGGGCGAATGTAATAGCTTTAAAGGGAAGGGAGCTCGATGTAGTTAACCTGACAAACGCAAAACCATTCGACGCAACAAAAGCTGAATTAAAAATATGGATGAGAGAATCCCATAAGGCCCCTTGGAATAATGAAACGGTGGGTAGAACCACAAAGATTCTATGGAGTGACCCTGATGAGAGCAAGACGAGAAATCTTCTCAAAATGAGCAAGTCTGAGGTTAGTATGATGGTACGTATTCTCAGTGGACACACAGGATTACGAGCACATCTATACAAAATTGGACGTGCGAATTCAGACGAATGTAGAGCATGTGGAGAGGACAATGAAACTCTGGAGCACTTTCTTTGCCATTGTCAGGCATTCGTCGAAGTTAGATCCAAGTATCTTGGAAGTGATGTTATTCCGGAAATAACATTCTTAACCAACACCGATTGGAAGATTCTGAGGAATTACGTCCAGGAAACTGAGTTTCTGAACATGGAAAAATAATACATTCAGTGAACAATTTTTTTTTCTTGAATTGGAGCGCACAACAGGCCCGATAGTGGCCTAGGTGTATTTCTTCGGATTTGATGTAGTATACATCCTCCTATCAACCTAACCTAACATAAATTGTTCTGTTGCTTTCAATGCTCAAGTCCTGTTATAAGGCGTTATTCCGAACTCCATTTAATGAATAAAAAAAAAATGTTGATATAAAAAAATTTTAATATTTTAGTAAAGTAAATAAATGTATAATTAAATTGTTAATATTCTTTAAATGTATGTGTTTTGACAAACCAACCAAAAATAGATTGAAACTACCATCCTACCAAATGAAAAAAATCCTACCAAAATAACGGCAACGCTGAAAATTTTCAAAAACAGCTGACAAATAAATCAAAGCGAATTTATATTAAACAAAAAATGTTTATAAATTTGAATCTGTTTATAATTTATTTTGTATTTTGTTTAAACTTTTAAAGATTAAAAACATAAAAATATACACTAATCACACAATTTCATTTTAATCACAAAATTCACATATACAAAATGAAACCAGTTTGACATTAACAAAATAAAAACAAAGTTTGACATTTATAAAATGTAAACAAAGTTTGACATTAATTATACACCACGGCGAAAAATTAACATAATAGCAAAAAGCGATCAGCTGTTCTGATAACACTACCTTTTAATTAATATATCTTGGACTATAAGGTGAAGTCATTTCATTTTGCGGCGAATTCATGAAATTTTTCATATATGTAGTTTGACAGCGTCGGGTTTGAGGGAGAATTTTTTTTTATATTTTTTTATTTTTTTCGGGCTAAATTTCCATGGACAAAAAAACAATCAGCTGTTGAAATGACTTCACCTTATTAGTTTCGCCATGAACGTACTCATACGTACTAAAAACTCATTCTGTCTCGTTTTAGCGTTCATTGAAGGAGGCTGTGTTGTCGCATGTCTGTTAAAGCAGGGACGTTTTTAGGATTATAATTCTTATACCCTTCACCTTCGTGAGAAGGGTATATATAAGTTTGTCATTCCGTTTGTAATTTCCAAAATATAATTTTCCGACCCTATAAAGTATATATATTCTGAATCCTTATAGAGAGTCGATTAAGCCATGTCCGTCTGTCTGTCTGTTGAAATCAGTTTTCTGAAGACCCCAGATATCTTTGGGATCCAAGTCTTCAATAATTCTATCAGACATGCTTTCGAGAAGTTTCCTATTTAAAATCAGCAAATTCCGTCCATAAACAACGGATATATAAGCAAAAATCCGAGACAACCTCTGAAATTTTCATAAAAAATAAGCAACAACAACACTGCTTATTCATTGCTTTGTGTATTTTGTTTTTTTGATTAGAATCATTTTTATGATTTTACACATCCATTATTGTAATCAAAATCTTACCCGAATCTAAAAACAACTTAACGAATCAGTTAAAATGAATCAAATGTTAATAATTAAATAAATTTAATCTCTAAACTAAAATTGACAAATGAGTATTAACTTACATTCCCCATAATAACTTCCAAGTATATCAGAAAGTTTTTTTTTTAAATAGGTATATTTCAAAAAAGAAAAAAATTTTGGAACTCCTTAACGACTCTAAACGGCTCCAAATTTTTAATTTTTTTCCATTGATAGTACTTTTAATACGGAATCTAACGATACTATTTTTTTGGTTTGCTCTCTTATAATTATGGAGTTATAGACGTTCAAAAACTGTATATATAAAGTTAAAAATCACGGGAATGACTTGTTCGATTGTAAAAAAATAACATGATATGAAAGGTCGTGGAAAGGCCTTTCAGATGATGTGCAATATTATATAAATTATTAACCCATTGAATGCCAAGATCTAAAAAAGGGTTTTGAAACATGATTTTTTTTGTAAAAGTGCCCATAACTGGAAAAGTTATGGGCAAAAACATAATAAGCTTTTATTTGGTGCCTATAACATAGTGTTAACCGTTTAAATTCCGAAAATATATGTAGTTGAATATAATTATTAACAAAAAACTATTTTTAATGTTAGTATTTACTAAATGATAATAACCTTTAAGTGATTTTTCAGAAAAAAAAACATTATGAAAATCGCAGCCGTTTAGAGTCGGTAAATTATGCCCAAATTTTAATCCAAATATTTCTTAAATTGATATAAGTAAAGAAGTCTAAACGAAATTTACAAATTATAACTATTACTTTTAATTAAAATACCACCATTAAAAAATTAATTTTTCCATGCCTGTGTTGTAGTGAATGAGAGTACCAAATGTTCTATATTCTTAATTTTTTTTTTCTCCAGCAACAACTGACCAATCATACCCAGCGGTAAAAATACGCATTATGTACTCGCTTATCTAAGTGATATTTCGTGGCAGTCAGTGGTGATGCTTTCACTTATTCTTCCACTTAGATTTAACATGAAAGTATCCTAGGCTGCCTCATCGACGTGCTCTCGCTTAGAATGTAATCCACAGTAGCATTAAGACAAATTAAAATTTCACTTACATAATGTGTGGAGTTCTAAGCGAAGTTAATGAGACGCCTATAAACGCTTGGAAATAAGAATGTAATGTATGTAGATTACAATCCTATTTGTAAGTTAAAGTACCATGTGTTCCGATTTTGTTATAGAAAAAATATTTTTTTTTATATTTATTTTAAATTATGTAAGTTTATTTAAAAATGATCATCAAATAAAAAACATGTATTATAGTTAATTCTATAAAAATATAAATAAACAAATTTAACGAAGATAAATTAAATGAACCTTTATTTTCTTTTCCGTTCTTTATTTTCTAAATCCGTTTCTGCCACTTAGATCACCACAATTATTTTAAATTTTTACAATAAAATAACTTTTTTAACAAAACACAACTTCACTTACAAAAGATCAACTTTAAACTGAAACATAAAGATTCTTCTTTTCATGTAGTATACAAAAGAAAAATAAAACGGTACTTTAGTTCTGTTTCTTCTTAAAGAAATAAAAACAAAAAACAACATTAAAAAGGCAGCTAACTCTCTGCTTTAATCGTAATCTATGTTATAATTAAAGTGCATGATATGTTGGATTACGCATACATTGCACTCTAAGTACTTAGATTGCTCGATTAGAACGTCATACTGATGTCATCGAATATTATCTAAGTACTTTGTTTCATTTACCGCTGGGTATTTGTCGCCGTGCTCTTTTTCCGGGAGAGTTGGCCTTCTACGGCAATATTTTATGGCTCTATGTCAGGGATGTCCAAGGCAAAAACTGTAGTTGTATTAGTGAGCGAAAGAGAATTGCACTGACAGAAAAGTTGTGTGAATAATAAAGAAAATTCTGTTGCTTGTTTTATCTGGAGAAACACATTTAAAAATACAAATAGCATTGAAAAGTGTTATAATTTCATTGTCTTTAATACTAATATTTTTCAAAAAGTATTGAAAACATTTTTAAATTTAAAAAAAAATAATTCAAAAATATTTATTAAAAAAAACAAATTTTTAAAAATTTCGCAGTATACCTTACACAATTTTTTTACATTAACGAAATTTTCGTTTTCTAAAGTGAGAGAGTTAATTAAGTCTGAAAATTATAAAAAATTATTCAAATAATTAATAAAATTTGAAAATTTTTCAATAAATCAGTACATTACTATAAAATAATACTTTATATTAACACAAAAAAGTACAATATGAAACCTGCTTTAATAATAATATTACTTTAAATATTATTAAGAGTGAATTTCTCACAAAATATGTTTTATTTTTTCCAGTACATTATGAAACAAAAATTTAAAAAAATAAAAAGAATTGGTACACCCTCTTTGCATGTGTACTCGCTGCTGTCTGTTTTTAGTCTGCGCAAATGCGTTATGAAATGGACACCATTGCACTATGTGTTTGATTCCTAGATTTCTGGATATATTTTCGGATAGTTTGTCAAATGTATTCATAGTTAAATACACAATATTTTGCTATTTTTAATGAAGAATATGAAATATACAAATACTTGACTTTGAAGGGTTAATAATCAATAAATGATTATCAAAATTAAGCAACAATTTTTAATAATAAAATTTTTACTAAATTATTGGAAAAAATTGCTCTTTTCCATTTTTCAAAACTAAAATTTTTTATATATACTTGATTGTATGTATGTATGTATGTATGTATGTATGTATGTATGTATGTATGTATGTATGTATGTATGTATGTATGTATGTATGTATGTATGTATGTATGTATGTATGTATGTATGTATGTATGTATGTATGTATGTATGTATGTATGTATGTATGTATGTATGTATGTATGTATGTATGTATGTATGTATGTATGTATGTATGTTGTATGTATGTATGTATGTATGTATGTATGTATGTATGTATGTATGTATGTATGTATGTATGTATGTATGTATGTATGTATGTATGTATGTATGTATGTATGTATGTATGTATGTATGTATGTATGTATGTATGTATGTATGTATGTATGTATGTATGTATGTATGTATGTATGTATGTATGTATGTATGTATGTATGTATGTATGTATGTATGTATGTATGTATGTATGTATGTATGTATGTACATATGTCCATATGTCCATAATATTTCAAATAACATATTGTCAACCTACGACACATAGGCATTAATTACAGTCTAAAATAATTAAAATCCTATAAATATGTTAGAATTTATACAATATTAAATTTAATCCGTTTTAGAAAAACTCTTTGAAATATGAACTTTAAACATCAAATAAAAATCAAAACCGTAACGAATTTGGAAATTTTGGAGAACTCTATATTTTGTATGAAAAGAGTGTGTACCGAATTTCATCAAAATCAGAGAAGGTCTGCTCAAATGTTTTTTTTTTTTTTTTTTTGATACTACATATGTGAAAATTTTCTTGGAAAAAGTTAAAGGCTCTGATACACGGTTGTCAGATCTTACAACGTTGTCAGTAAAATGTGCAGAAAATGTCCAACAATCGTGAGAACTTGCAATTTTTCTTTTGCAACGTTGTCAGAAAAAGCATTACTGACAATATTGCAAGATAAAATCTATCAATTGTCTACTTTCATTTCCCGTTGGTCTTGTTCGGGAAAGATTTGAAGACCCGAAATGTGTTGGATAGTGTTACAGATAAGTATCTACCTATAAAGCAGAAAACATAGAAATTCATTAATTTCAATAGCCAATTCCAACAAGTATGTAAGAGTGTTACATTCGGCCATGCCGAATCTTCTATACCATTAAATTCTATACCCAAATCAAATAAAGTAATTTTCTGAAGGGGACCTTATATGGGGACTAGGGTTAATTATGTACTGATCCTTACAAAATTTGCAAAGATATTTAAGTTCCTATAAAATATGTTCATTTCGAATCTTACCACTATAGATGCTTTTTTATTCAGTTATGAGCTTTAAAGTCATTTTCTGAAGGGGACCTTATACGGCGCGTAGTGTCAATTATGGGCCGATCCTTATAAAATTTTACAAAGAGATTTCGATTTCTATAAAACATGCTTATGCCAAATTTAACCGCTATAGATGCTTCTTTTATACAGTTATGTGCGTTAAAGTCATTTTCTGAAGGGGACCTTATATGGCGGGGAGGTCAATTATGGATCGATCCTTTTAAATTTTTACTAAGAGATTTAGGTTCCTATAAAACATTATTATGCCGAATTTCACCACTATAGATATTTCCTTTAGCAGTTATGAGCGTTAAAGTTATTTTCTGAAGGAGACCTTATATGGCGGGTAGGGTCAATTATAACTCATTCCTTATAAAATATTACAAACAGATTTAGGTTCCGATAAAACATGTTTATGGGGGCTGGGCGAAATCGTGAACCAATATTACCCATTTTCAATACCAAACAACCTGTATTAGCTAAACATATCTGTACAAAAGCTCTCTAGCTGTTCCCGTTTGGACTCTTTCATGTTTTCAACAGACAGACGGTCGGACATGGCTAGATCATCTTAGAATCTAATAAAGACCCGGAATATATATACTTTTATGGGTCTTAGACGAATATTTTGAAGAGTTACAAACGGAATGACAAAAACAATATACCCCCATCTTTTTTGATGGTAGTCAAATTTACATCAAATATTTTAATGTACTTACTTGCAAATCTTGGATCATTCGCTGTAGTTCCATACCAAGATGCTGAAGTTCGCATATCGCTATAATGTCCAGCCAAGGATAAGTTTTCTGTAGGCCCACAATAACTTTGAACTCCTGGACTATGATAAATTGAACCCATTGTGTAAGGATTTGCCATTGCTGATGGTCCCAATGTGCTAGGTGAATTAATACTGCTGCGGCTTGAATTTGAGCTAGAAAGGCAATATTTTTATTATTTTATTTACTATATTTGAAATACATTAATGTAGTGCTCAAAAGAAAATATTTCATCATTTCGCTTATTTACTACAATTTGGTCTAAAAAGGTAATATTTTTATTTACTATATTTCAAATTTGTGATACAAAAGTCAAGAAAAATAAAATGCAGGCGTTCTCATATACCAATTATATTTCGTTATAGTTCATAGAGTACGAATATATTTTTAGTTTTCCCCTATCACTTCGTTAACTTACTTTTTAAGAGCAAAAGATGCGAAAAAGAGCCATTTTAGAAGTTTTAAATTTGAAAAATCATAAGTTTAGTAGTTTTCATTCGATTTTCAAATCCGATATTTTTTTAATGATACAAGTGTTGCCTTTTAATCCAAAAAAATAAATCCACAATTTATGGTCAAATGTCTGAGCTACGGTCGATTAAGTAAAAAAACTCACACTTTTTTAAAAAATTTTCATTTTCATCATGCTCTACTTTGGCCATGAGGCAGTGAGTTTATCTTTTATTACTTTCCTGAAGAATCACATAAAGGAAGGTTTCTAAAACTTGTTATTTCATAAAAATCTATGAAAAACTGGATGATTTATGCCAATTTTTCTAATAGCATGTTCCTCGAATTTTTGGTTTTCTCCATACAAATTAATTTTTGTATAAAAATGTTTATAAACATTTTTTAAACTTGTTACAAAGAAAAAAAGAAACATGAATGTTTTTGTATGGAAGAAATATGCAATATTTTTATAAAACTTAGCACAACTCATAACCTTTTTCATCGATTATTATAAATTGACCATCATTGGAAACCCAACTTAATGTGCCTTTTTTCAAATGTAATAAAAGCTATAGTTACTGCATCATGGCCAACGTAGAGCAGTATGAAAATTAAAAATTGTGAAAAAAGTGTGAGTTTTTTTACTTAAATGGCCGTAACCAAGACATTAATCATAAATTTTGGATTTATTTTTTTGGGTTGAAAGATAACACTTGTATCTTTAAAACAAAATAACCAATTTGAAAATCGGTTGCAAACTACCAAACATATATTTTTTTTAAGATAAAACTTCAAAAATAGCTCTTTTTACATCTTTTGCTCTTAAAAAGGAACTAAACGAAGTGATCGGGAAAAATTAAAAATATATTCCTACTCTATGGACTATAACGAAATGGAATTGGTATATGAGAACCCCTGCATTTTTTTGCTGTATCACTGTGTAATTAATGTAGTGCTAAAAGGAAAATATTACATCTTATCGATCATTTACTACAAGACTGACATAAATTAAAATACTTCGTTTCTATATTAAATACTTTTCAAGCAGATCGCCGGATTTGAAAAGTAAAACCTGATATACATATGAGCAAAATAAAAAATGTGTAAAATGATCGATGAAACTGAATTAAAATGCCTCGTATTTCGTGACTGTTTTAAAAAGGAATAAAATGTGATTTTGTTTTCATAAGAAAGCATTTAAGTTGCCTCAGATATTGCCATTTATTGTTGAATAAAATTGTGGACATTAAAGTCGAATTTTGAAGGGGGACTTTGTATAGGGGCTAGGGTCAAATGAGTACGTATAATTATAAAACTCAGTTTCCTGGACGTAATTCCTAAGAAGCTTTAATCAGTGTTAGGCAGGAATGTTATTACCGGAATAACATCACTTCCAAGATACTTAGATCTAACTTCGACGAATGCCTGACAGTGGCAAAGAAAGTGCTCGAGAGTTTCATTGTCCTCCCCACATGCTCTATATTTGTCTGAATCCGTACGTCCAATTTTACATAGATGTGCTCGTAATCCCGTGTGTCCATTCAGAATACGTACCATCATACTAACTTCAGACTTGCTCATTTTGAGGAGATTTCTTGTCTTGCTCACATCAGAGTCACCCCATAGGATCTTTGTGGTTCTACCCACCGTTTCATTATTCCAAGAGGCCTTATGGGATTCTCTTACCCATATGTTTAGTTCATTTTGCTGCGTCGATTGGTTTCTCAGGTTAACTGCCTCGAGCTCCATTCACTTTAAAGCTATTACATTCGGCCTTTCGTTGCCGACTACTCCAGAGGGGGCTGGTATCCATATGATGTAAACCTTAGCTCTGGGAGAGTATTCAGTTAAAGCTTTCTTACAATCCAATACCGTCCTAGATGTAATTCTATTCTATTCTGGTTGTCGGTAAATATATTAAGCGCCGTGGGCGCCACAATTATTATAATCCAATTTACGCTGCCCCAATTTAGAGTCATCCGTATAATAACGGATTCCTACTGGTATTTGTTCTAGTGTTCCACTTGACCAAGACATTGGGATAGAATTTGCATCACAACGAGATATATGTTGCCACTACCTTGCTTCAGTGCGGTTGCATCCGATGTAAATAATCCTGTCGAGAGAAGGAAACATAAGTTCTTTTGTCATAAGATGCATGTTCTCGGGCGAGACCCTGTATCAGCGTAGAAAAGTTGGAAATTTACGTGATTTAATACAGAAACCTTGATGCGAATCGTCCAAGGTTCCTGGATTAAATCTATATGTATTTCACCTATGTTAATTTTAGCCATCAGAGCGTTGGTAGCCGTCTCGCTCCGATGGAGGTTTATTTGAATAACCTAAGTCATGGTAATCAATTAAACTGTCTTCCAGCGAGTTGGTTTTCACCTCCTCGCTCTTTAGACTTGACTCCTCCGGGTAGACTGAAGTGGCCATTGATGCACTTCAGTCTACTCCTCCCAATTTCCTCCATTTTAGGATTAGGCTCCTCAACATTACCAGTACTTGCTTTGGGTACCGTCGTAAGTGTTTGAGTCCTTGTCGGCCGGTTTTGACAGCCCTTTCAATCGGCGCCTTCCCAATTGTGGAAAGGGCAGCCGCACTTTCTTCTGGCGAGTTAAAGGTAACATCCTCGATTTTAGGATTTGACTCCTTAACCTTATCAGTAGTGGCTACTGATGCCTTGTTCTTAGGATTTTTAGTGTTCTTTTCAGGGTTTATTGTAGCAGCCCTTCCAATCGGCACCTTCCCAATTTTGAATATGACAGCTTTAGAGGCGTAGTAAACCCTACCTTTATTCTTGGCAAGACTAGCCATAGATTTCTGGTCGTAGTTAACCTTACACGCAGGATTCTGACTTGAGGTTCCTTTGAGTGAAGAGTGGCTTGGCTTCGCACAGTGGTATAGGAAAAAAAAAGAGGGAAATAATTCGGTAACTTCTAAACGGTTAATCCGATTTTAATGAAATTTGGTATGCACAAAGAGGAGGTGTTGTCGAGTTTAGGTTTTGAATTTGGACCTTATAGGCCAACCAGGGGCCCGGCGGGGGGTCCTCAAATTAGGACACCTCGGCTATGTTAAATTTTTAAAACGATCCTATTTCTTCATTTGAGTTCCGATTTAAAAAAAATTTCGTATATAGAATCTCCTCATCGAGCACTATAAAAAATGTCGTCGTAGCAGTAAATTATCTCTTATAGTTTAGGAGATATTCGCATTTGAATATTAAAATTTTAAAATTTTTACCGTCCTTACTTTAGTTTTTTTGATAATAGCAGGTCCAAATATTTCCGATTTTCGCCATTTTTTTTTATTTGCTTAACAACAAGTTTATATACCAAGCAGTGAAAGAATTATGTAAAAATCATGACTGAGTCCAAAGTTATAGGCATTTAAATTTAAAAAATTAAAAAAAGGCGATTTTTTGTCATTTTTTTGGGAAAAAAGTATCTTTTTCTTTTTAAGTTATCTAAAAAGTTTCTAAGAAGATGTATATAGAATTTATACTTTTTGGAAAGCTGACTTTACATAAAATACGATAAATGAAACAAAACCTAAAAATTTTTGATACCGAGGGGACCAGGTCCATCCAAAAAAACCCTATTTTTTATGGAAAATTAAATTTTGAGCAAAAATTCTCAAATCGCATAGTCGATATCAAATTATAGTGACCTGTTTTATATGACCCAATAAGTTCTTAATCATTTTGTAACGGGTTTCGATAACCCCGCCCCTGGTATGGATATAATAGGCAAAAAACCAAAAAATCCCATTTTTGGGATTTTTTAAAACTTTTTTGGGAATTCCGAGATTTCTAATAAGAAAATTCGAAATTTTTATTTAATTTTGGATTTTGAGTAAAAAAATCTACCTAACTGTAAAATTTCATCAAAAAATATTCATAAATAAAATTTTTATTGCAATTTGAAAAATTTGTATCTTCGCAAAAACTGAATAAAAAACATTTTTTAATTTTTTTTAAAAAAAGTATTCCGCGAATTTTTTAATTTTCAAAAATTATATACAGTTTTGAAAAATAGACAAAATTACCTTTCCATTGATATATAACATGCCTACCTAATGTTTTTTAAGTGACAAATTAATTAGGGAAAACTCAACATCTTTTAGAAAATTTGCCTAGCACTATTATTTTCATCCATAAGGTTAACTCTTAAATTTGTTACATATATGGATGAAAATAATAGTGCTAGGTAAATTTTCTAAAAGATGTTGAGTTTTCCCTAATTAATTTGTCACTTAAAAAACATTAGGTAGGCATGTTATATATCAATGGAAAGGTAATTTTGTCTATTTTTCAAAACTGTATATAATTTTTGAAAATTAAAAAATTCGCGGAATACTTTTTTAAAAAAAAATTAAAAAATGTTTTTTATTCAGTTTTTGCGAAGATACAAATTTTTCAAATTGCAATAAAAATTTTATTTATGAATATTTTTTGATGAAATTTTACAGTTAGGTAGATTTTTTTACTCAAAATCCAAAATTAAATAAAAATTTCGAATTTTCTTATTAGAAATCCCGGAATTCCCAAAAAAGTTTTAAAAAATCCCAAAAATGGGATTTTTTGGTTTTTTGCCTATTATATCCATACCAGGGGCGGGGTTATCGAAACCCGTTACAAAATGATTAAGAACTTATTGGGTCATATAAAACAGGTCACTATAATTTGATATCGACTATGCGATTTGAGAATTTTTGCTCAAAATTTAATTTTCCATAAAAAATAGGGTTTTTTTGGATGGACCTGGTCCCCTCGGTATCAAAAATTTTTAGGTTTTGCTTCATTTATCGTATTTTATGTAAAGTCAGCTTTCCAAAAAGTATAAATTCTATATACATCTTCTTAGAAACTTTTTAGATAACTTAAAAAGAAAAAGATACTTTTTTCCCAAAAAAAATGACAAAAAATCGCCTTTTTTTAATTTTTTAAATTTAAATGCCTATAACTTTGGACTCAGTCATGATTTTTACATAATTCTTTCACTGCTTGGTATATAAACTTGTTGTTAAGCAAATAAAAAAAAATGGCGAAAATCGGAAATATTTGGACCTGCTATTATCAAAAAAACTAAAGTAAGGACGGTAAAAATTTTAAAATTTTAATATTCAAATGCGAATATCTCCTAAACTATAAGAGATAATTTACTGCTACGACGACATTTTTTATAGTGCTCGATGAGGAGATTCTATATACGAAATTTTTTTTAAATCGGAACTCAAATGAAGAAATAGGATCGTTTTAAAAATTTAACATAGCCGAGGTGTCCTAATTTGAGGACCCCCCGCCGGGCCCCTGGTTGGCCTATAAGGTCCAAATTCAAAACCTAAATTCGACAACACCTCCTCTTTGTGCACACCAAATTTCATTAAAATCGGATTAACCGTTTAGAAGTTACCGAATTATTTCCCTCTTTTTTTTTTTCCTATACCACTGTGCTTCGTCTGTGTAAGAAGACGGGAGCTCTTTTTCTTCTTAAGTTTATTCTCGGGAGACCTGATCCTCTTTGCCTCAGATCTTGTGAGAGAGTCCGATTTTTCCTTAGCATCTTTTTCAATTTCCTTCTTTGTGCTCCATATAGTCTTTCTTAGTAATAGGTGGCTTAGCTATGCTATCACTTACCTCTTTCACCATTTGCTCTACTTCATCCTTCTTGGGATTTGCTATAATGGTATTGTTATTACTATCTGAGGATTCAGAGTCGGAACCCTCACCTATGTTTAAAGGCTGAGGTAGCTTAGCACTCTCTCCGAGTACTTTCTTCTCTTTCACCCTTATGTGTTTGCCAATGGCATGCTGCACACTTGACGATTATCCGCCACGGTAGCCTAGGTACCCACCTCCATAGTTGCATTTTGCTCACGATTGCAGGATGACGACGACAGGTGACTCGCGAGTAGATCAACACTTGCCGCCGGTACTGGGTTATTTACGCCCTACACCGTAACTTTTATCTTTTTATTTTTATACCCTTCACCTTCGTGAGAAGTTTGTAATTTCTATAATATAATTTTCCGACCCTATAAAGTATATATATTCTAGATCCTTATAGATAGCGGAGTCGATTAAGCCAAGTCCGTCTGTCTGTCTGTCTGTTGAAATCAGTTTTTAGAGGACCCCAGATATCGGCGAGATCCGAATCTTCAATAATTCTGTTAGACATTCTTTCGAGAAGATCGCTATTTAAAATCAGCAAAATCGGTCCATAAATGACGGATATATAAGCAAAAATCCGAGACAACCTCTGAAAATTTCATTAAAAATAACAATTTTTTCATGCTTTGATTAATAAGCAACAACAACAACACTGCTTATTCATTGAGTATTTCGTTTCACATGTTTGGATGGCTGTGTGTTTCATTGGCATGTGTATATTGTTTTTGTTTCTTGGTGTATTCAGTTTCGTATGTTTGGATGTCTGTTGGTTTGATTGCCTTGTGTATTTTGTTTTTTTTTCGAGTATTTCGTTTCGTATGTTTGGATGGCTGTGTGTTTCATTGCCTTGTGTATATTGTTTTTGTTTCTTGGTGTATTCAGTTTTGTATGTTTGGATGGCTGTGTGTTTCATTGCCTTGTGTATATTGTTTTTGTTGATTGGTGTACAGTTTCGTATGTTTGATGTCTGCTGGTTTTACTCAGTAAAGTGTATTTTGTTTTTTGAGTGTTTATTTCGTTTAGCGTTGTTATTGTTGTTCATTTTGTTTTGCCATTGCTATAATAATGATATAATCGGGAAAATTAAATAGGTACATAAATTTAAATTTTATAAAATTTATATTTTTTAAATACACTATGGTGAAGGGTATATAAGATTCGGCACAGCCGAATATAGCACTCTTACTTGTTATTTTCCATGTTTGTCCTTTTCCAGTGTTTTGGTCAGCGGGGAATATAATATTTCCAGGTGGTGGACAATCTGCCCTCCCTCAGCTTGAATGAAACTAAAACTGGTGCAGGACAGATGGTCCACCACCCCTATCCGGGAAAACTCCCCCGTGAAATTTTTCATTTAATTGCGACCTGTAGTTTGATTACAAGATTTACATGGACGGACATAGCTAAATCGACTCAGAAAATGATTTTAAAGCGATTGGTATACTTTAAGGTGGATATAGAACCAATATTATTGTGCGTTACAAACATCAGCACAAACCCAATATACCCTCCCCACTAAACTGGTGTAGGGTATAAAAAATGCGTTGAAACTTACCAGAGTTTGTCCATTAATTTCAAATCCATCATAAACAAAAGTCACAAGTAAGAGTGTTATATTCGGCTGTGCCGAATCTCATATACCCACCATCAAACCGTATGCCGTAAAAGGAATGCTTCCCTAGAAACATCAGCGTGATATTTGGAATATGGCTTAAGTCAATTATGGCCAGAGCTCTTTTGAACTACCAAAATATTAATTAAAAAAAAAACAAATATTTTATTTCAATTCTTAAACCGTGAGCGTCAATTATGAACCGATACTCATAAAATGTTGTACATAGATTATGTATAGGACTTGTTTATGCAAAATTTCAGCGGTATACTCGTATTTTAAATAAGGAACACTCGTAGTTATTAACCAAAACTCTTTCCTGAAGGGAACCTTTTGTGTATTACCAACACATTCCGCATGAAATTCGGAGCGAATTTCATAACTGTATTTCATAACTCATATTTTTAAGTCAGTAATGATCGTTTAAATAATTTTCTGAAAATTAAATTATGGACCGATCCTCCCTAAATTTGGTGGAGAGATTTTGGCACGCATTAAACTTATGTGCGTCAATTTTCGTCACATTCATATTTTTAAGTCAGTAATGAGCATTGTAGTTATTTGCAGAGGGGGACCTTATATGGGGGAAGGGTCATTTATGGGCCGATCCAAAAAAATTGGTACAGAGGTTTTGGCTCGTAAGAAACTTACGTGTGTAGCATTTCATCGCTTTACTCGTATTTTTAAGACAGTAATGAGCGTTTAAGCTATTTCCTGAAGTGGACCCAATAGGGAGAGTAGGGCCAATTATGGACCTATCCACATAAAATTTATTAAAAAGATTTTGGCTCGCGAGGAACTTAATTGTGTATTGCTATATTCATATTTTTTAGCCAGTAATGATCGTTAAAGTCATTTTCAGAAGGGGACCTTATATGGGTCATTTATGGGCCGATCATAAAAAAAATTCGTAGAGCGATTTTGGTTCGTAAGAAACTTACTTATACCGAATTTCATCGCTATACTCGCATTTTTGGACCAGTAATGAGCGTTAAAGTAATTTTCTAAAGGGGACCTTATATGGGGGGTAGGGTCAATTATGGACCGATCCTCAAAAAATTTGGTAGAAAAATTTTGGCTCACATGAAACTTATTTATGTCGAATTTCATCGCTATACTTGCATTTTAGGGCCAGTAATGAGTGTTTAAGTCATTTTCAGGAGGGGACCTTATATGGGGGGTAGGGTCATTTATGGGCCGATCCTAAAAAAAATTGGTTAAAAGGTTTTGGTTCGTAAGAAACTTACTTATACTGAATTTCATCGCTATACTCGAATTTTTAGGCTAGTAATGAGTGTTAAAGTCATTTTCTAAAGGGGACCTTATATAGGGGGTAGGGTCATTTATGGGCCGATCCTAAAACAAATTTGTAGAGAGATTTTGGTTCGTAAGAAACATACTTATACCGAATTTCATTGCTATACTTGCATTTTGGGACCAGTAATGAGTGTTAAAGTAATTTTCATAAGGGGACCTTATATGGGGGGTAGGGTCATTTATAGGCCAATCCTCAAAAAATTTGGTAGAAAGATTTTGGCTCACATTAAACTTCTTTATGTCGAATTTCATCGCTATACTCCTACTTATAAAACAGTTATGCCCGTTAAAGCTGTATTTTGGAGGTCCACTTGTATGGGGGCTATCCGAAAAAGTGAACCGATATTGCCCATTTTCAATACCAAACAAACCTTAATAATAGAGAATATTTATGCAAAATTTCAACTGTCTAGCTCCTCTCGTGTGGTCCCTATCGTGATTTCAACAGACAGACGGACAGACGGACGGACATGGCTAGATCGTCTTAGAATTTAATAAGGACCCGGAATATATATACTTTTATGGGTCTATGACCAATATTTCGATCTGTTACAAACGGAATGACAAAATCAATATACCCCCCATCTTTTTTGATGGTGGGTATAACAAGACTGTATAAATATCCTTAAAATAATTACAATACTACTTTTTGGTGGAAATATACATAAGTCTAAGCAAAGTTTTACGTTTTATATATATATTTTTTAATAGTCCTTTAGACTTTGTACAAATATCCTTAAAATAATTGCATTACTACCTTTTGGTGCAATTTTACGCATTAAATACGGGTTTAGCTGCGGAATTTTAGATAGCAAATTGAAAATTTGCACATTTTCACCGAAAATATCGTGTACGCTAATTACAAAAATTAGCTTTTTTTGTTATTATAATTTCTATAGAGAATTGAATTTCCTACATTTTGGTTGAGGAACATTTTCTCATAACAGTAGATGTTTTCGAGCTATAGTTACGGTGATAAGACGTTCTGTATTATACAGAACAGTACTGCATTTTAGAGCCCTGTTCTGTATAAATTATTCTTTGCTAAAAAACGTGAAAATGTTCTGTATTTTATTTAGTGTTCTGTATTTGTTCAGTATTTCGTTATTTTTTCACTTTTACATAAAAACGCTTAGAAAAACACATAAAAAAATACAAAAATATTAAAAAAATTCTGACACAACTATAAATATTTAGTATTTGCTTCTTTTTGTACTTTATATTAAATGTTCATAAAATGTATAAACTTGAACATTTATTTTTTCATGAATTAAATGCATAAAAGTCCATTATTTACTATTCTGTTTATATATTTAGTATAGTAATCCTATATTAGCGAATTTTGTATAATAAACAAGATAGAGTGCTATATTCGGCTGAGCCGAATCTTAAATACCCTCCACCAGCTACTTTTATATTAATACTTTTCTAATTGATCAAATATTTGTAGAAATAAGTTTTCTCATATCTTAAATAGAAAAATCCCTAGATTCAAACAGCTCAAATCTATTACAATTCCAAGATTTATTGAACATTACCAACGCTTGGCGATTTTTATTAATTTGCATGTATGCATGTGTGTGAAAGATTTAAGGATTTTCAAAATACATATATATAATTTTGTTCTACACAAATTGATAATGCAACTAGTTAAATACGGTTTTAGGGGCAGGACCTAGTATGGGAGATATGACCAATTATAGACCGATCGTAAAAAATTCTTTAAGCAAAACTTCTGGACATGAAAGCTATATTTCAGTAAAATTCTGTATCTATATCGTAATTTAGTAATAAGTAATGTGTGTTATGAACCGATCGTGCAAAAATCTTGAAATAGAATTTTTGTATCAATAGCTTTATTTGGTAATGAGTAATGTGCATTTAAGAGATTTTCGAAAGAGGACCTTGTATAGGAGTTATGACCAATTGTGTATATAAAAACAAAATTTCAAAATTCTGTATCTATATCATTATTTGGTAATGAATATTGTACAAATAAGTAATTTTCTGGAGGGGGCCTAGTATGAGAGCTATGACCAAGTATGGACCGATCGTAAAACAATTTTATAGTGTAATTTATGTATATAAGAGCAATATTTGTGCTAAGTGTATGGATATCAATATTTTGTAATGAAATATGTGCGTTTATGTGATTTTCGGGAGGGAACCTTGCATGGGAGCTATGACCAAGGATGGACCGATAGGAAAAAAAATTTTACAGTAATATTTCTGTGCATATGAGCAATACTTGTACCAAATTTTATATGGATATCCTAATTTAGTAATGAGTTATGCGCGTTTAAGTGATTTTCGGGAGGGGACCTTGTATGGTAGCTATGACCAATTATGGACCGATGGAAAAAAAATTTCACAGTAATACTTCTGTATGTGAGGGCAATACTTGTACCAAATTTTATATAGATAACTTGATTTAGAAATGAATTATTTGCGTTTAAGTTATTTTCGGGAGGGGACCTTGTATGGGAGCTATGTCCAATTATGGACCGATCCAGAAAATTTTTTCTCTGAATGAATTCTATTGACATAAGATTTTAATTTGTAAAATTTTGTAAAGATTTCGACATTGTGACGGAAGTTATTAACAAAAATCCCATTTTCCGGTAATATGTACTTTTGTATGGGAGGTATATGAAATTGTGGACCGATTCTGGCAATTTTCAGCAGGAGTCAAGCTCTTATGTAGGAACGAATGTATGCTGATTTTCATTATCTTTCATAGTTTTCGAGAAAATTACATCAGAATGTGTAAAAAATGCTTATTTTTTTCGAGGTTGTTTCAAATTTTGATTCATAACTTTTCCCGGTGTAAACCGATTTTGCTCATTTTCAATACCAAACTGCCTAGGACAATAATAAATATTTTGGGTGAATTTCGTTAATTTTTATTGCTTCGTGTTAACGTGAGAATGTTTTATACAGACAGACAGACAGACAGACGGACGGACAGACGGGCATAGCTAAATCGACTCAGAATTTCATAAGGTCCAAGAATATATATACTTTGTTGGGTCTCAGATGAATATTTCTTGGTGTTACACACGGAATGACAAATATATACCCTCTATCACCGCTGATGGTGGTGGAGGGTATAAAAATAGAAATTTAAATGTAGAAAAACAAAATCTAAAACAGGAAATCATCAGCAAACATAGTTAACATCCATTCTTCAAAAAGGCCCACAAATGACGCGCACATTTAATCGATTTTAATCTAAAAATCAAACAAAGGAAATTTCAAATATTTTTAACAAATAGAAAAATAAATTTGAAATATTTTAAGTCAAGGCTTCTCGATTATGTTTAAAAAAATAAAAATTAAAAAAACCATACCATTTAGGAACTTATTCTTAAATATTATTAACTTTTGTCAATGAAAGCAGTTCTTAATATTTATGCTGAAACTTTTTTGTGTGAACAATCAATATAATAATGCTTAAAAGCAAAGTATAACAAGTAGTCTGACTCTTTGACAGCAGTACCTAACTCTAAGCATGCGTTACTGAAAAAGTACCTAAATCAAAATTGTATTAGTAACAAAAATTAACATGTATTTGAGCATTTAAAATGTTGGCGTCATGAACTCTCCACGAAATAAATACCTAAAACAGAGTGGCAAATCTTTGCGGATAGAATATATTTATTAAGCGAAGCCGTTGTTTGACATAACATAGAGAAGAAACAAGAACATATTTAGGAAATCTTTATTAAGCGATTAAACTGAAATGTATTAAACTTTGGAGCCCCACTCTCCAGATTTTTAAATGGGAACTTATTTCATTTTAAAGTTAGGGAGTTGTTTCATATGAAATAAATCTCCAAAAATGGGGAGTTATTTAATTTTAATTTAGGGAGTTATGTCATTTCGTTGGGGCTTTTTTAATTTTTAAAATGGGGAGTTATTTCATTATGAAATAAGTCCCCAAATTTGAGGAGTTATTTAATTTTTTATTTTGGGGAGTTATTTCATGACGCCAAAATTTTCACCAAACATAGAGAGTTTTATAAAAATTCATATAATTTTATTTGTTTGAATTTTCAATACAAAAAATGTAACTCTGTTTATAAATTAAAATTCTACCACAACAAAAAATAAATGACAATAATAAATTAAAAATAAAATTTTCGGTTTGCTCAAAATAAACGGAATTTTAATGAACAAATTTGCTAAAAGTATTTAAAAAAAAGTTAGAGTGCTATATTCGGCTGAGCCGAATCTTAAATATCCTCCACCAGCTACTTTTATATTAATGCTTTTTTAATTGAACAAATATTTGTAGAAATAAGTTTTCTCATGTCTTAAATAGAAAAACCCCAAGATTTAAACAGCTTAAGTCTGTTACAATTCCAAGGTTTATTGAACATTACAAACCCCATTCTCTTTTATATTTTTACAGCGCCCTGAGATATGCTTTAACGATATTTAATTATGCATACATGCATGTGTGTGGAAGATTTAAGGATTTTCAAAATACATATATATAATTTTGTTCTACACAAATTGATAATGCAACTAGTTAAATACGGTTAAATTGCTTTTAGGGGCAGGACCTAGTATGGGAGATATGACCAATTATAGACCGATCGTAAAAAATTCTTTAAGCAAAATATCTGTACATAAAAGCTATATTTCAGTCAAATTTTATCCATATCGTAATTTAGTAATAAGCAATGTGTGTTCATGTTATGTTATGGACCGATCGTGAAAAAATCTTGAAATAGAATTTTTGTATACCAAACTAATATTTGTGCCAAATTTTGTATCAATAGCTTTATTTGGTAATGAGTAATGTGCGTTTAAGAGATTTTCGTAAAAGGACCTTGTTCGGGAGCTATGAATTTCAAAATTCTGTATCTATATCATTATTTGGTAATGAATATTGTGCATTTAAGCGATTTTCTGGAGGAGACCTAGTATGAGAGCTATGACCAAATATGGACCGATCGTAAAATCAATTTTATAGTGTAATTTATGTATATAAGAGCAATATTTGTGCTAAATGTATGGATATCAATATTTTGTAATGAGTTATGTGCGTTTAAGTGATTTTCGGGAGGGAACCTTGTATGGGAGCTATGACCAAAGATGAACCGATCGTGAAAAAACTTTGAAATAACATATATGTGTACAAAAATAGTATGTATGCCAAATTTTTTATGGGTATCACTATTTGGTAATGAGTTATGTGCGTTTAAGTTTTTTTCTGAAAGGGACCTTGCATGGGAGCTATGATCAATTATGGACCGATAGGAAAACAATTTCACAGTAATATTTCTGTGTACATGAGCAATACTTGTGCCAAACTTTACATTGATATTTTAATTTAGCAATGAGTTATGCGCGTTTAAGTGATTTTCGGGAGGGGACCTTGTATGGGAGCTATGACCAATTATGGACCGATCGGAAAAAAATTTCATAGTAATATTTATGTATATGTTAGCAATACTTGTACCAAGTTTTATATGGATATCCTAATTTAGTAATGAGTTATGTGCGTTTAAGTGATTTTCGGGAAGGGTCCTTGTATGGGAGCTATGACTAATTATGGACCGATCCAAAAAAAATCATAGTAATATGTATGTGAGAGCAATGCTTGTACCAAATTTTATATGGATATCTTAATATAGTAATGAGTTATGTGCGTTTAAGTAATTTCCGGGAGGGGACCTTGTATGGGAGCTAAGACCAATTATGGACCGATCCAGAAAATTTTTTCTCTCAATGAATTCTTTTGATATAAGATTTTAATTTGTGAAATTTTGTGAAGATATCAATATTCTAACAGAAGTTATTAACAAAAAACTCATTTTCCGGGAATATGTACTTTTGTATGAGAGGTATATGAAATTATAAACCGATTCTCGCAATTTTCAGCAGAAATCAAGATCTTGTGTAGAAACGAATGTGTGCTTTACACAGACAGACGGACATAGCTAAAGCGACTCAGAATTTTAAAAGGACCCAGAATATATATACTTTGTTGGGTCTCAGATGAATATTTCTTGGTATTACACAAGGAATTACAAACTTATATATACTCTCTATCACCACTGATGGTTGTGGAGGGTATAAAAATTACTATTTCTATGGACAGGTGAGATTTCGTGTAAACCCCGCTATTAATTCGAATATGTAAGTAGAAATTTTAAGTATTTTGACTCAATAATATTTCTCACCAGGGTGTTGAATTCACACAGGACCCGTAAATGTGGAGGTGTAATTTCGTGTACGTGAGAGTCGGACTACATGTTATACTTTGTTTGAAACTTTATTGACAATTGAAATATTGATGGTTAAAAATAACCTGATTTAGAAAATGTTGGTTAATGTATTGTATTTTCTCCTGTTCTGTGTTTTGCTCAAAAAAATATGGTCACCGTACATAAAACCAACTTTTTCGATGTTTTGATAATTATGTGAAATATTTTTTAATATTTGGCTATCATATAAATGAAGGGCAGTAACAGTAACTCGATATGCTACAAAAATAAAATTTTGAGTAAATCGACATTAAAGTTTAAACAAATTCTGAAAAAATTGCTTATTTAAATTTGTACTTTAGACACGCTTAATAATCATATAAGGTCTTATGCCAATAGATGGATATCATAAATAAAGTGGAAACCATAAATTTAATTTTCAGTATGAAATTTATGAAGTTTAAATATAATTTTTAGTTTCTTTTTCATATGAGAATAAATTTGGCTAAATATACTTAGCTAAATTATTCTGCAGTAAAAGGCAGGTCCCGTAGTATGATTCGGTATAGGCAATCAATATTTTAAATAGAATGACAAAACACATTGGTTTGGGTTTTGCACTGAATATTCAGATTAAAATTTGGTATAATCTTGTGTTTATTCAGCATAGTTGATTTTCTGCTTCTTGGTCATCATTTTAAATATCTGAACCAATTTTGATGCATGTTGCGTCAGAAGTCTTGCACGGATTTTAGAAATTTCAAGTGCATTGTTCAAAAAAGGTTTCGATATGCACTTTATATAACAGGCGTTATAATATTATGATTTTGTATAAGCTGATGATTGTGACATGTTTTACAAAGATTATAGGATATGCTGCAATGTCTTTGGTAATTTGGTATGATAAATATGATTTTATATTATGCACATAGTTTGAACTTTATACAAGATCTTTATCCCGAAATGGAAGTCAATTTATAAACAAAATTTATTGATGTTTTACAATCAAACATTTTTCAAACAGCAAGAACTTGGTAAGCAACATAATTATAAATTAAATTATTTTTATGCAGTAACATGGTAACCCACTTTAATTTCAAAAAATTATATCTCTCAAGATTTTGACCAATAAAATTTTTTCTTAGAATAATGATACTTGTCTTACCTTGTTTTATCCTAACAACATCAAAAATTATCAATTCCGCTTTTATCTTCATCATTATAAAGGACTTTCTTAAGTGAAAAAAATTAAATGTGGCATATCGAGTTTATGAAAAAAAATCTCACAAATAGTTTAAATTGAAAAAGAGGCATGACCAATAAATCGCCAATTTACCATAATATACTAAAAATATTTTTAGAGACATTAGATATGGTTCCTAGCAACTCAAAAAGCACATAAAATCGAATTGTGATGGTTGGTGGCTTATCGATTAACTGCAATAAACCCTTTAAATGGTGAAAAGTTGAAACCACATATGTAACATATTTTTTTTTAATTTTTTAAAAGTGTAAAGTGACATTGTGTATTGCTAAATCATTTTCCTGTATTAAAAAACGTGTTAGTTGTGTTATAATTACCATTCACCATCGATAGATCTACTTGATAAAAAGTCTTTGACTTAACGATTTTTGGTTATAGTAAAAAATTCAATAAGTCAGTAGAAAATATAGCGAAAGTTCGTCGACATTTTAATGTTTTAATAGTTATGTTTTAATACCTCAATCAATCAGGTAGATTGATATTGCCCGTCATATAAGGTCGATACTGTTAGAAAATATTATTTATGATTCAAGTAACCAATGGAAACGGCTGAAATTGAGTGTATTAATAAGATCTAAAGTTGTATCATGGTCGTTGGCAATAATATAAATATCCTTTTTACACCTTACACCACAATGGGGAGGATATTAATGTTATTAAAGAGAAAGTCTAGGAAACTTTATATTAAAAATTCATATTGTAAGGAATTTCTACTCCATTTGTTAACACCTTAGTAACAATTTCATAAAATCGAATTATTGGTGTTCCATATGAATAACAAATTGCGGAGTAATGGAGAATTTTCATCTTTTATTGACAAGAAAAATTTCATAAACGGACCTACCCAAAGGAATGAAAAGTTTAAAGACAACACAGCAGCTCGACACGGTATCTACGTAACCCGTAAAATACCGTAGTTTCACTATTATCTAAACAAATGGTTGACTCTAACTTTTATTTGTTAATTTCTTCCTGAATGTAATATCGGTTGCTAACAATTTTTCATTGTCAGTACATTGGCATCACATGTTAGTTAATGTTAGACCCACAACAATGTTTTTTATGTAATTTTTTCCTCATACTGTATCACTGGCGACTCCAAGCTGGTAAGGACAAAGTAGTTTAAAAATGTATTGGACAGACTTAAGATACCCCAAAACGAGGCGCGTGCACTGCAGAGGAAACTTACTACCAGGTATCCTCAAAACAGAGCAGAAAGGGTTGCTGTTCTGGTATCACATGGGACCTACTGAAACTGACAGTAGCTGAGGGAAGGTGAGGTCTCGCCAGCCCGGTTGTGGGTATGTGCTTCCTGGAGCAGATGTTAGGTAGAGAACTTGCCGACACCACGTTTTAGAAGTTATGTTGAGAGGGGTTTTTTTTACTGCAAGTTATTAAGCACATCGGGACCTCAACCAGACATATGCAAGAGGTTTCAAAAAGAATGGCGATTGATAAATCCAAGTTCGATGTAGACGAGAATGTTTTGAAACTATCTTGGCCAACTTGGAAAATGTGTGCGCGTTTTAGAAGTCCTCCAGTACACCATTTCCGGTGAATGGCTATTTACTGTCTGAATATACAACTGTTCCGTGACCAGTTTAAGCTGACTTCCAAAGAACAAGAGGCCCGTGAAGCACTTTGTGTTTTCATCGTCCCAGACTACTGAAAAGACAGGTCTAACGCCCCCAGATCGTGTTAGGCGGCAAAACGAGACATTGACAAAAAAAAAGGTATTGACAAAAAATATCAGAAAAAGGAATTAACAAAATGATAAATCACATGTGGTATCTTAGTCCTAAACATGTTGCCCTGGCATTGTTTGACCCGACAGTGCAAAAGACCATAAAGATCCAAATGGCGACAAAAATCTTAACAAATCAATCAGAAGAAAATGAGAAGTGCTCCAGAAATATGTGATCCAAACTAAAAAAAACAACTGCCGAAATTCCTAGAAAAAGGTCTCCCAGTCCTAATTACAATTGAGACTTACCTGTTGTTCAAGAGATTTAACATTTGAAACTTGTCTTCTGGCGAGATGGACGAATCAAATTTGTGGAAACTGTATGTACCGACAGAACTTAGACGTGACGTAATATATTTGGCACACGATACACCAACATCGGCACATGGTGGAATCACTAAGACAATCGAACGGATTCGACAGTACTTTTATTGGCATCAACTTGTTACCGACGTTAAGAACTATATTCAAAATTGTGACCTTTGTAAGACTTTGAAGACTCCGACAAATATTTTACGACCCCCTTTGGGACAGATGACAGATACTGAACGACCACTGAACCGCTTAAGAAATTTGTTTCGAAGGACATTATAAATTATTTATGGACTGACATCTTTAACTGCTATGGGATACCGGAGACTTTGGTTTCGGACAATAGATCTCAATTTAAATGCAAGGATTTTGAGAATTTTTCAGAAAATACGATATAAAATACACATTAACTGCAGTATATAGTCCACAAGCGAATGCAAGCGAAAGAGTTAGTCGATGCATTAACGAAGCTTTACGCTCATATATTCAAAAGACATTCATTTATTCAAAATTGTTTATGAAATCTGTTAGCAGATATCAATTTAATCCACAACCATATTTAAGTACATATTTATCCATAGATCACTAATTTGAAAATATATCAAGACTAATAATCAAAATTTTATCCAGTATCGCCAACCCTCAGCATCTTTATTAAATCCAGCAAGAATCAAACATAAGCAAATACCTAATAATCTAACCTGAAGTCTACCTAAACTCTAAATAATCTTATTTAAACGCTAAATCTAATCTAACCTAATCTTAAGAAGCCTCTAGAACTAGTTTGATTTAATATAAAGCTAAACTAAAACTAGTTTTATCTTCAAGCTACTAAAACTGTAATTTTTATATTAAAAACTATCTTAAATATTATCTTTAACTTAAATGTTTATTAAATTTTTAAGCTTTTCTACTTTACTTGAATCTAAATTAACTTAAAACTTTAATTTTCTTAAATTTTATCTAAATATTGATGATAATTTAACTTAATCTAAACTTAATTTAAGATTTTAACTTAATTTCAATTTAATTAACTTAATATAATCTTAAACTAAACTTAGTTCTAAAATTAAAATAAAATTGGAATTAAACTTTAACACTAATACCTTATGCACCCTACACACATATACACTAACATACATATATAAATACACTCAAAACTTATAAAATATGAGAATTTAAAATTCAAAATTACATAAAAAACTTAAATTCAGTTTGGTAATTTTAAAATGTTTAGTGTTCATTAAAATTCTCTATGTATATAAGTGTTCTAAATTGAATGTTTGTTTTGTTTTCATTAAAATATTTATGTTATTAACATAATATTTTAAAGATTTATGTTAATAACATTTGAAGGTAAACTTAAAATTTTGATTGTTGAATATTTCAATTTAGAATACTTGAAAAAAATAATAATAAAAAAAACATTTACACTACACAACAAAAATTAAACAATATTTGAATAATAAATATTGTTAATTTTATTAAAATTATGATTAACAATTTTTTTAATTCCACAAAAAGTTAAAATATATAGCTAGGGAATCATTATAGGGCTATCTTGCAGATTTTTTTAAAAGAATAAGGTTGGGAGGGTCTAGACAGAGAAGTAATGTCAACAACTTCTCTTGTGATTTAGGTTTAAACTTTATTTATTTCTTTATTTTGTTTAGTTAATATTTTCTCAAATTAATGTGCGACTTTTATCCTATCTGGATGGATACAAGACCTGAGCACGGTCGGAATAATAGGTAGCTCAGGTCTCCTGATGGAGAGGGCACATCGAGTGAACCGTTACATAAATTTAATGTAACACCGAATTTCTGGAAAAATATCCTGCAACTTGGCCGCAGAACATCAACTACTAGGAAGGGCAAAGGATGGTAAACAGCAGAGCAGAAGCTAGCTCATTGTAGATTATACCCAACCAATTCCTTACAAAGGACGAGCAACAAAAACCACATTATGTCAGTCACTTGAATAAATTTCAATATGAATAAAATGAAAAAGACATTTATTATACTTGCTTTTTTACATACATAATTGTTTTCATTCCAAAAATTGATAATATTGAAAAGAAAATGTCCTTTTTCACAATATGTTCCATCTTCGCTCTAAGGGGTATATAATGACGGTTAAGGGACATTGGCTTCATTATCTCGAATTCAGTACTACTTACATATGTACGTATTTGTTTGTTGCATATAAAATATTATAAACAGTATCAATTTCATGTATTACATATGATAAACCGTTCAAGATATATGGGTCGACAAAGTCGCAGAACTGCGAAAAAATCGAGATTTTAGTATCCTTATCGGGGCCGGTTTTGACATCCCTTTCAATCGGCGCCTCCCCAATTTCGGAAAGGGCAGCTGCGCCTTCTTTTGGCGAGTTTGTGGTAGCTTCCTCGCTTTTAGGATTTGACTCCTTAACGTTATCAGTAGTTGCTACTGATGCTGTGGCCTTAGGTATTTTAGTGTCCTTTTCGAAGCTTTTTGTAACAGCCCTTCCAATCGGCACCTTCTTCATTTTGAATATGACAGCTTTAGAGGCGAAGTAAGCCCTACCTTTATTCTTGGCAAGACTAGCCATAGATTTCTGGTTGATACCTATTACAAATAAAGTTCCCTCAGGTTCTTCTTTCCTGTAAAAGACATCCCATTTTTCCACGGCCGGCTCAGCATTTTGACCACCAGTATATGTTCATTAGCCAGTTTACTGCTCCATCCTTTTATGTAGACAGTGGACTTTAAGAGCACCGGAAGCTCGCTCTTCTTTGTCAGTCCCAGCTTACCGCCATCCCAGGGAAAAGGGATACATTCCACCAAGTTCTTTAGGGTGCTAACACATTGGTGAGATGCCAACCTCATCAACATCACGCCCATGCTGAACTCGCAGCTCACGTTCTCTATTGCTTGTTTGCCCTTTGAAGCGATGCATGGTCCACTATCTTATTGTTCACCAGATCTTCTACCTTACTCTGTTGGTATATTGGAATTACCGGCATCATACACTACATAGCAGAGATCGTCCCGGTGTTTCTTCTGGCAATTTTGGCGTAAGATGGCGGCTCTTTTCCTTTTCCACTGTCTAGCCTCTCTTTCCTCGCTTTTCGAGGCTTCTTTTGAGATACTCGTACCTTCGAGGTTGATTTCGCCGACGTGATCGTCTTCGGAATATCTATCTTGGCGTTGTCACCCTTACTCTCAGGATTCTGACTTGAGGTTCCGTTGAGTGAAGTATGGCTTGGCTTCGACTGTGTATTAGAAGACGGGGAGATCTTGTGAGAGAGTCCGATTTTTCCTTTGGAGTGTCGTTAGATTGACTAACTATGATTTCTTGAAGCAACTTTTTCAACTTCTCCCTCTGTGCTCCAGATAGTCTTTTCTTAGTAATAGGTAGTTTAGCTATGCCATCACTCACCTGTTTCACCATTTGCTCTACTTCATCCTTTTTGGGATTTGCTATAATGGTGTTGTAATTATCATCTGAGGATTCAGAGTCGAAAGCCCCACCTATATTTAAAGGCTGAGGTTTGCTCACGATTGCAGGATGACGACGACACGTGACTCGCGAGTGGATCAACACTTGCCGCCGGTACTGGGTTATTTAGGCCCTGCACCGTAACTTTCATATTTTTATTTTTCATGTTGTTTTTTTCCATTTTTTTGGTCCGCGGGGAATATAATATTCCCAGGTGGTAGACAATCTGCCCTCCCTCAGCTTGAGTCAAACTAAAACTGGGGGAGGACAGATGGTCTATCACCACCCCCTATCCGCCACCCGGGGACGCGGGTAAACTCCCCCGAGTTTTAAATTTGACATCGTATATTTTCTAAGCTATTTGTACGAATTTAGTCGTTATAGTTCCTTATTTAAGCATACATATATTATTTACATAAGGATAATAATACTAAAAGTCGTCCTTTAGTCAAGGATATCTCAAAAAAGTGTACTCAACAATATGTAAAAAATTTAGAATGGGACAATGAGGGGATCTCAAGTAAATGAACTTTTAGTAAAATTTCAAAAGTTTTAATTTTTTGTTAATGAACAGTTTATTTTTTTTAAATTTTAAATTTATTTCTGTGTTCATCAAAATATAAAAATATAAATTTTGAAATTTGTATGGAAATGATGTGGGTTATTTTACTAAACTTTGATTTACTGAAGATTCCCTCATTGTCCCATTCTGAAATTTTTATATTTTGGTGAAGGAATAAAAAAAATGAAGATACCGTTTTAAGGCATCTTTGACTCAATGACATCTTTTAATATCTTGATCCTTATTTTAAAACTGTAATATTTTATCAAAAGTGTTGTTAAACCACAAGACATGGGATTTTATGGGTAGATTATAGTAACCCATTTTAGATGGACCAATGAGTTCTTAATTATTCTGTAAAAGATTTCGATTATAGCTAAAAAACTAAAAAATCTCTTTTTTGGATTTTTTGGGGATTCGTGATAACAATTTTCACAATTTCTTTTCAGTTTTACATTCCCAATGAAAAAGTATATATAACTATAAATTTTCGTTAAAACATCTCATGGTAAAATTGACTCCCTTTGGTTCTTTTCATCATTGTGTTGGATACGTGACGTATACGCACACTGTTAACATTTTAAGGAATAACTGTCTCATGTATGCAAAAGAAGGCTTAATGACATAAACAATTATTTTATGTCATTTAAGCCTTCTGTTATTTTTTACTGTCTTATTTTCTTTAACGTAAGTTTATGCCCTTTTTTACAGTGCCTACGTGTGTTAATGTTAGTAGATAGAAGGAGCAGAACATGACACATAGGGTTGCCATTCCAATAAAAATTATTTGATTAATCGCGGAAAAAAATTATTTTTCTTCGAACGAATAAAAATTTCCAATTTGGAATAAAGAATAATTCGAAAATTTTTAGTCGATTAATCGAATATTCGAATAATATTTTAATGTTACTTTTTACGAATATTTTATTAGTATTAAACAAAGAATTACGTTAATATTTTGTACAACAAATACTAAATCCAAAGATTTGCTATAATTGAAACAAAACTTTTGCTATATTTTTCGATTGATAAAATTTTTATTTTGCAATGTTCATTTTAAAAATATAATGTTTGAAATTAATAATTAATTTGGTTCTTTATGTCTTAGATTTAGGTTCGATTTAATTGCCCATATTTAACCCCATTCCCCATAAAAAGTATCTTTAAGAAAATCAGTTTTTGAACAACATTGTATTAAGAAAAATTACAATAACTTCAATCAATAATTGTTAACTGATTTTTTAAACCCAAGTTGCGTTTTACACAAAATATACATAGTTTTGTAATCTATATATATAAAATTCTAACGTTACTGACTCACTGACTGACTGATTCATTATTGCACAGCCTAAACGGTTGAAGCTAAAGAGCTGAAATTTGAACAGGAGATTATTCTCTCACCAAAAAGATCCACTAAGACGGGATTTTTGGAAATTCGAATGTTAAGGGGGTAAAAAAGGGTAAATTCCATAACCTCATATCTCTTAAACTAGAAAAAATACAAAAAACCGTTTAAAGCTTATAGTCGTTCATTTAAAAAATTATTGGACAGGTGTCTGGTACTTTTATCGAATTCGGCAACTTTTGGGAATAAACGGGTCAAAACTGTATTTCGGTACTTTTTTTGCACCCCATGTCTCTTTTTATACCAGTGAACATACAAAAAATATTTTTGACTCCTTCATAACTTAACGAAAAAATAAAAATACGAATTTAGTACTTTTTGGATATTCGGACGTTTAAGGGCTGAATGTTGTACCTATTTTTGGTACTTTTTGCATAAAACATTGTATCCTATGTATTGATATGTACATATGAATGAAAACTTAATGATGAGCTCCCACTACGATATTGCTACTTTTTGGAATCAAATGTTTATTACTTCAATAGGGAGAAAAAAGTACAAAAAGGGGGGAAAACAGGAATTTTGGTTGTATTCAAACCCAATTTTAATAAAATTGGAGAAATTGGTAGATTTAGTAACACTAAATATGTCAATGGGGTATTGCGTGAAACTGCGGCACAAAGGATTATTTTTGGTACTTTTTAGTTTTTTAACTCCTCTGCTGCGGGTAGTCACCTTTAGCCTTCGGGCACGGTGCAGAGGCTTAAACATCCTAAGGATGTGAACTAAGAAGTACTCTCATCATACCTTACAGCGTCTGTCCTCTATGTAAGAGCGGCTGTGGGGTAAATGACCATCTTCAGTAGCCTAGCGATCACGACCTCAATTTTGTAGCGTCTGTACCCTTAGTTAGGTAACGTGAATACTCAGGTGGAAGCCACAGGTCTGAGTGCCACTGAAGCTACTGTGACTGCGACGAAACGGACAAGTACCCCAGGTCTGGCAGTCGATAATGCTACTGGATTAGACAAAAAGGACAAGTTTTTGACCAGACAGGACAGAGTAACCTCGGACAACAACCTCTCAGGTCTGAAGGATTTAAACCTTTATGAGACTGATGAGGAGGACGTGCGCAGGGTGTCCACTGAGCCGCAAAATCTGGAAAACGGACAAAATCCGGAGGCCCATGACCCTGTAAAAGGAGACCCCGCAATGTGAAACTCTGTTAAGGTAGACCAAAAACAAACAAACAAAGGACATGACACGGAAAAGGTTGGCGGGCTACAAACGCTCAGATCGCTGGACTCTCGGGATCCTGCGACTCTGACCACCCGAGAAAAGCGTTTGCGACTAAACATACCTACCACATATATAAGTATCAAGCCATGCTAAATACTACTCTTGTGGAGGTCAGACCAGCCACGACTAAAACGGAATCAAACCAGAGCAAGCATGTGATCATATCTAAATATGTGCCCCACGCAAGCATTGGACCGAACACGATCACCGTCTCGAAGAATCTTGACGTATAGCAATCTTCATCAAAGAAGGACACGTCGGGACCAAAGAGAGGTGATGACCAATGCGGCATGACAAAGTCTGCTAGCACAACAGCCAAGGGACTGTCTGCATCCTCCTCTTCTCGAGGTACAGCGACGGTTACCAAAGCTCCAGCAAATGAGAAAGCCATAGGCTTTCTCAAAAACTGCATCCCAGGAGTTGGCGAACCCTGTCCCAACGCAAAGATTGAAATCGTCCCATTGGACCAAGTATCTTTTCGTACGACGGTGAGAGTGTGGGTTCCTATTCTGGAGGACAAATCCATACAAATCCATACATACAGATTAATCTGCACCACTGCGAAGCAACAACGGACGACTTGCTGCATCTTATGGAGAAGGATTAAAGTTCGAGGCGTCCGGTCACGAAACTATGTGCTCCTTTATCCAACCCCTGAAGGTAAAATAAGGAACTGTATTTTGGTCAGGAAAGACATTAAAGTTTTCCTTCTATCTAATTACAGTTCTGTTGATTTAACGGTATTTGCATTAGAGCGTCAAGGGCTACCAACCCTATCATATGCGTACCTACCTTACGACGAAGACAATCCACCCTCACGTGCCGTACGCACACTAGTTGAATGGTGTAATACAAGGGGCCATGATCTTGTCATAGGATGTGATGCTAATGCCCATTATACTCTGTGGGGAGCTCGGATATTAATGAGAGGGGTGAGTGTTCACTTCAATACCTTCTAACTACTAACCTAAGTGTTTGCAATAGATGTAATAGACCAACGTTTTTCAATAGGATCAGGGAACAGGTCATTGATATTCTTGATTGGAGAGTATCACTAGAATGCTCATTCTCCGATCATCACAGAATAATCTTTACGATACAGCTTACGCTGGCTAGGGAAAGCCCCTTTAGAAATCTTAGCAAAACCGACTGGGTCAAATTGAGTAATCTGATTGATAGCATACCACCTCCAGAAATGGATGGACTACATGGTACACAAGACTTGGACGACTCAGTAGATTATCTATCCAGGACTTTAAGGGAAGCCTTCTATGCTTCATGTAGGGAGTGGCAAGTACCTAGGAAAATAGAGAAACAAGGTGGGATCCTAAACTAATGCAGCTAAGGAAAGAATGTAGGAAACGATTTATTAAAGTGAAGAGGGATAAAAACCCGTTAAGCTGGAGAGCACCACGGAGGCATCACGTCTACGTAAGGTGCTATCCAAAGACCCCGGTACGCATGGATTCCTGATGAAACCGGATGGTAACTTTACTGAAAGTAGCACCGAAACTCTGGAACTGCTTATGGAGACACTTTGGAGCACTCGCAGCTTCTCGAATCTATATAAGTGAATTAGTCAGTTCCATTGTTATTATGGAGAAAATTTCATGGGCGGTGTCATCCTTCGAGCCCTATAAATCTCCAGGGCAAGATGACATATTCCCAGCACTACTCCAGAAATCAATCACCACCATCATGCCATGGCTAATTATGATATTTAGGAGCAGCCTGGAAACAGGATATATTCCTAAAATATGGAGAGAGGTTACAGTGGTATTTATCCCCAAAGCAGGAAAAGTAAACCGTAGTAAAGCCAATGACTATAGGCCAGTGCTGCCCATACACATACTGTTACACATCAATTTGTATTGGTGAAGCAGCAGAGAACAAAATGTAACCCAAAATAAAACTATACTAATAAAATGACTGCGAACTAAAAAGTATATTCTAACTGTCAAATAGATATTATGGATTTTGACAGAAAGCGTACATTAAAGTTCATATATAAAAAACTATCAGCTGTGCTCTCTCATTCATCTACATAAATTCGGCTTTCTCAAAATTTTGTTGTTGTATTTCTGTGTGAATTTTAAAAAAAGTTGCGTACAGATCTTACTTCGACAAATGTTGATCAGCAACTGAGTTGATTTTGTTTTGCAAGTTGAGAGATAATCAACTAATACATGCTCAAATAAGAAAATACACAAGTAAGCTTATAGCCTAGGTGAGTCAACGCAACGTCACCAGAAATTTCTTGCCCTATCTCGCGTGATAGGGAATCGCGATTTTGGGCAACATTGCTATAGGCCGATCAGTCTGTCATCTGTCGTTGAAAAAAATTGGTCGACATCCATGTCAGGAACATCATCTCTCCTGATAATTTCTGTAGGGCACAACACGCATACCTAAAAGGAAGGTAGCCTTACATGATGTTGTCGGAACTATAGAGAAGGCACTTGACATAAAAAAATATGTTATGGCATCTTTTTTAGACATTGAGGGTGCGTTTAACAACGTAAACATATCCGCAATAGTCGATGCACTGGGTGACCTAGGTGTTGATCAGCGGATAAAAAATTGGACAGAAAACATGCTTAAGAGCAGGGCAATTAACTCTAATATCGGTATTGGCACGACAAGGAAAGTTGTGACAAGGGGCACACCACAAGGTGGTGTCATCTCTCCACTCCTGTGGAATCTTGTCGTAAATAAAATCCTTTTCAGGCTCAGTAGAATGGGCTTCAAAGTAGTCGCATATGCTGACGACGTTGTGCTTCTTATTCAAGGGAAATTTCTTCCCACAATAAATGAACTCATGGAATCAGCCCTCAACGTTCTACTATCAAAACTGAACTGGTTCTTTTCACCAGGAGGTACAAAATTCCAGAATTCAGACCTCCATGTTTGGATGGTACTATTCTGAATACCTCAAGCGAAGCCAACTTTAGACTCTAAGCTCACGTGGAAACGTAATGCTGAGAGTCGAATGAAGAAGGCATTATGTAAGAAAACTTTTGGGAAAAGATTGGGTCTTAAACCATACATTGTGCATTGGATGTACACCGCGGTTATAAGACTTATTCTGACCTACGGAGCTCTTGTTTGGTGGAGAGTGGTGGATACCAAGACTTATCTCTACATTCTAAACAAGGTACAAAGACCAGCATGCCTTGCAATCACTGGCTGTTTGAGCTCCACCCCTCAGGCTAGTCTAGAGACGATGCTATACATAACTCCCCTTGATATATACATCAAATGCATTTCTGCTAAATCTGCTCTACGACTTAAACAGTCGAACGGATTGAAGCACGACCGCATTGGTACCATCCTACAATAGATAGGCCGGCCAATCATGGGGCAGGAAACAGTAGTCTGTGATTCTATCTACACTGAATTTTAATAGGTCATTCAAGACCACAATACCGACAAGGGATGATTGGGCCGCGAACACTGTCCTAAGGGACGACGTGATCTCAATCTATACTGATGGCTCAAAGACAGAAAGGGGCACGGGATCGAGAATCTTTTACGAAAAACTAAATCTTTTACTGACTCTTCGACTACCTGACACCTGCACGGTCCTTCAGGCAGAGATATATGCCATCTATACAGCCGCGAGAAGAATGCGAGAACTGAATCTCGAAAATTCGACTATACATATATACTTAGACAGCCTTGTATCAATCAGGGCTCTTAACTCCAATGTTAGTAAGTCGAAATGTCTTCTCAATTGTATTCAAACATTGGCACAACTGACACAACATCATATTAAGTTGATATGGGTTCCAGGACATGAGGGCATCCGGCGAAATGAAATATCTAATGAATGCGCAACCAAAGGTTCGTCCTTAGACTTAGCCCTTGTGTAAAAGGATATTCACACTCCCATAATGATCCTATCACAATTGATAGATTAATGGGCTTTGAGTGAGACGGAACTCAGGTGGTCAAATATCACCACTTGTAGAATATCGAGACCCGCTCTGACTACAGATTGGACATATGTCGGAACGTATGGGCTACCCAAATTATAGTTACTATAGAAGTTGCTTGGACGAAGAAGAAATGGAATCGGTACAACACCTTCTATGTGACTGCCCAGCCTTACAAGAGCACAGACTACTTTATATTGGTAGAGCTCTTTTCTATAATCTAGACTGTCTGAGCGATGCGTCACTAATAAACATGGCTGGTTTACACGGAGACCGAACGAACCAAGTACTAAACGAAATTAGGGAGGGAATCCATTCTCTCAATATTAGGGAATAGTAATTCTAAAGGTACCACAATTTGCCACAAGGACTCCGAGTGAACTCGCTTGCTACCGAGCACCCACGTAACCTACCTACCGACCTACCCAGTTTTTTAACTGGTAATTTTTGATTTTTCTACATTATTCAACCTAGAAATATGAAATTAAGCATGTAGAGCACGGAGTAAATTAGAACCTATAAAAGGGGACTTTTTGGTGCTTTTTCGATCTTCAATAGGTACTTTTTGAGATTTCTATAAAATTAAACCTAGGAACATGAAATTAAGCATGTAGACCCCGGAGTAAATGAGAACCCATAAAAGGGACTTCTTGGTACTTTTTCGTCCTTTAACGGGTACTTTTTGAGTTTTCTATAATATTGAACCTATTAACATGAAATTAAGCATGTGGGCCGGAGTAACTGAGAACCCATAAAAGAGATACTTTTGGTACTTTTTTGTCCTTTAACTGGTACTTTTTGAGTTTTCTATAATTTTGAACTTAAATATGGGGTGTTAATACACTAATGCACAGTGGGGCAGAATCGAAATTTTTTGGAAATAAATCTGGCATTTCTAAACGGCTGATCCGATCGGGATAAAATTTTGGCGTGAGCGTAGGAGTATTCAAGTTTAAGTTTTGAAGATGAACCCCGCAGATGCCCCAGGGACGGCGCTGTGGCGGCTCAAAGTAGGGTACCTACGACATGTAAAATTTTTAAACTCGTGCCATTTTTTTGTTTTTCATCCAAATACAAAGATTTTTATATTTTCTGAAAGCGCATGCTTGGACATACTACTTATCTCTTATAATATCCGAGTTATAGGCATTTAAAAATTTTGTGATACAAAATTTACCATACCTTGGTCCGCCTTTTTTTGAATACCGGGCGTAATTTTGGACCAAATGGACTCAAAAATTTCCAATAATATACAAAAAATTTCAGATCAATATCATTTACAGATCCAAAAATATGCGTTTTTTAATTTAAAAATTCAAAAATTTTTAGATTTTTGCCGTTTTTTTTGCCAAAAATGTGTCTTAACTCTTTTATTAATAAAATAAAATTTTCTTTAAGAACATATAACAATTTTATAGTTTTCTAAAAGGTATCTTTACGCAGAACGCTTTGGCGTAAAAAACTTGTCCTATTTTTTGAAAATGTTGTTACTGCGTCCTTCCGAATATGACCTATTTTTTTCAAAACTTCAACTTTGGGCGACATGTTCTAAAATCCCAAAGCTGGGATCAGAAAACTGAAAGCAGTTTTGGAAACCTCAATATGTTTTATATTTACTCCAAAAGTATTTTCCCAGCCCTGAAAGAAATGTGGACCCTATGGGCAAAAATGTAAAAAATCCCATTTTTGGGATTTTCATTCCTATTTTTGGGAATTGCGGGATGCCCTTTGACCTTTTCAATTTTTTTTGCATTTTCTTATTTGAAATGACAAATTTAACTAGCGTTGAAAATTTCATTGAGTTTTGTTCATAAATAAAGATTTTGTCTTATATTACATATTTGTTAAATTTCTAAAACTATGATTTATATCAAAATTTTAATAGGGTCGCAGATAGCTACAATGTGGAAATTCTCGACCCTTTACAAAAATTTCAAGCCAATATCTCAATTACATTCAAAAATATGTTCATTTAAACCTGTGTCCTTTAATTTCATCTTTTTCATATTTTAGTATTAAGTATGACAGAACATACATTTGCTGTTGAATAAAATATTTGGACAATTTTTAAAAATTATTTAGTTAATTATTTTATTAAAGACTATAACATTGTATATACAATAAAAAAATTATAATTTTATTATGAGCCACGCACAACAACAACTAAATCACCCCACACAAACCACCTTTCCCGCCCAGCGAAATATAAAACACAATTTAATACAATATCATCAGTTAGTATAATAGCTTTTTTTATTTGAACTGTTTATCTTAAACATAATACAATTAATTCTTACAACCTACTTATATAGTTAATTCCTAAAACTACTTATTTTCTATAAAATAATCTGTCATATCGGTATACATATCCAGAAGGTAATATAAGTCCTTTAAATCTTCCTTGTTTTGAGATGATAGAGTTTCATAACAAATCCATCTTTTTCGCATAGTTGAAAGAACAGGATCAGAAGATAGAAGTAAACTATTAAAAATATCTTCATTCTGTGATTGCCTGGAGCATTTTCTTGAGCTGAATAGTTGAACATGCTTAAAATCTCGATTCCTCGCTTCCTGGGCTTCTTCTGTTAACTCTCCAAGTGGAAGAATATTCGATTCAATTATTATTTGACCATGACACAATACTTTGTGTACTGTTGGTGTTAGTTCCCTCCATGGATACAGAGATACAAGTAATTTAGAAATTTCAGATGTATATTCTCCAAATCCATTTCCATTAATTTTATGTTTACTATTCAGTGCCATTAAAATAGTGTTAACTCTTCGAAGCAACTCCTTGTCGATACCAGTTATTTTTGAAGTAATTTCAAAATCACGAAAAAACCTTCTCGCCGTATTACCGTCATTTGTACTACCGCAACTTGGAAGTGGTTTGTCGATGTTTAATCCCATCTGAACTTTAAATTCTTCTTGGATTCTGCTTTTTTCCGCAGCTCTCAATTCTTCCAACTCTTCATTATTTTTTGTAGATTTAGTAAGATTCTCTGGCACACTTTTATATTTGAGGTCGTATGCTATGTGTAAAAAGTAATTCAAAAATCGTATTCTGGCATGAAGTGGTGAAATTCCGAAAGACAGGACTTCTTCATTAATACTTCTGCTTTTGTTTATATTTGAGAATTGCGACTTTTTCTCATTACATATTGAGCATCTCCAGAAGGAAGAAGTTTCTGTTATGGCATTGCTGACCTTTCCATCAATCATTGTTAAGCTTAGCTGATATGATACGTTAATAGAAAATTCCTTTATTTTTATGCAAATGGGCTCCAGTGCATTTATTTCATCTTTTAAATATTCCACTAAATCTTTTGTTGTTTTCTTTGACTCCTTTATATATTCAAATCCAATGGATCTACAAAAATTTTTTGAACCCGGAGTTGTATTGATCCATATATCAAACGAATTTCCGATGCTTGACGATGATGTATTAAGGGAATATGAACGAATTCGTAATGGCACTAATGATGACATAAGTACACTTTTGTAGTCTGCTAATGTCCGACTTCCACAAGCTTGTTTGTATTCTGGAAGTGCTGATAAACCGTCACATCCCCACTTACACATTAAGACAACATCACAGTTATGAATTTTCCTTAGTTGGTCTTCTGTAAAGTCTGACACAATTCTTGATGCTGTGTTTTCGAGCAAAGATGATATATCAATACAAGCTTCCACATCATTAACAGCAATAGGTGATGGTAGGATAGTTTGTTTTTTTCCTGGATCGCCTTGTATGATGGTAATATATTGTGTCCTTTTTCATGCAGAGCTTTCCTTAATATTTGGTACTTATTTCGACTAAGACCCAGTTCCAACATAAGCGCTATTGCTTCCTCTTCAGTAAAATTTGATTGTGATGTTGGAGTTGGTATACTTTCCACAATTCGCTTAAGTCGTTTTGGTGATGCATTAGTAAGAATAGTTGCAATATGTACGGCATCCATAAGTTGGTTTTCCTTTTTCAGCATTTCGTTTCCTCATTTGAGATTGAAAAAAGTTTTTGTGTGACCCTCTTTTTTTGACCTTGAACATAAGTCTTCGTATGACTTGCAAGGCGCTCCTGTTGATGTGTTGTAAGTTGAGATTTCCGTAGTAGTTCCCATCCAACTACAAAATTTTAATCGAAATTTCTTTTGATTTCCATCCACAGACTTACTTTTTACATCAAAAAGTTTTTAAAAGTTTTAAATTTTTGATATGCCTGTTTTGTCTACTTTTCTACTATATGTAGTTTTTATATAATTTGAAATGTCTTCAATTCTTTCTGGCCCTTTTGAAGATACACTCAATAAAACGGAACACAACTCTTAGTACTTTAATGTAATCTTCATTGTAGATTTATTAAATATGGTACTTAAAATCTGAGAAGTTTACTTATATACCAATTCTTGTCATTTCCGATACAGGTATTCCAAATTAAAAAATTACGAATTGTCTACATTTAGGACTATATTACTATAACCTGTAATTCAGTCATTGATATTTCTTATTAGTGAATGAATCGAAATTATCAACCTGTATATTTTTACCTACATGATCATAAACGAAACAGAACGAAATGATCTGTCGAAAAAATTTAGGTAAAAAATAGTTATAAATTTCTGAAAATTTAAGCATAATAGGACCTTTCAATTATAAGGATAAGCAAACAAATAGAAAATAGGTAAATATAAGATTTAAATATGTTCTGTCATATTTAATACTAAAATATGAAAAATATGAAATTAAAGGATACAGGTTTAAATGAACATATCTTTGAATGTAATTGAGATATTGGCTTGAAAATTTTTGTAAAGAATCGAGAATTTCAATATCTAACTAAAAAAAGATATTAAGGGATAAATGTGGGCTAAATTGTTGTAGCTATCTGCGACCCTATTAAAATTTTGATATAAATCATAGTTTTAGAAATTAAACAAATATGTAATATAAGACAAAATCTTTATTTATGAACAAAACTCGATGAAATTTTCAACGCTTGTTAAATTTGTCATTTCAAATAAGAAAATGCAAAAAAAATTCAAAACGTCAAAGGGCATCCCGCAATTCCCAAAAAGAGGAATGAAAATCCCAAAAATGGGATTTTTTACTTTTTTGCCCATAGGGTCCAAATTTCTTTCAGGGCTGGGAAAATACTTTTGGAGTAAATATAAAACATATTGGGGTTTCCAAAACTGCTTTCAGTTTTCTGATCCCAGCTTTGGGATTTTAGAACATGTCGCCCAAAGTTGAAGTTTTGATAAAAAATAGGTCATATTCGGAAGGACGCAGTAACAACATTTTCAAAAAATAGGACAAGCGTTCTGCGAAAAGAAGAAAAGATTGTTATATGTTCTTAAAGAAAATTTTATTTTATTAATAAAAGAGTTAAGACACATTTTTGGCAAAAAAACGGCAAAAATCTAAAATTTTTTGAATTTTTAAATTAAAAAACGCATATTTTTGGATCTGTAAATGATATTGATCTGAAATTTTTTGTATATTATTTGAAATTTTGTTGTCTAACTAACAAGAAAAAGTTCATTTGGTCCAAAATTACGCCCAGTATTCAAAAAAAGGCGGACCAAGGTATGGTAAATTTGGTATCACTAAATTTTTAAATGCCTATAACTCGGATATTATAAGAGATAAGTAGTATGTTTTTTCAAGATCTCGTCGAGCTTTCAGAAAATATAAAAATCTTTGTATTTGGGTGAAAAATGGCACGAGTTTAAAAATTTTACATGTAGTACACAGAGGGAAAAAGAAATATACACGCTTGGTACCAAATTGGCACCAAAGAGTTTGTAATTTTTCAATAACAACCGTTGTCAAAGTATATACATACTTGTTGCAACGTTGTCAACATTGCAACAATTCGTTGTCGAAATCTAAATTTTTTACACATAAGTTGTCTAAATGTTAACAAACGTGGTAAGCTCACTATTGGCAACGGATTGTTTGCAATAGTGAACTTACCACGTTTGTTAACATTTAGACAACGTATGTGTAAAAAATTTAGATTTCGACAACGAATTGTTGCAATGTTGACAACGTTGCGACATAGTGTTGTCGTACGTATGTATATACTTTGACAACGGTTGTTGTTGAAAAATTACAAACTCTTTGGTGCCAATTTGGTACGAAGCGTGTATATTTCTTTTTCCCTCTGTGTAGGTACCCTGCTTCATCTTCAAAACTTAAACTTGAATACTCCTACGCTCACGCCAAATTTTATCCCGATCGGATCAGCCTTTTAGAAATGCCAGATTTATTTCCAAAAAATTTCGATTCTGCCCCACTGTGTAATGGAGTGTTATTTATAACCCCGGTACTAAGTAATATTGTTTTTTGTTCTTTTTCATTCTCCAGCTGGTATTTTTTAAGTTTTCTATGATACATGATCGATCCATAAAATAAGTAATAAAGGGACTTTTCGGAACTTTTAAGTTCTGCATATCGTCATATGAAATCAAAAAAGCCCTAAGTTACAAAAAAATCAAAATCGACTTTTTGATTGATTATGATGAAACGTAAACGCTAAATTTTACACTCCTACATTTAAAATCAACGTCACTATTAAATAAATTCTAAAAGGTTATGTTCTAAAATTACTTTAAAATTCATGAAAATTTTAAAATTCTTTTGAATTTTTAACTTCGAAACTGTGAAATGTTATAATTTATCATCAAATAAAACAAAAATTGCACTTTTAGCGAATCCTTGTAATTTAGAGATTATTTTAACAGTTTTAGAATTTTTTCAAAGAAAAATTCCAATTTCCGAAAATCTTTATGAAAACAAAGAATGCCTTCCATGTTTCGGCCTATTTGACCAACAAAAACCGATTTGAATTTAGTTGAGAATGTTAAAACTTACTATTTTTTTTAATGCAACTTACGCTCTTTTAGGTTTCAGAAAAAACAAATTCTTAAGGGCGTAAGTTTCATATCTCCGTAAGTAAAACAAAAACCGAAAATTTTTCTTCAAATAATAATTTGTCAGTGAGAAATATGCTTAACTTGAGAAAATGTTGAATATTTTTGGTTTATTTATCATTATAGACGGTTTTTTGCTTCTCCTGAAAAATTTGTTCAATGTAACTTAGTGCTTTTTGGATTTCATATGACGATATGTAGGTACTTTTTTAAGATTTCTTTAAAATTAAATGAGTAAATGAGAATCTACAAGAGGGGACTTTTTTATACTCTTTCGTCCTTCAACTTATACTTTTTTGAGTTTTTTATTAAATTGAACTTTTTGGTACTATATACCACTTCGACTGGTACTTTTTTGAGTTTTCCACTAAATTGAACATAGAAACATAAAATTAAGCATGTAGAGCCCGTAAATGGGAATCTATAAAAGGGTACTTTTTCGTTCTTCAAAGGTACTTTTTAAATTTTCTTGAGTATTGAACCAAGAAACATGAAATTAATCATGTATAGCCCTGATTAAGTAAGAACCTATAAAAATGCACGTTTTGATACCTTTTAGTTCTTCAAAAGGTACTTTTACAATTTTTGTATTATATTGAACCAAGAAACGTGAAATTAAGCATATAGAGCCCGGTTTAAATGAGAATCTATTAAAGTCGACTTTTTGGTACTTTTTCGTTCTTCAAAAGATACTTTTTGAATTTTCTATAATATTGAACCTAGAAGCATGAAATTAATCATGTAGAGCCCGGAGTAAATGAAAATCTATGAAATGGGCCTTTTGGGTACTTTTTCATACTTCGCCTGGTACTTTTTGAGTTTTCTATAAAATTGAACCTAGAAGCATGAAATTAAGCATGTAGAGCCTGGAGTAAATTAGAATCTATAAAAGGGGACTTCTTGGTTCTTTTTCGTCCTGGTACTTTTTGAGTTTTGAGTAAAATTGAACTAGTAGCATGAAATTGAGCATCTAGATCCTGGAGTAAATTGAGTTTTCTATTAAATTGAACCTAGAAGCATGAAATTTACCATATAGAGTCTGGAGTAAATAAGTGAGAAAATATAAAAGAGTGCTTTCTGGTACTTTTTTTGTTCTTTAAAAGGTATTTTTTATGTTTTTTTATAATATTGAACCCAGAAAAATGAAATTAAGCATGTAAAGCCCGGAGAATCTATAAAAAAGGACCCTTTGGTAATTTTTCGTTCTTCAACTGGTACTTTTTGAGTTTTCTATGATAATGAACCTAGAAACATAAAACTAAGCAATCAGGGACTTGAGTGATTGAAAATTTAAACTGGAGTATTTTCTGTTACTTTTTCGTTCTTTAACTGGTACTATTTGAGTTTTCTATAATATTGAACTTAGGAACATGAAATTAAATAAATGTGGTCTTTTGGTACTTTTTCGTATTTCAACTGCTACTACTTTTTGAGTTGTCTAAAATATTGAATATATAAACATAAGACTAAACACAATATTGAACCTAAAAACATAAAATTGGACACGCAGCTTCTTGATTGTATAAAAATCTGTATGCAAGGAATTTCTGGTTGAAAATTAAACATAATTTAATGAAAATCCATAAAAAGTCAGGTACATTTTCGTCCTTCATAATTAATTAATTGTCTGTAATATTGAGACTACACCATTTCAAGTTTAAATTGAGAAAATCCAAATTTGTATTGCGAAAAACCAAAATGAATTTCAGAAATCCAATTTAATGTTGAGACATAACAAAATTAAATTTAGGAATCAAAATTAATATTAAGAAAAAACAAATTGAAATTTGAAATTTCAACTCAATATTCAGAAAAAACCAATTGATATTGAAAAATCGAAATTAATATTGAGACAATACAAATTGAAATTGATAAAATACAAAATGATATTACGAAAACCTAAATTAATATTGGTAATAATAATTTTGTATTGAAATTTATAACATTTTAAATACATATCCTATTTAAAAGATTTATAAAAAAAGTATTTTCAAATAATTTCATACAAATTTTAAATATCTCATTATAATTTATTAATTTCTCAATTTTAATTTGTAATTTCTTAATATAATGTTGGAATTCTGAATTTCAATTAGTGTTTTCTCGATGTTAATTTGCATTTCTTAATTTAATTTTATTATTTCTCAATATTAATTTGGACTTCCCATTTTCAAATAGGTTTTTCTCAATATTAATTTAAATTTCTGAACTTTAATTTGTATTTTCCAAATTTTAATTTGTAATTCTCAATATAAATTTGTATTTTCTCAATTTAAACTTAAAATGGTATAGAATCATAAAATCAAATTTATAGAGTTCCCTTAGAGGGGATTTTTGGATATTGCAAATATATGTATATACATTTACAATAATAATATTTAGTGAAGGGTAGCAGAGCACACTGGGTATAGCTAGTCTATATATATATATAAAATTCAAACGTTACTGACTCACTGACTGATTCTTCATCGCACATTCATCGACGGTTTAAGCTAAAGAGCTGAAAATTGGACAGGAGATTGTTCTCCACTAAGACGGAAATTCGAATGTGTAGGGGGTAAAGAGGGCAAAAACGGATAAATTCGGTAACCTCATTTTCCTAAACTAGAAAAGATACAAAAACAGTTTAAAGCATATTGTAGTTCATTTAAAAAATAAGCGGACATGTGTCTGGTACTTTTTTCAATTTCGGCCCCTTTAGGGAATAAACGGGTAAAAACAGTATTTTGGTACTTTTTTGCACCCCATGTATCTTTTAAACCAACGAACATACAAAAAATATTTTTGATTCCTAACGAAAAAATAAAAATACGAATTTAGTACTTTTTGGATATTCGGGCGTTTAAGGGGTTAAATTTGTATGTATGTATGTATGTATTAGGGTGGTCGATTATTCGACATTTTCCAAAAACCGGTTTTCGAATAGTTCGAATAGTTGACATTTAAAAAAAACCGGTTGATATTTTTCAAATACAGAAAAAACCGGTTAACCGGTTTTTCATTATAAATAAAAAAATATATTTTAATTTGAAAAACTTAATGTTTATGTTTAAATTTGATTAATAAAACATGGCCCGAAATGATTTTTAACAGTTTAAAAGATTATAACTTTAGATCTAGTCGTCTGATTTACATTATTTCTTTAATATAAAAAAATTAGGAAAAAAGTGGGACACTTCTGTTAAACATAAGGTACTATGTAATCCTACCTTATTTTAAAAGCCCTGTTTAGGAAATTTGCACAGGCATTCCAACACTTCCATAAAATTTCAGCCGTAAATTAATTATTGTAATTGGAATATAATCTAAAGATTGATAAAATTTTATCAAACAGTTATCAATTTTACAAATAATTTTTTTTAATTAATTAGGAAAATCAAAAAAGTTTAACAAAGGAGCTGTAGAAAAATATACGCTAGATCCTCGACTCGAATATTTTTAAAATTAAGACGGGCTGTATTATTATTTACTTAAAAATTTAATTTAAATAATATTTGAATACAAAGCAAATAAAAGTATTCGAAACCGGTTTTTAAAAAGTGAAAAAAACGGGTTATTCGATATTCGAAAAATCAACATTAAGAAAAAACCGTCACTGGTAAAGCAGAAAAAACCGGTTTTAAAACCGGTTGTAAAATCGAGTCGATCACCCTAGTATGTATGTATGTATGTATGTATGTATGTATGTATGTATGTATGTATGTATGTATGTATGTATGTATGTATGTATGTATGTATGCATGCATGTATGTATGTATGCATGCATGTATGTATGAATGTATGTTTGCTTGGACTTTAGAGACTGCTAAACGGTTGGACTGATTTTCCTCAAATTTTCACAGAGTCCTCTAATTTTTCGGAGCCACTTTAGTATCAACATGAATACTTAGGACAAAAAATTAGAGCTAGCAATAGGGGGAGTGGCACCTCCCATATGAATTAAATACAAAAAATTGTTTATTTGGAAAACTATTGGAGCTGGGATCTTTAAATTTTGTGCAAAGCACTTTAACATCTGTGTGAACATTTTGGGGAACTAGCAAAAGGGGCCGTGGTACCTCCCATATGAGTTAAATAAAAAATTTTGTGGGAAACTATTGAAGGTAGAATCTTAAAATTAACCAAAAAGTGAATATTTGGAGGTAAAATGTGCGGACATTCATTTGGGGTTCTTGGAAACTCTCATATGAATTAAACACAAAAATTTGTATATCTGAGAAACTATAAGAGCTAAAATCCTTAAATTTTTCGCTAACAATCTGACATGTGAATATTTGAATCTAGAATCCTGAAATTTTGCACAAAGAATTTTCACATTTATGTGAACATGGGAGGTACCATACCCCTATTGCGGACTATCAAAGGGGGCTACGGTACCTCCCATATCCATTAAAATAAAAATTCGTACAACTGGGAAAGTAATAGACCTAGAATTTTCGAAAATCGTAAAGTGCGGTTTATATTTATACTGTTTTTAGGGTAGCAATATAATATTAAACCTAGAAACATGAAATTAAGCATGTAAACCCCGAAGTAAGTGAGAACGTATAAAAGGGGACTTTTTGGTACTTTTTCGTTGTTTAACTGGTACTTTTCTTTTTGGTACTATTTCGTTCTTCAAAAGGTGCTTTTTGAGTTTTCTATAATATTGAACATAAAAACATGAAATTAAGCATGTAGAGACCGGTGTAAATGAGAACCTATAAAAGGGGCACGTTTTCGTTCTTTAACTGGTACTTTTTGAGTTTTCTATAATATTGAACCAAGAAACGTGAAATTAGGAATGTAGAGCCCATAGTGAAGGAGAATTTACAATAGGAGACTTTTTGGTACTTTTTTCAAAAGGTACTTTTTGAATTTTTTATAATATTGTACCTAGAAACGTGAAATTAATCTTGTAGAGTTTGAAGTAAGTGAGAACATATAAAAGGGAACTTTTTGGTACTTTTTCGATCTTCAAAAGGTACTTTTTCAATTTTATATAATATTGAATCTAGAAACATGAAATTTAGCATGTATAAGCCAGAGTAAATGGGAACCCACGAAAGGGAACTTTTTGGTACTTTTTCGTTCTTTAACTGGCACCTTTTGTGTTTTCTATAATATTGAACCTAGAAACATAAAATTAAGCATGTAGAGCCCGGAGTAAATGAGAATCTATTAAAGGGGAATTTTTGGTACTTTTTCGTTCTTCAATAGGTACTTTTGAATTTTCTATAATATTGAACATGGAGACATAAGGAGTAAATAAGAACCTATAAAAGAAAATCCTTTGGTACTTTTTCGTTCTTCAACTGGTTTTCAATTACATTGAACATAGAAACTCAAAACTAAGCATTCAGGGACTTATGTGAAAGAAAATCTAAAATGAAGTATTTTCTGTTACTTTTTCGTTCTTTAACTGGTACATGAAATTAAATAAAAGATGTCTTTTGGTATTGTATAAACATTAAATGAAACATGATTGATGAAAATGATTGAACGAAAATATATAAAGAGAGACTTTCTGGTACTTTTTTCAATAATAATTTTTGAATTTTCTATAACATTTAACATAAAAACATAAAATTGGACACGCAGCATCCTGAGTGTATAAAAATCTGTATGAGTGGAACTTCTGGTTGAAAATTTAACATGCACCATCCTTATTCAACTAAAATCTAAAAAAGGGACTTTCTGTTACATTTTCGTTCTCCAACTGATATTTTTTGAGTTTCCTGTAATATTGAAACTAGAATCATTCATTATTGATTGAAAATCTATGAATTATTAAACCTAGGAACCTGTATGAAAATCTATAAAAGAGGACTTTTTGATATTGCAGATATACATAAATGTATTCTTGATTGACTGAAAATTTACAATAATATTTATTTTATTTCATTACGATGAGGATAACGAAGCACGCTGGGTACAGCTAGTATATTAATAAATAGTACGGTTTTTAAATAAAATAGTTTATAAAAGGATTCGCAAACTTGGAAACAGTGCAGAACTAAAATCAAAAATATGTTAGCTGATAGCTGCACACACACACATACATATTTCTCCAGGTTAGTTAAACATCGTGTATCTATATATATAAAAATTAATGTGTGTTTGTTTGTATGTTTGAACGTTATAGACTACAAGACGGCTGAACCGATTTTCTTGAAATTTTCACAGCGTATTTCTGTATGTCTGGAATAGGTAATCGGTAATATTTTGAAATTTAAAGTGGGCGAGGGGCCACGCCCATTTTAAGAAAATATAAAATCCGTATATTTCAGATAATATAACAGTTAGAGTCCTCAAATTTTGTCGGAGCCACTTAGTGTCAATATGATTATTTAGGACAAATAGGAGGCGGACTAGCATTAGGGAACGTGGTACCTCCCATATAATTAAATACAAAAATTAGTTTATCTTGTACACTATTACAGTTACAATCTTAAAATTTTGCTCGAATAACTTTAACATCCATTTAAACATTTTGGGTAATAAATACTACCCATGAGAGGAGCGGCACCCCCATATTAATTAAATACAAAAATTCGTTAATGTGGTAAACTAATAGAACTAAATTCTTCAAATTTTGCACGAAGAACTTAAATATTCATCTGAACATTTTGGAGCAAAAACGGCGGACTTTCTTCTGGGGCGGCTTGAAGCCCAGAACTTTGACATTAACTTGAACATTTACAGTATAACGGGCGGACTTTCAATGGGGAAGTTGGTACCTCCCATATGAATCTATATACATATGTATATAAAAATGAATGTGTGTTTGTATGTTTAATTGGACTTAATAGACTGCTAAACGGCTGGAGCGATTTTCCTGATATATTCACAGTATCTTCCTGTATGTCTTGAAGAAACTATAGGATACCTTTTGTTTTAGAATTTCAAGTAGCGAAGTGCCACGTCCACAAGAACTTTCATATTCATGTTAACATTTAGAGAAAAATGGGCGGACTTTCAATGAATTAAATACAAAATTTCTTATATCTGGGAAACTATTAGATTATTCACATTTTTCATGGGTTACATTTAAATCTTAATTAACGTTTGGACAAATTAACGAACTTGCAATAATTTGAATGCCATCTCATTATACGTCCTATATATATATATATATATATATATATAAAACAGACTGCTTGTTTGTGTGTTTGTTTGTTACGCTTTCACGGCAAATCTACTGAACCCATTTACAGGAAATTTGGACCGCTAATAGGTCTAACCCCAAAAGGAACAATAGGCGATATAAGATCTTGATCGGATTCCACGCCCCTTTTTACGCCCACTTTTTGTAAAACTATTATTACACCAATTTTGCAATCACAATATGCAAAAACTACTAAACCGATTAACCTGAAATGTTGCATACCGATAGGTATAATCTTGGAAAGAACTATAGGTTATATATAAGAACTTGGTCCGATGCCACGCCCCTTTATACGCCCACTTTTTATAAAACTATCCTTAACTATATCTTATATAGTTATATATATAATAAAATTTGTCGTTTTTTATCGCTTATATAAATAAACAAAACCAAATGTTTATGTTTTGTTTGACAAATTTAAATTGAAAAATAAATTAAAAAGAAAAATTATTTTTGTAAGAAACTTTTTATGAATGAAAATTGCATCTAAATTATGAAATATCACGTAATATATGATGGATATTAGGCGGCATATAGTCTCCAATAACTAGAGACCTGTAAATAAACTGTTATTTAAAATTTCACGTGAATTAACTAGAGTCTATATTATTTCATACAAATGAAAAAAATGTTGCTGAAATGTTGTTAGAAACATTTCACATATTTTTCAACCATACAAACATAGTACTAATTCAGCAACATTTTTCCATAAAATTTTCATTAAAATTTTTTTGTATGAAGTTTTTAAAAATTTCACATGAAATTTTGAACAAAATGCCAAGCTTAAAGCGTTTTCATCCGGAAAACTATTTTTATTTAAAAACCTGTATATTCTCAGAAAATAACTATTTTAAAACAGAATCTTTATTGGATCTTAAATGAATGTCTACGATTCCACATTTGTATGCAGAACAAAAACTACTGAACAAAAACCGCTTCTAAAATAGGGAAAATAATATATTCATTTTCACTTAAATTCGAATTTTAAATCGGCTGTGGTTCCTTCCTTCCTTCATTCATATCTCCCCTTAAAATTTCTATTTATATAACTCTTTAAAAAATTGCTTTAAATAACTCCCAATTTGAGAAAAGAATAAAGATCGATAATCACTTATATTATCCATACAAATCGAGTTTTATCATCATTATATATTTATCATTATATCAAAAATAAAAAAATTAAATTTATTGTTAATCGAGACAATAAAAATCTATGATCAGGTAAATATGCCATCAAAAAATTATCTTGATATATAGAGATATGTATTTGACTACTCATTAGAGTGTCCCGAAAGACAGCACTTTTGCAAATATTAAATAGGTAGACCTCTCAAACGATGCATAGAAAGCATTGTTCATTTACAATTTGGATAAATTGATTTTTCGATATCTTTTTATACTTTTAGAAAATTATCAACCAAAAATTCTGCACAACTTTTTCTGTATGTAGCACCGTATTTATTCTAAGCTTTTCAAATTAAATAATTTTGAATAACTCCAGCTCACATTTTCCATTTACCATTTACAAATTCCAAAATTTTTTTTTAATTAGAGGAAGACGTGGATACTTTAATAAGTAAAATTATTTGTACATCACACGATATTTGACCTTTATTTCTTCGGATTTAATAAGTGGTGTCTAAATTCAGTCAAAACTTTAGTGTGGATGCATAAAAGCTAATGAATAAAAATAATATGTTTAAACATACTTTTGTATAAATGGATGTATTTTTGAGAAACAATGATGAGACAAAAACGGTGGTTTGCTCTTTAATGAACCACTCAAAATTTTTGTCAAATTAAAAGTTGTTTTGTTTTCTCTGTTAAGATTCAAGGATTCTTCATATTTTTTAGAACAGAATAAAACGTAATTTTGTTATTTTTAAAAGAATTTGAGATCTTACAAATTTTTCATAATTTTGTGCAGAATGTTTCATAATCGTTTCACCAGGGGCACTACAATTCAAAGTACGTAAGTAAGTGTGACCGAATTTAAACTGAACAGTTCTTTAAATCAACTGCACATGGGAAAAATAAAACAACTAGTTTGCGCAGGGTACGCGCAGCTAGTATATCTATAAAAAACTATTATAGATAGAATCTTGAAAATCGTTAAGTGGGATTTTTTATTTATATTGCTTTTAGGGTAGCAAAGCACACTGGGTATAGCTAGTTATATATATAGATTAAAGTTATTTACATAGAATAACGTCGAAATATTAGTGTTATATGTAAGTGAATTTGAACCATCAAGTCCTTTTATGAAGGGACATTATATGGGGGATAGGATCAAATGAGGACCGATCATTACGAAAATCAGCAGTGTAGTTAAAACTTATATAAAACTAAGTTTTGTCGATTTTTTGAGTGATACAAGAACATTTAACATTTTTATGAACTCAAATGCATATTCGGGGATCGGTTGTATGGGGGCTATACAAAATAATGGACCGATTTTAACCATTTTCAATAGACCTTGGAAGAGTATGTGCCAAATTTCATCAAATTATATTGCAAATTGCGACCTGTAGCGTGTGAATAATGTTTACATGGACAGATAGACAGACAGACAGCCGGACGTACGCATGGACGGACATAGCTAAATCGACTCAGAAAGTGATTTTGAACCGATTGTTATACCTTAAACATACATCAGCACAAACCTAATAAATAAATAGATGGGTGGATAAAACCGGAACTTTTTTGGTATCTTTTTTTGGTCTCACTTAAACGGCTGTAACGATTTTCTTTAAATTTGAAACATAGTTAGATATATAGTTGTATGGTGTGATAGCCCATATTGTTTTCCAAAACTTGGATAAGAAGGAACAAGAAGGGGTATATGGATGAAAAAGGGACAAAATTCGTACTTTTGGTCGTAAATACTAATTAAAATGTCTGAAATATGTATTAGCAAAGTTCCGTTTCGAAGGTTTGACAAAAAATAAGAGAAAAGGCGAAAAAACAGAAAAAGTTGTACTTCTATGTTTAAGACCGATTTTTTTCATTCTAAAGTAAAAATATTTTAGACGATGCACAGTGAGACATTTGGCCTTTTTAGAACGACAAAAATAAAAAAATAAACGCTTTCCAATTGTCTTGCTTGTTATTATGGTTAACAGTAAACATTCCTTTAACCCGAAATATAGGTGCTCAAAGTTGCTCCTCTTAAAAATAAAATAATTTTCTTGTAATATTCCTGAAGCGGCATATTAATTTTGAATGCGTATATTTGGGTAAATATTTCAGATAATTATATAGTTTCTTCAGTGTATTATAATTTAATACTTCGGAATTATTCTGCAATGATTTTTTAGATAAAAGTACAATTTTAAAGGTTTTATTTTTAACTCTAAGAAAAAATACTATTAATAATAAAAATATATTTCAAAATTAAATTTTTAATGGAATAGATCTAATGACTGCAGCCAATTGCAGTTATCTAATTAAACCCCTTGCATAGGAAAATTTCTATAGAGACATATATATGAAAATTGGCTGCGACCTTTTGCGATCTTCAGAGATATTCAAAAAAATTAGAGTGTCCTATAGGATTTAATATGTTTTTTAAAATTATGTGTAAGCTCACGTTAGGGGAATACATAAATTTTTGGCCTTGGCACCATGTATTAACCCACAATTACTGCTTTTAAAAAACAATTACTTAAGCCAATCAGGGGTCACAGCTTTATTTAAAAAGTAATATTTTCTTTTTATTTCCAGTGTTAAATTCATTGATTATAAATTTATTTTTTTCTTTGTAACAACCGCGGAATTTATATATTATTTTAAATTTTAATAATAGTATAAATCTTTTGTTAATGTTCTATTCAATTATATGCAAATATTTGTACAATTTGAGAAAAATTTCTAAAAGTGACAACACTAATATTTATTAGGTATGTTATATAAAGCATGTTTGTAAAAATTATAGAAGAGCATGCACTAAACCTGCAATGCAGAGCATTTGAGACAAATCGGATAATACCAACCCGTTTCAAACAGTATATAAACGTTGAAAATGTGTTTAAATAGGAAAATGGGTTATTAACTTTTTGCAGAGACTGTGCAACAAATATTTAAATTTTGCATTTTCTTATATATAAATAGCAATCTGTATAAAATTGTCTTTCTAAAAATATATAAAAATTCAAAATCAAATCAAAATGCGACCAAAAATTAAATTTTTATTCAATATATACTTGTAAAAAATATATACTTGTAAAAAATGCTGCCACGCAGTCTTATCGTGCTGATTGTTATGTGGAGCGTTTGGGCAATTGTTTCCTAACTGTAACTAAAAGTAGAACTCAATATCACTAAGATTTGATTAATGTCTTTCTAAAAGTGCCAAATGTCTCACTGTGCACAGAAAAAAATATGCACAATTTTTTTCTTAACAATCGTTTGCTTAAATTTAATTTCGATTTTTATAAATATTTTTATTTGGGTTTATAACGAATTTGTTTGATGTTCACACAGAAGGAAAATATTTTCTAACAAACACTTTATTGAAATAAATTTAACTTTCAGTAAATATTTTTACTGATTCAATAAATGTTTTTGTTTGAGTTTTATTTTTATGTCAGCATATGGAATACAACAATAAAACCAGTTTTGGAATGTACTAAAATGAATTGATATAATTCTTATTTGGTTTATAACATTTAATGTATAAGTGTTTTAGTTTTCACAGTACAAAATAATAGTTTCTAGAATTAGAAACGTTTTCTTAAAAATGTTGTAAGTATATATGTAATTTTTTTACTACTTTTAGTTTTAAATATTTTTTGTAAAGTTTTTATTAAAATTTAGTATATATTTTTTAACAAAATTTTTATAGATTCAATAAAAAATTTTCTTATTATTATTGCCAAAATACATTAAATAATTTAACTGTTTCAGATAACATATTTGCTTGAATTTCAGTACAAATACTAATAACTTGTGTTATTGTTTCAGTAAAATAATTGTTTGGAAATGTTGCGATTATTTATTAATGTTTTTCGTAAATAGTATATTATTTTAATAAGAAAAATCCTGAAATTTTTTCAATAAAGAATTTACGAATTTGAGTACTTGATTTTACGAATTTCGTGATAGGTCCTATTTTAGTAAAAAAAATACTTGGCTTTATGAATTTTTTGTTTGATTTTGAATTCCATTTTTTTCTGTGCACCATCAAAAACGTGGGGGGTATATTGATTTTGTCATTCCGTTTGTAATACATCGAAATATTGGTCATAGACCCACAGAAGTATATATATTCTGGGTCCTTATCAAATTCTAAGACGATCTAGCCATGTACGTCCGTGTGTCTGTCTGTAGAAAGCACGATTGAGTCCGAACGGAATGGATAAAATTTTCAACAAATATTCTCTATAGTTTGTTTGGTATTGAAAATGGGCAATATCGGTCCACGTTTTCGGATAGCTCCATACAAGTGGACCCTCGAAAAACAGCTTTAACGGGCACATCTTTTTTAAAAGTAAGAGTATAGCGATGAAATTCGAAACAAAATTGTTTCATATAAGCCAAAACCTCCCTACCAAATTTTATGAGGATCGGTCAATAATTGACCCTACCCTATAAGGTCCCCTTTAGAAAATCACTATAACGCTCATTACTGGCTTAAAAATAAGAATATAGCGATGAAAATCGACAGGCCTAAGTTTCGTGAGAGACAAAATATCTGTACCAAATTTTATATGGATCGGTTAATAATTGACTGGCTTACAAATACGAGTATAGCAATGAAATTTGACATAAGCAAGTCCCTGACGAGCCTCTCTACCAAATTTTATGTGAATCGGTCCATAATTGACCCTACCCCCCATATAAGTCTCTTACGAGCAAAATCCTCTCCAGAAAATTTTATGTGGGTCGACCCATAATTGACCCTACCCTCAATATAAGGTCACTCCAGATCTTTAGTGGCTTAAAAGTACGAGTATAGAGATGGAATATGATATAAGTAAGTTTCTTATGAGCCAAAACCTAAGAAACTTAAATAGGAACGTAAATTATCCTATCAAATCTCATGCGGAAAGTGTCGGGATGTGTCGATGTAAACATGTTTTATATGAACCAAAATCGGTCTAAAAAATTATGAAAAATTTTATGAAAAACGGTCAATAATTCACCCTACCTCTCATATAAGGTCCTCCCCAGTAAATTTGATAAGTAATATCACCCTGATGTTTATAGGAGAGCATTCTTTTTACGGCATACGGTTTGATGGTGGGAATATTAGATTCGGCATAGCCGAATATAGCACTCTTACTTGTTGGTACTGTGTTGGTTCCTTTTATAAATATTGTTCAAATTCAATGAAATTTCTTTTATAGATTTATAAGATCACAAAAAAATTTTAAGCAGTTTCATAAGGAGACCTTCAGCATTAAAAATAAAAAAAAGAAATGGAAAAATTATCACTTTATGCTTTAAGTCAAGAATTATTCTTTGTCCAAGTTAAATATGTATATTTACCGAACTAGATAGATTATAATTTTGGATTGCAAATAAATTTGAGTTTTAGCTTTAAAATTGGCAAAAAAAAATGTGAAGTAATCTCTTAGTGAGGGGTAAAATGAGTAAATTTTTTTTTCGTAAATGCTATATTATATTATTTAAGTCAACGACGTTTTTATATTTCTGATGTTGAAAAATTTCAGGATTTGATCTATGGACATAATGCAGATTTTTTAGTTTACTCTGGTGGTTGAACACCACTTAAAACCCCGGACAACGTCGGTTTCAGAAACAAGAAAAATTACAATTTCAACCAAAAAAGCATAAATTTCTAAGTGAAAAACAAACAAAACTAACAATACTCACATGTACTCAGTTTTGCACGCAATGAAATCTTTAGCATTTTTAATATTTTTTTAAAGTCCGATATTAAATAAATTACTTTTTAGACGTTTCAGTATACTTTCTACCAATTGTTCATTACTTTATTTGGAATACATTCCTAATCGCGGCATTGTACCAACCGTCTCTTCAGGGTTCCCCACAAAATCTCAGTCGGATTGTATTGACCACATCACCAATAATACATATTGTGGCTTATGCAAGTTATTACGATTTTTGACGTACGATTTGTGTCGCCATCTCGAGGCGAATATAATTCATCCCCAGTACAGGGGCTCTTATCTACAAAAGCAAAACGATGAATCTTCAAAATTCAAAGAAGACAGCGTGAACTGAATATTATAACAAAAGAAAATTTTGATCTTTAATCCGTTATTCGCCTTCATGCAGAAATATTCATTACTCAGTAGGATTGGCGCTCTATCTACATAACCAGGATGATGAGTCTACAAAGTTGGGATGATAAGTCTACAAAGGTAGAATGATGTGTCTACAAAATACGTCGATTTTTTCAGAATGGCTCTCGCTGCCTTGGAGAGATAATACAAAGACATCATGGCAAGGAAACTGTAACACACTATTTTCTCATGGGGTTGGTTTACATAGTGCCACCTTAGACCATTGCAAAGAATCGACGAAATATTGAGGAAAGAAGACTATATGCGTATTTTGTAGACTCATCATACCGATTTTGTAGACTCATAATGCCGATTTGGTAAGTAATTTGGTAAGTAAGGATGCCAATCCTTTGGAAGAAGCAATTTTTTAATGATGTATAAAATGCTGTTCCGATAAAATTTTTCTATTGATGCAGATGTCATCTAAAAGCCCCGTCCCCAATACGATTGAGAATTTTTGCTGGTTGGTGGTTGCGGAAATGCCGATTATCTCCAATCAATTTGGAGGAGCTTTACCAGCGGATCCAGCTCGAATGGGAGAGTTTTCAACATAAAATAATGAATTAGTGGTTTAAAGTATGCATATAGGAAGTGATTTATGTCAAAAAGATTTTTGAAAAAATATAAAAAATACTACAATTTCCTACAGATTTCGTGTCGTGCAAAAATGAGTACATGCGAGTTATTTCAGATTTGTTTGTTTTTTATACTTAGAACTTGATGTTTTTGTTTTAAATTGTAATATATTTCGTTAAATATTAGACATAAAATAAATCACAAGAAATTTTTGGATTTGCATTTTTATACCCTACACCACTTTAGTGGGGAGGGTATATTGGGTTTGTACTGATGTTTGTAACGCACAATAATATTGGTCCTATACCCACCTTAAAGAATACCAATCGGCTTAGAATCATTTTCTAAGTGGATTTAGCTATGTCCGTCGCAATTTTGAAGATAATTCAATGAAATGATCTTGATCTTCTATTGTCAAATAGGGCTGTCAAGTTCATCATTATGTCTAATATACTCGTATCTCTACAAAAAGCTGCAAAACCAAGTTCTATACTAGCCTTGATGACCCTCATAAATTTTATAATTATAGGGTCTCATTGGATCCACAATTTTATTCAACAGTAAATATAGTATATCTGAGGCAAGGTACAGTTCAATTTATATGCTTTATTATGAAAACTAAATCACATTTTATTTTTTAACGGGTGTAGGGTATTATATGGTCCTCCTTCCCACGACTATAATTTCTTACTTGTTAGTTTTGTTTTTAAATCATAAGTAGTGCACAAATTACAAATATACACTCACCTTTGGTCGCCAGTGTATACAGTAGATTTATTCAAAATTTTATTAACATATATAAACAGTTTTTGAATAATTTATTGAGTTTAAATTGATTTTCTCTAAAAAGAGTTATATAGGAAGTATGATCAATTATGGACCGATCCTCATAGAATTTTGTAAAAGAATTTTAGCTATACACACTAACATTTTAAGCGTTAATGTAATATGGGCCTACCCATTAATTGACCTCATAAAAAATGATAAAGACTTAAGTTTCAATAAAACATTTTTTATTGAAAAATTTCATTGCTATCCATCAGTGTTAATCTAATTTTTGAAAGGTGAAATTATATGGTGGGTTGGATCCAAGAACGCCGATCTTCATACAATTTTATATAGAGATAGAGTTGATATACAACTAGTTTATGTCGAATTTTATCGCTATGCTGGAATTTTTAATCCAATTATGATCGTTTAAGTAGTTTTCTGAGGGGAATTTTTTTTTTCTATTGGCGACAGGGTCAATTATGGAACAATCCTCATAAATTATGGGCCTATCCTTATAAAAGTTTACACAGAAATTTAAGTTCCCTTAAAACATGTTTGGGCCGAATTTCACCGCTATAGATGCTTCTTTTAGCCAGTAATGAGCGATAAAGTAATTTTCTGAAGGGTACTTTATTTGTGGGATAGGGTCAATTATGGAACGATCCTAATAAAATTTGACGAGGAGATTTAGGTTCTTACAAAATATGTTTCTGGGAATTTCACATTGTTTGAAGGGGAATTTATATGGGGGCTAGGCGAAATCGGATATTGCCCATTTTCAATACTAAACAAACTGCATCAACTAAAAATATGTATGAAAAATGTCAGCTCGATAGCAACTTCCATTTGGCCTCTATCGTGTTTTCAACAGACGGACGGACATGGCTAGATCGTCTTCGAATCTAATAAGGACTCAGAATATATATACTTTTATTGGTCTTAAACGAATATTTCGACGTGTTACAAAAGGAATGACCAAAACAATATACCCCCATCTTTTTTGATGGTAGGAATAAAAAAATAGTAATGAGTTATGTGCGTTTAAGTGATTTTCGGAAGGGATGGATATGGATATCATAATATATAATTAACATAATTTGGTAATGAGTTATATGCGTTTAAGTGTATTTTTGAAGGGGACTTTGTATGGGACCGTGAAAAAAATTTTAAATAACATTTCTGTATACAAATATAATATTTATTCCAAATTACTTTGTTAATAAGTAATAAGCGTTAAAGTGATTTTCGGAAAGGGACATTGATTGGGAGCTACGTCCAATTATGGACCGATCGTAAAACAAAAATTGCAGTAACATTTTTGTATAAACAGAAAAAACTGAAAATGTGTTTTAATTATCAAATTAATTGTATCAAGCAAGTTTTTCACCCATCAACAAAATGATGATATCAATTATGAAATTTGTAAAAAAATATTTTTTCCTACTAAAGAAATAATGAAAACAATTAACATCACTAATTATACTCAAAATTTGAAATTAGTTAATTCATTAATTGGATAAATTAAATATTTAATAAAATAAAACTTACATTTTAATTAGTTTATTAATCAAATGAATTAAACAGTTTGATTAAAAATTTATTAAAAATCAATTAAGTCGATGATTGAAACAATCAAAGCGTTAATGCTTACAACTTTAAAGGATTACTTTACCTTTAACAATGCGTAAAACACTCACACAAATATCTCTTTGTTGTCACATTTGAACAAATAAAGTGATTTATAAATTTTAAAATATTTATGAAACTTCAACTTCTTATGCCTAAAATATTATTGACTATTTAAGAATTAAAAACATACTTTCCATTATAAATAAAGAAATTATTAAAAGAAAATATCAAAACAAAAAAATAATAAAAAAGTAGGCTGGAAAAACTTTTTCAGACAATTAAAAAATTAATTGATGCAATTAAAAATGCTAATCAAATTTGTATACTTAGGATCAAAACAATTTGATAATTATGACAATTAAAAAAATTGTTTAAATAAAAGTTAAAGAAAGAGGAAAATATGTTAATTGAAAATAAACTACCAATAATTTTTTCTGTGTATAAAGGCAATATTTGTGCCATATTTTGTATTATCTGGTAATGAGTTCTGTCTATTTAAGTGTTTTTCTGAAGCGGACTTTGTATGGAAGGTACGACCAATTATAGACCGATTCATGTTTCCTTTGTGTGAATTCTGCTGACATAAAACTTTTATTTGTGAAATTTTAAAAATATGTTGTCATTCTAGTGGAAGTTATTAACAATGAACTCATTTTCTGGGTATATGAAATTGTCGACCGATTCCGCCAATTTTTAACAAAAATCAAGTTTTCGTGTGTGCAAATTTTCATGGAATTATATTACATAGTTTTTGTGAAAATTGTACACAGAAAAAAGTTTGAGCATAAATATTATGAACAGCTTTCATTGACTAAAGTTAATAACAAAGAATAATAAGAAGTTGGACTATGACATTGTTTTACAACAATAATATTTCCTTCTCTTCACAGACGAGTTCTGTGTAAATTCAACACACTTGTGAGAACTCAATTCTCTCACAATACTTCAAAACTTTTTCGAGAAAATACCGGGATAATAGGACTTGAACGACGTTTTTTCACAAACACATAACTATTTTTTAATTTTTTACACAATTTTATCGCATTTAACAATCCGAAATATTTTTATTTTTCACAAACTAAAAAATATTTTTTAATTTTTTTGACAATTAATTTTTGTGTGTTGAAATTAAAATTGACAAAACAAAGTTGTATATTTTGGTATTGAAAATGAAAAAATTATTTAAAATAAACTTATTTTTTTTTGCAAAAAAAGAGATTTTAAGTCCGAAAAATATATTTATTAAATGTTTACTGATTAGATGTGGGCAAAATAAATTAAAAAATCTGCGAATGTAGAAATATAAATGTTATTTATTTTTCCTAAAATTTTTATGTACGATTTTATGCAAGTATGTATGTTTGGAAAGTGTGGTGAAAGTGGTTGGAGCTCCAATACTAATACAAAAATTCTACCAATACATACTTAGAGTTAGGTACCGAATGACAACTCCTTTACGTACCAACTGACAAGCCCCAATTTCTTTATATTCTTTGGTTAATAATATTTAAGAATAAGTTCCTAAATTGTATAAATTTTTTCATTTTTATTTTTTTTTTAATAATCTAGAAGCCTTGACTTAAAAAATTAAAAATTTTCTCTCCATTTTTCTATTTGTTAAAAAATGATTGAAATTTTCTTTGGAAAATTTTTTATTTCTTTATGATTTTTAGATCGAAAACAATGAAATATTCGCGTAACTTGCAGGATTGTCTGAAGAATGGATGTTTAGCTATAATTGCAGATGTTTTTATACCCTCCACCACCATCAGTCGTGAAATATTCATCTGAGACCCAACAAAGTATACATACATATTTTTGATCCTTATGAAATTCTGAGTCGATTTAGCTATGTCCGTCTGTCTGTCTGTCTGCCTAAAACACGCTCTCGTTAAAACTAAGCAAAAGAAATAAACCAAATTATCCTAAGCAGTTCAGACTACCTCCCCCATACAAAGGTACATATTTCCGGAAATGGATTTATCGTTAATTACTTCCTCAAATATATCGGTATCAACACAAATTTTTGCACATATAAATAAAATATCAACAAAAATCATACTACCATCGTAGATTAGTATCGGTCCACAATTGGTAATAGCTCCCATATAAGGCCCTCTTTCGAAAATCATTTAAAAGCTCATATTTCATTGTCAAATAAAGCTATCTTGATACAATTCGGCACTAATATGTTTAGTCTAAATATGAATCATTCTACCAAATTTTTTCCGGAAATCACTTAAACGCATATCTTTCATTAAATTATAAAGCTATCGGGATAAAATTCGACACAACTATGTTTTGTATACATACAAGTCATTCTACAAATTTTTTTATGGATCGGTCCATTATTGGTCATAGCTCCCATATAAGGCCCACTTCCGAAAATATCTTAAAAACACATATTTCATTGTCAAATAAAGCTATCGTGATAAAATTCTACATAAATATATTTTGTCCAAACATAAATTGCTCTACTAAATTTTTTCGGATAGGCCCATAATTGGTCATAGCTCCCATATTAAATTGAAAATCACTTAAACGCATATATTTCATTGAATTCTAAAGCTATTGGGATAAAATTCGACAAGAATATGATTTGTGTATATTCAAATCATTTTACCAATTTTTTTACGGATCGGTACATTATTGGTCATAGCTCCCATATAAGGCCCACTTCCGAAAATCACTTAAAAGCACATATTTCATTGTCAAATAAAGCAATCTTGATAAAATTGGACACAAATATGTTTTGTCTCTATATGAGTCACACTACGAAATTTTTTCCGGATAGGCTTATAATTGGTCAAAGCTCTCATATAAAGTCCACTTCCGAAAATCACTTAAACGCATGTATTTCATTAAATTCTAAAACTATAAGAATAAAATTCGACTTGAATATATTTTGTGTACATATAAATCATTCTACCACTTTTTTCCCGGATCGGTCCATTATTGACCATAGCTCCCATATAAGTCCAACTTCCGAAAATCATATTTAATTGTCAAATAAAGTTATATTGATAAAATTCGACACAAATATGTTTTGTCTTTGTATGAATCACTCAACGAAATTTTTTCCGGATAGGCTCCCATAGAGGGTCCACTTACGAAAATCAGTTAAACGCATATATTTCTTTGATATATATATTTCGGTATAAAGTACGACTTGAATATGTTTTGTTAGCATATAAATTATTCTACCAAACCTTACACAAAACATATTTGTGTATATATACATAATATAAAGTCCACTTCCTAAAATCACCTAAACGCACATATTTCATTAATTAATAAATCTATTGTAGTAAAATTCGACTTTATTTTTTTGGCATATAATGCGAAATTTTTTCTTTATCGGTCGATAATTGGTCGCAACTTCCATATAATGACCATTTACGAAAATTACTCAAATGTACATTTACAATCAAAGTAATCGGGATAAAATTCGACATAAATGTGTATTTTGTATATATAAATCATTCTACGGATTTTTTCCGGATCGGTCCATAGGTTGTCTTAGCCCATATAAGGTATACTTGTCCCATATAAGGTATACTTCTGAAAATCACTTAATTCGTAATTAAATGATTATATCCGGATAAAATTCAAAATAAGTATGTTCTGTGTACAGATAAAACATCATGGAAACAAAAATTTTGCCAAGTTATCTAAAAATTAGATAGTTAAATGGGTTTTAATAAAAAGTAGCTTGCTGGTGGAGGGTATTTAAGAATCGGCATAGCCGAATATAGCACTCTAACTTGTTTATTTCATATTTTGTTTTCCAATATTTTTGTTTATTTTTCATAAAAGTTCGTATTATATGGTTATTTTCTATTACAAGATCGTGTTTTATATCCTTCACCTTCGTGAGAAGGGTATATCTAAGTTTGTCATTCCGTTTGTAATTTCTATAATATAATTTTCCGACCCCATAAATTATATATATTCTGGATCCTAATAGGTAGCGGAGTTGATTAAGCTATGTCCGTCTGTCTGTCCGTCTGTGTGTTTGTTGAAATCAGTTTTTAGAGTACCCCAGATATCGGCGAGATCCGAATCTTCAATAATTCTGTTGGATATGCTTTCGAAAAGATCGCTATTTAAAATCAGCAAAATCGGTCCGTAAATACCGGAGTTATGAGCAAAAATCCGAGACAACCTCTGAAAATTTCATAAAAAAGATAATTTTTTTCATGCTTGATATAAGCAACAACAACAATACTACTTACTCATTGCGTTGTGAATTTTGTTTTTGTTATACCCTCCACCACCATGAGTGGTGTGGTATAAATAACTTTGTCATACGTCTGTCCGTCCGTCCGTCTGTCTGTCTGTCTGTGTAAAACACGCTCACGTAAAAACGAAGCGAAATAAATTATTAAAATATGGCCAGAATATTCCCTATTGTCCTAGGCAGTTTGGTATTGAAAATGAGCAAAATCGGTTCACATTGGGAAAAGTTCTGAATCAAAATTTACAACAACTCAGAAAAAATAAGCATTTTTTACACATTCTGATGCAATTTTCACGAAAACTATGCAATATAATTACATAAAAATCATCACACATTTGTTTTTACACGAGAACTTTATTCTTGTTGAAAACTGCCGGAATCAATCCACAATTTCTTATACCTACCATACAAAAGTACATATTTCCGGAAAATGAGATTATTGTTAATAACTTCCTTCAGAATGTTGATATCTTCAAACAATTTTACAAATTAAAATTCTATGTCAATAGAATTCATATAGAGAACAATTTTTCTGGATCAGTCCATAATTGGACATAGCTCCCATACAAAGTCCCCTCCTGAAAATCACTTAAACGCGCATAACTTATTACTAAATTAAGATATCCATATAAAATTTTGTACAATATTGCTCTAATATACAGAAATATTACTGTGAAAATTTTTTTCGATCGGTTCATAATTGGTCACTCATTAGGTACTTAATTAAGATATCCATATAAAATTTGGTACAAGTATTGATCTTATATACAGAAATGTTACTGTGAAATTCTTTTTCCGATCGGTCCATAATTGGTCAAAGCTCCCATACAAGGTCCCCTCCCTAAAATCACTTAAACGCACATAACTCATTACTAAATCAAGATATCCATATAAAATTTGGTACAAGTATTGCTCTTATATACAGAAATGTTACTGTGAAATTTTTTTCCGGTCTGTCCTTAATTGGTCATAGCTCCCATACAAGGTCCTTTTACGAAAATCTCTTAGGCCCACATTACTCATTACCAAATAAAGCTATTGATACAAAATTTTACACAAATATTAGTTAAGATTTTTTCACTATCGGTGCATAATATGGGAGCTATCGGTCCCATACAAGGTTCCCTTCCGAAAATCTCTTAAACACACATTACTTATTACTAAATTACGATATAGAAACAAAATTTGACTGAAATATAGCTTCCATATACAGAAATGTTTCTTAAAGATTTTTTACGATCGGTCCATAATTGGTCATATCCCCATACTAGGCCCTGCCCCGAAAATTTGAATTTCCTTAAATCTTTCACACAAATTATTAAATATCGCTAAAGCATATCTTAGGGCGCTTTAAATATATAAAAGAAAATGGCGTTTTGACGCACATTACTCATTACCAAATAAAGCTATTGATACAAAATTTGGCACAAATATTAGTTTGGTATACAAAAATTATGTTTCAAGATTTTTTCACGATCGGTCCATAACATGGGTGCGGTCGGTCTTATGCAAGGTTCCCTTCAGAAAATCACATGAACACACATTACTTATTACTAAATTACGATATAGATACAAAATTTGACTGAAATATAGCTTTTATGTACAGAAATTTTGCTTAAAGAATTTTTTACGATCGGTCTATAATTGGTCATATCTCCCATACTAGGTCCTGTTCCTAAAAGCAATTTAACCGTATTTAACTAGTTGCATTGTCAATTTGTGTAGAACAAAATTATATAAATGTATTTTAAAAATCCTTAATATAAAAATATAAAAGAAAATGGGGTTTGTAATGTTCAATAAATCTTGGAATTGTAACAGACTTAAGCTGTTTAAATCTTGGGGTTTTTCTATTTAAGACATGAGAAATCTTATTTCTACAAATATTTGATCAATTAAAAAAGTAGCTGGTGGAGGGTATATAATATTCGGCTCGAATATAGCAGTCTTACTTGTTTTTTCGATTATTTCGTTTCGTATGTTTGAATGGCTGTGTGTTTCACAGCCATCACAGTTTGGTATTAAAAATCAGCAAAATCGGTTCACAACGTACAAAGTTATGAATAAAAATTTCAGACTACCTCAAAAAAATACGTTTTTTTCATAATGCTTTTCAAGTTTTCTCAGAAACTACCAAAATTTTATCAAACATTATTTTACAGTGATTAATTATGTTGAAAATCTTTACAATCGATCCAATATTTCCCATAGCTAACATACAAAGGTATATATTACCGGAAATTAGTTAATCATTAATAACTCCCTCAAATATATCGGTATCGACACAAAACTTTGTACATTCAAATATAATATGAACAGAAATCATACTATCAACGTAGATCTCAGTCGGTCCACAATTGGTCATAGCTCCCATATAAGGTCGACTTCCGAAAATTACCTAAACGCACATATTTCATTAATGAATAAAGCTATTGTGATAAAATTCGAGTTAAATATTTCTTGTGTACATACATGAACATATATTAGAATGAAAGAGCTCATCCACAGTAATAGATTGGGTTCTAAATCAAAAAAATCCGATATATACTCTCAAAGATATAAAGGTTCAAAGTTTTATACCTTTTTGATTAATTGTAGTTTTCGAACAAATTAAAATCGCCATAAAAATCGCGATTCTTGAAATTTTTAAGAATTTAACGTTGATATGTCTTATGTGTCTAATAGAGTCTGTGTTTACAAAAAATTAAAGAAATCTGAAGACCATCGGTCAATTCTTATTTGATTTCTCATGGAATTCATGATATACCCTCTATCACCACTGATACTGATACTGTCGTAGCTCCCATACAAAGTGACCTTTAGAAAATTACTTAATTGCACATTACTTATTACCAAATAATGATATCCATGCAAAAATTGGCGCAAATATTAATTTTGTATACAGAAATGTTTTTTTTAATATTTTCACGATCGGTCCATATTATGGATCCGATCGGTCCCATACAAGTCCTCTTCCTTAAAACACTTAAATGCACGTTACTTATTACCAAATAGCCATAGAAGAAAAAATAACTTTTATTTCTGCCCGAAAAAAATAAGTCAAAAAATAACTTTAATTTCTGCTCAAAAAAATAAAAGTAAAAAAATTACATTTATTTTGTGACTTTTATAATAAAAGTCATAACAGTTACGGTCCCTGCTTTTTCATGTTTTTTATTCATTTTCTTTAATTTATTTTTATGAAATAATTTTATTTCATAACAAAACAGCTGTTTTGTTTATGTTTGTCACACGAAAAAAGTGCACGCTCTAATCGAAAAAAGTTACATATATATTTCCACATGTATTTTACACATGCAATGTTTCATATCCTAGCAATTCGACAAAGAGTCAATGCATACGTAAAAGACAGTCATTTACACTAATGTGTAACCATATGATTGAACCTAATTTCTATATATGTATTGGGTTATTCGTCACCAACGTACTCTTCGTAAATGAGAGTGAAGACAGTCGTCACTTTACTGTACCCTAGGTAAACGAGTGAGGGGACACTTAAATTTTTTTCCATTGTACTTCAGAATGTAGATATTTTACACATCTATTGGAGACACAATTGTTATTTTCCACTAAAGTCTAACCAGCTGCGTACAACCTAATGAATGTTTTGTCATTCATCACGAATGTACTCTTCGTAATCGAGAGCGAAGACAGTCGCCACTTTACTGTACACCAAGTAAGCAAGAGAGTGGCAGTCGTCACTTAACTGTCCCCCGAGTAAACGAGAGAGGGGACACTTGAAAAAAACTTAACAATGTGAAGAGAAAAATAAAAATCATGATCAGTTTTGTCTGAGTGCAAAGACCGTGAACAGTTATACTATTTCATCAATTTTTAAGTTATTTGATTTTTATGTCAGTTGACTTTAAGAAGTTGTTTAAGGCAGTTCTCGCGAAAAATTTTGAAATTTAAAATAAGGAAATGTTTTTAGTAAATTAAAAAATAGTAAAAGTAATGATATTTAAATAAGAAATATTTGCAATCTGGAAAAGTAAATTTATTAAAGGCGAATTTAAACAAACATTTTTAGCAGAGATTACGGAAAAAATTAATCTTTTCTTGATATAACAAATTCTATTCTTTCAGAGTCATTTATGTGTATTAATGAATTCCAAAGTTTAAAAGTCCGATTTTACTGAAGATACAAATGAGCAGCAATGTTTAATGTAATAAAATTATTTTATAAGTGTTTTTTTATGGTTTTAAAATACTCTCTGAATCATAAAAACTTAAAAACGAAAATCTAAATATTCGAACATATTTTCGAAAATGTTTTAAGTCTACTTAAATCTCTTCCTGTAGTCCAAATTGACTAAAATTTAATAATTATGATTACTATGGTGGCAATATAGTATTGTGTTCGAAAATTCGAAATTAAATTCGAAACATGTTTAATGGTTTTAAAATAATCTTTGAATAATAAAAAATAAAAAACTTCGAAAAGTCGAACTTATGTTCGATAGTGATTTAAGTCTATTAAAACTACTTCCTGTAGTTTAAATGGACTGACGAAGGCATTACAATATTATTTTCGAATATCCGAAATTAAGTTCAAAAGATTTTAAAATAATCTATGTATTTTAAACTTTTGTTCGAAATACAAAAAAAAAATAATTTAAGCTATTAGAATAATCTCTGTCCATAAAAAACTATTAATGGTTCCTATTAATTGAATGTGCTAATATATAAAGGTTAAAACACTAATAAAAATACTGAATATCGAGACGATTTTTACTATTTCCTCTTTTTTTCATCAGAAGAAATATGCCGCAATACTTAACATTTTCAAAAAAGTAAATTATATAAAAGTTTTCAATATAATCTACTACAAAAAACTACTCATGTCGAATTTGATACATAATACCAATAAAATTTAAATTCTACTACGACGTACATAATAAGGGTGAATATATAAATATAAATCTAAGATTTGGATTCCGAAGGTAGATGGTGCCTCCAACATACTGATTTTTATAAACAGACGGACATACATTGGTTTTTTATGTTTTTATATGACACCGCGCTCCTCATAACTGGTTTAAAAGCAGCAGCATAGTAATGAAATTCCACATAACAAGTTCTATATCAACCAAAATATTCCTACCAAATTTTATAAGGATCGGTCCCTAATTGACCCTAGCCCCCATCTCATTAAAAATGTCTTTAACACTCATTACTGGCTTAAAAATATGTCAAAATCAATGAAATTCGACAGAAACATGTTCAATACGAAACGAAATTTCTCTAACAAGCAAGTTTAATATGAATAAAAATACCTATACGGCTAAGAAAATAACTTTAACTTTCATTGCTCGCTTAAAAAACAGGTACAGAAACTCATATTATATTCACCGAAATGTTGCTAAATTTGTATTAGGGTCGCGCCATAATTGAACCTATCCCCCATATAAGAAAATTACTTTTGCATCTTCAATCTTTCTTTTACGTTTTATGAGGATCAGTGCACAATTTATCCTAGCTGCCCTCAGTAAACATTGTTGGCTTAAAAATACTTGTACAGTAAATAAATTCGACAAAAAACAATTGTTATATGAACCGAAATATATTTAGTAAGTTTTTATGAGGGTCGGGGCTTTAAAATTTGACACAAGTTCTATAGAAACCGAAAACTAAATATGTATGTATATACAAAATTTCCATATAAACAAATAAACAATTTATATAGAAACCAAAATATTTTTACCAAATTTTACTAGGATCGGTTCACAATTAACCCTACATCCATAGGTCCTAGATCTATTTCAGAAAATAACTTCAACGCCCATTACTGGCTTACAAATGCTGTAATACCTTGAAATTCGACATAAATATATTTTATAGAAATAAAAATATTTATAGAAATATAAATATTATCGATAGCAACCGAACCTCAGTTGAGTTGCCAATTGCCAAAATGAAATTACAGATGGCAACTGGCAACTGATAGCTGCAATCGGCTGTATATACGTCTGGAGAGAAAAAGATCTGAAAAAAGTACAATTGTACTTAATTGTTTGTCTAATTTAAACTGATTGGCTATATTTATATATTAAAACTCGTAATTAGGTACTCACCCTTATACTAAAATTTATTTATATTACCGGTAAGGTGATGGAGGATTTCCGCTAATTTCCAGTTTTCGGTACGATTCTTCAATAGGGCTGAGTATATCAGTCACACTAAATGGTGTAGAATGGTTGTTAAAATATGAACTTTGACTATTATGTTGGTTATGCAAATTTTGTAAATGCTGCAAATTTGAAATGCTATACTGTTGATGCGCGATCGCAACTGTTGCCACCGTATCTATATGCGGTGATTGTACTGCAGACGTCTGTTTCAAAATTTGTTGTCCAATATGATGATTTTGGGAAATCGAATTAGATTCAACTGATTTTGAAGACAGACTCATTACCAGTTCAACATCGTTTAGCTCAGTTAAAATCTGATTATCCTCTTGTCCTGGATCACCCGAAAAGGCTTCAGAGCTATTTTCTATGATGCTTGTTGCTATGGCTGACATACGAATGTATTTTTTAATTTCTGAAAAGGTTGTAAGAAAAATAAAAAATGTATAAAGCCATAATAAAATTTTACTTGAATCGAGTCATAGAGTATATATAGCGGAAACTCTGCTGTCAAGGACCTAAGTCTGTTGTCAAAAACCTAAGTCGTCTGAACGTAGTAGTAGAACAAATTATGGTAGTATTAGTATATTTCCCATATTTGAAATAACCCAACAAACACAAAATCAAACGTTTGAAAAATGTTATTAATTTTATTTAATATTAAACATTAACGGTTCTTTAAAAGAGAAGTTGATTTAACGTTTACATTCGATTTAGAGTCTTAAATTTTTTTTTATATGAACCCTCTGTGTTTTCTGGGTAACGACATTTCAATTTATTATTCTGACATTTTCACCACAATATTTTTATACCCACCATCAAAAAAGATGGGGGTATATTGATTTTGTCATTCCGTTTGTAACACTTCGAAATATTGGTCATAGTCCCACAAAAGTATATATATTCTGGGTCCTTATTAAATTCTAAGACGATCTAGCCATGTCCGTCCGTCTGTCTGTCTGTTGAAAGCACGATAGAGTCCGAACGGAATGAGATAGAGGGTTGAAATTTTCCACAAATATTTTCTATAGATAAGGTTTCTTTGGTATTGAAAATAGGCAATATCGGTCAACATTTTCGGACAGCCTCCATACAAGTGGACCCCCGAAAAACAGCTTTAACGGGCATATCTGTTTTAAAAGTACGAAATAAGTTTCATATGAGCCAAAAATTTCCCTACCAAATTTTATGAGGATCGGTCCATAATTTTTTATGCTCGTTAATGGCTTAAAAATACGAGTATAGCGATTAAATTCGACATACATAAGTTCCATGCGAGCCAAAATCTGTTTATCAAATTTTATGTGGATCGGTCCATAATTGACCCTACCCCCCATATAAGATCCCCTTAAAATAATGACTTTAAGTTCATTACTGGCTTAAAAATACGAATATAGCTATGAAATTGGACACACAAAAGTTCCATGCGACCCAAAATATCTCTATAAATTTTTATGTGGATCGGTCCATAATTGACCCTACACCCATTGAAGGTCCCCTTCAGAAAATTACTTTAACGCTAATTTCTGTCCTAAAAATACGATCTCTTCAAACGAGTTCAAGATTAATTCAGGGGTACCGCAAGGCTCCGTTCTTTCTCCTACCCTATTTCTTATCTTCATAAATGACCTTCTATGTCAAACTTCCAACTCTATCTACTCTTTTGCCGATGACAGCAATATCTGCCATTCCCGTTCATTCAAATATAGGCCAAGCCCTCTAGAGATTGGGACAATGAGGCACAATATGAATGAATCGCTTAATCACGACTTGATAAAAATCTCTGAATGGGGTCGTGTAAACAGAGTCGATTTTAACACCCGCAAGACTCAATGTTGTTTTTTAACACATAAACGTATGGCAGATAATGTTAGTCCATCTATATTTATGGGTGGTGTAAATATTAAGGAATCAGAAACGCTTGATGTTCTGGGCATGAAAATACAGTGCGATGTCCGATGGACTAAACACATTTTCCAACTGTCGAAAGAAGCATTCAAGTGTCTCGGTTTTTTGAAACGGTGTAAGACATACTTCACTCCATCTGATCTTCTAACTATTTACACCACTTATATCCGACCGAAAATGGAATACAACTCCCATGTATGGGCCGGAGCTTCGAAGTCTATTTTAGAGCTACTCGACCGCGTACAAGAGAGGGCGAAGGTACTTATCGGCGACAGTAGGGTATCCAACTCTATTGATTCACTGGAGCACCGTCGCAATGTGGGGTGTATTTCACTGTTCTATCGATACTATAATGGAATGTGTTCCTCTGAAATTAGGGAACTCGTTCCCGATACACGTATATTTTTACGTAGCACACGACTGTCTTCAAGAACACACCCATTTGTGGTCGATTGGCACAACACATTACAGGGAAAATTCATTCTTCAGCCGCACTGTTCGTATGTGGAACAAACTTCCTGCAGAAGTATTCCCCGCCACTTTCGATGTTAAAGGGTTTAAATCAAATGTCCACAAACACTACTCCCTCAATCCTCCCTCCCACAACCTATTTTCCTAGTTCCAGCACAATGCACTGCATGAGTAGGGGTCATCACCTGAGTACTGGTCAAAGAAAAAAAAATATATATCCATCAAATTATATGTCGATCGGTCCACAATTGACCTTACCCCCGTATAAGGTCCCCTACAATATATGACTTCAATGCTCATTACTGGCTTGAAAATACGAGTATAGCAATGAAATTTGAAATAAGTAAGTTCCTGATGACCCAAAACCTCTCTACCAAATTGTATGTGGATGGGTCCATAACTGATTCTACCCCCCATGTAAGGTCCCCTTCAAAAAATTACTTTAACGCTCATTACTGGCTTAAAAATACGAGTAAAGCAATAAAATTTGACATAAGTAAGTCTCCTACGATCAAAATCCTCTCTAGCAAATTTTATGTGGATCGGTTCATAATTGACCCTATCCCCATATAAGGTTCCCTCCAGATAATTACTTTAACGCTCATTACTGGCTTAAAAGTGCGAGTGTATAGATGAAAGTTTTTTACGAGCCAAAACCTAAGAAACTTTTATAGGAACGTAAATCTTCCTACCGAATTTAATGTGAAAAGTGTTGGGAACTGATATTCGATATAAACATGCTTTATATGAACCAAAATCAGTCTAAAAAATTATGAAAATTTTAATAAAAACAATCAATAATTCACCCTACCTCTCATATAAGGTCCTCTTCAGTAAATTTGATGAGTAATATCACCCTGATGTTTATAGGTGAGCATTCCTTTACGGCATACGGTTTGATGGTTGGTATAATAGATTCGGCATAGCCGAATATAGCACTCTTACTTGTTTTATTTATTATTTTTATAATTTTACATAACTTCGGCAAAATAAACAGTTTTAGGTGACCCAAATTCAAGAGAAAACACTCGACATATTCTTACGAGTATAAGGGTGTGGCGAGGTCCATATACCCTTGATTCATTCTGTAACTTATTCCTTTGACACCAACCCTTCCCTTTCTTAGTTGCATTGCAATACGATTTGCCGGGACTATTAACTGGTGATGCTAAATGTATCCTCGGGCATTCCTTTGTCTTGTTCCCTTCGGGATGTACGTGGTTGCTGTGGTTTAAACCCATACCGGGAAGAGAATATTGGTTAAAAGACTGGTGCACGGTAAAGTCTAAAATTCGGGATAAGTTCGGTGCTGTAGCTGAGATAACAGATACCACGCAGAGCGTTGGAAATGAGTTTGTGTCAAATGTATATCATACGGGATGGATGTAGGATTATACGAACCTTACTAACTCAGATGTTGTTCTCAATGAGTGTGTCGGTGTGCAGAGTTGAATGGATGGTGATGTATGAAAAGTATCTTATAAATGTGATACCAATGAATTTGCCTTTCATGTCAGGGTATATTTAGGGTTTACTCTGTCCATCCCATACTTACCACAGTGTGTTCTCTGTGAGTAAGAACAATGTCTTTGGCTTATTTGAATTCGTATTTTGGTCTAGATGCTATTGCCGAATTCCATCTTCGTGGTTGTAAACTGAAGTGATGTTTTTCCATCTCGGAAGTTAAGTAATGGCCAGAGTACCTAATCTCTGAGTACATGAGCAAAGTGTAAAAAGGACAAAGAAGCGTGGTGAGTAGTCTAATATTCTGTTATGTATCTGTTGTCTTTTCGGTAACAGCGCCGAACTCATCCAGAAATATAGATTTAACTCGCAATTTTGTGTTTAAACCACACCCATGCAGAAGGGACCTCTGCAATAACCGGGAGAAGACAAAAAATGGCAATCCAGACGAGCACGGGAACATACATATTATAATTTTGATTTTTTTTATATAAAACTAAAAATATTTAATTTATTTACATTCAATTTGACAAATGACTTCGGGGAAATCTAACAGATGGTATGTTGAATACACAGTAGCCATATGTGTGTACAGCTTACTTTATGTTTAAAAAATAAAAATTTCATGTTTCCTCTCTATACGTTTCTCCAAGATGTATTAATTACAGGTGAAATTGATAAGGCTGCTGATTATTTTGTTTTATATTTTCTAACTGTCAAAGTTTATTTTCTTTTTCATTTGTTTTAAATTATTTTCGTTAGAAACAAAAATTTTAAAATGTGTGTTCTTTATAATCTGCCAACATTTTTTGCAAAAAATAGTAAAACATCTTAAAACCGTCTATCCGGCTAAATACGGATGAAGTTGTTAGTACGAATACTAATCCGCAGGACTTTAAACTACAATAGGTGCAAGTGCACAAGATGTCGAAGTGCTTTACGTGAACACCTGCCATCCCGTATCATATACACTTAACACCTACTCATTTCCAACGTTAAGTCTCAAAGTCACTTCTCTGTGGTGTATCTGTTGTCTTCGGCAACAGCATTGAACTTATCACGAATTATAGAATTTACCGTGCATCAGTCTTTTAACCGACATTCTCTTCCCACGAATTTGGGTTTAAACCACAGCCACCCCGAAGGTACCTCTTCAATAGCCGGGACAAAACAAAGTCCGAAACTCTGCCCAGCGGGCTACCGGTTTCCGTGGTAACAGATTATGCGGTTCTCTGGTTCGACCTATGTGAAATCATTCCAAGGAAAGGCCGTGGATACAATTGATCATCACCAGTTTATAGTCCCGGCGGACTGGTAGCACTTCTTTTCCCGGGATTGCAATAACACCAAGATGGGATCTTTCATCAAGGTAACATGCCCTCGAGGGATGCAAGTGCACAGATAATTTGAATAAAAGTCAATGTAGAGATCGCGATACAGTCACAATCTCAAAATCACCAAAAGTATTGGAATCTCGCTAAAATATTGTTTTTAAAACATGAAATGTAGATCGCGGAATTCATTGCGCAATCAACCGCATCCATAGATCTCCTATCTTTTGCAAGACAGTTTAATAATTGATCTAAAGCTAACGCTTTAAATCCACGCACACGACTCTCAATTCCTTACGAGACCTTCTGTGTGTTCACTTCACAGTTATCCAAACGTGCATTTTATAGCAATTATATCCGCATTTTATGATTTTCCTTTTAATAGGAAAATAATATAAGGAAAAATTCAAATTGAATTGTTTTTTTAGTTTTATTTCTGACATTTAGAAAATATGTTTACAAATACAAAATACATGTTGTTTTTGCTTAGTTGTATTTGTTGTAGAATTGGGACTACCTGCAAATAAATGATTATGCCATGCGTTTCTGTATGAATCGAGTTATTGATAAGACAAGACTAGGGTTTTTAAGCGGGAAATTCCCAGGAATTCCCAGGAAATTTTTTTTCGGAAATCCCGAGAAATTTTAGTCGGGAATTCTAAATAAATAAGTAGTAATTGAATATATTATTTTTGTTATAGGTTGAACGAGATTTTGGAAAATTGAATTGTTTTTCAGTTTTTTTCGGCGTAAAGATTTTGATTAAAACGATAAGAAACATTTATAATCACAATTTCAATTATTCTACTTTTAAAATTTCATACCGTTAGAACTTTTAAAATTTGTTCTTAAAAGTAAAAAACGAAACTAATTCGCCTTTAGAATGGAATTCCGCGAAATCGCTTAAAATTAAAATGAATCATATATTTCTTTATAGAAAATATTCAAAAATAAATAAATTTTGATTTCGTAAAAACTAAATATCACGTAGATTATATTCTAATGATACAGAAATGTCGAAATCTCAAAAAAATTTTTTTTTAAATGTTCCAGGTTATTATGTATTGAAAAGTTATATAAATTTCCCGGAGATGAAATTTTTTTATCAATTCCCGGGAATGAAAAATGTTCGGGAAATTAGAAACTCTAGACAAGACATTCCAGACGTATATATTCGGCTATGGTGTGACATAACTTCTTCTTGTTTCGAGGCCAGTTATGATTCTTTAAGTCTGAAGGGGACCTTATAATGCTTCGTAGTTTCGCACCAAGAAATTCTTTCGTAATATATACGAAATTGTACGAAATATTTTAGTGTAATGCAAAATAATTTTAGGAAAAAAATTGTTTATTTTCCGATTCATTTTAAATTACATAAATATGTTAGTTCATTTAAAAAATATTATTGTAAATTTAGAAAAAATTGCGAGTTTAAGGAAAAACAATTGTTTTATGTTTAACAGATACTTATATATATTTTAAAACACTTTGAAATATTTTCATAATATTTCGCCTTCTAAAACTTAGGAAATAAGGCAGCTAATTTCTTGCCTATTTAAACTCACTTAAAATTACGAAAATAAAAAAAAAAATCGTAACAAAATAAATTTGTTTTTTAAAATCAAAAATAATAATATTACTAAATAATTTTGTTATGAAAAAAATCGTTACTATCGTAAAATATAGCATGTTTTTTTTGTTAAATAAAACAAAATTTCTTAATATATACGAAAAAATATATTAGACAGGTTTTCGTACTTTCGTAAAATTAGAAAAGGGGTTGATTAAATTATATTTCGTACTATACACAAAATTTTCGATTACGAAAAAAGTAGTTACGAATTTTTTTTTCGTAAAGTTAAGCATGAATTATTTTCAGTATAGAGAACTTATTTTTTTCGAATTTCATCGCTATAGTTACCTGTATTTTTAAGCCAGTTATGAGTTTTAAAGTCATTTTCTGAAAGCAAAATTATATGGTATAGGGAAATATTATGGCTCCTGTAAAACTTATTTTATCAAATTTAATATTTTAATCCCATTTGTTTAGCTCAGAACCAGTATTGCTAGGTTAGCCTTTTTAAGGCTAAATTTAGGCTTTTTATTTATCATTTAGCCTCAAAATTTATGTTTTAGCTTCTTGCTTTGTCTAGCCTTATTTTTTAAAAAGGCTAAAATTTCAAGAACATTTAGAAAGCCTTTTAGAATTAACAAGTAAGAGTGTTATATTCGGCTATGCCGAATCTTATATACACATCATCAAATCGTTGCCATATAAATAGACTTTGATATTTATGAATATTTTATTATCACATATGAGTTATCACATGAGAGTTAAAGTAATTTTCTGAAGAGGATATTGTATAGGGAGTAGGGTTATTTATACATATATGAACAAATTCTCATAAAAGTCGGTAGGAAGATTTCAGTTCCTTATTTATTTCAAATTTCATATATCTACTCGAATTTTTAAGCCAGTTAAAGTAATTTTTTTAAAGGCACCTTATACGGGGTTAGGTTTAATTATGGACCGATCCTCATAAAACTTGGTAGAGAGATTTTTTCTTATACAAAACAGGTTAACAGGTTTACTTTTCGCTTATAGTCACAAATTTTAATTGCCCACAAATTGAGGATTATATCGCTAGAGTGATTAAAAACAAAATTTTTTGTGAATATAATTAAAAATTCATGTTTATTAAAGAAATAAATATTATTTTCATAAATTCATTAAATTAAAAAATATTGTTTATATTTTGTTTAAAAAATCTATAACTGTAGTCTGTTTTAGCTTAAGGATGTTGGGTACAGTTGTATCTTCTATTTTTTTCTTTCAAATACCAAATTTGAATTTATATCTTGCTCTAAGCAAAAATGTCGCAAAATATCTACTGTATTTAAAATTTCTATAATCATCAACAAAAACTTCTCCATTTGGATCGTTACTAGTTAATTTACGATACATTTGTTTGTCGTAGTAGTGGTTTGCGGCTTTGAAAACTAATTTTTTAGATAAAAATGTCGTGCGTGACAATATCGTGAAGTTTTTTCATATAACATGACTTTTAATAGCCACAGGTAAATGTCATATATGTGAAAATTGTAATCTTTTTATATGAAATTGTTCGACATCTAATCAAATTGACAATACAACTAATGTGATTATAACAGTGATGACTATAAACGAAAACTACTGTATATCGAATTGCATTGCGGTACTCGTATTTTTAGACAATAATGAGCGTTAAATTCATTTTCTGAAGGGAACCTTATAGGGGGTTCGAAGTACTACCAAAAGAATAACATTTATCACCACTTCAAAAGTAGCACTAAGTGATTTTTTTTTTCCTTCTGAGGAAGTGATGTTTAAAGACTTCCGAAGAAGCAAAAATAATTCAATTTTTTTCAATGTTAAAGATATATTTTTTTCTTAAATTTTTTTATGAGATAAAAAATGTTATATTTGGGCTTTTGTATTAAACACAGACTGAAAATAACGGGTCCACTTTGTTTTTATAAGTTTAATTGCTGTGATCACCAATTAAATTTGTGTTTTTTTCAGTTTGTCACTGAGAGAAACCGAAAAGAAAAACAAAATAACTCGCTACAATTGATTTTTATTTTGTAAACATTTTTGAAAAGGTCTGCTTATGATTTTTATTTTAAAAAGCTAAATAATAAATCACAAATGTAAATACACGATAAGGACACACATACACACAAATTATCTTCAGAAATCATAGGAAACAACAACAATTTACTCTCATACAAGCAAGAGAAAAAAAGGGATACAAAAACCAAGTGCTCAGCCAAAAACATAAATAACAAAACAAAAGTAAAAATCATTTTATAACTGTTATTCTGAGTGATTTATTTTAAAAAACTAAAATAAATCACAATTCAATCACATTAGATATGTGGCTTAGTTATTTTTAGTCTCTGGTATTAAATATGTCTATTACCCTAATTAATGTTAATATTATTTAAGTCAAATTAATTGTATTCTATAAAACACTCATCCTAAGTTAAATATATGCATTTTAGTTTTAGCTAACTAGATAGTATCTATATATATATATAATTTGCTTAGTTGTTTGTTCCCCTTTTTTTGTCTATCCAGAGCTTTTTGAAGCCTACAGAGTAGACGGAGAATTAGGAGAAAAGGGAGCGTGACAAAATTCAGTGTTTGATCCCTTTTTTGGACTATCCAGAGTTTTTTGAAGCATACAGATGGGCTAGAAAGCTGAAACTTTGCTTATATATGTATATGTAGTGCAATGCATAGGTCAAATCCTAACGTAGTCAGATTTTTGAATTTTGGTCTGTGGCGGAGAATTAGGAGGCAAAAGGGTCGTTTTAAAATTACTTTTTTAAACATTTTAGTTTATTTTGAAGCCCCCTAATGACATAGAAAGCTTAAAAACATATAGTTCAAACAAATGGAGTATCGACAGAAGTAGTCGGATCTTAGATTTTTGGACAACTATCAAGAAAAACGTATTTGGCGGTATACCACAGGGTGGCATTTTGTCACCTTTACTCTGGGTTACCACTATTAATAGCCTTCTAAGGACCCTAACCGAGAAAGGACTTAGTCCTGTCTGCTATGCAGACGATGTCTAATACTTTTAATTACTTGTGTAGAAGAGCCGAGAAGGTTCTGAATACGGCCTTGAGCTGGGCTCAACCGAGAGGCCTCAATGTTAACCCTTCAAAAACGGAAACCTGACTTTTCACAAGAAAGACGAAAATTTCTAAATATACTGAACCTTGCTTCCTAGGCAAGAAGATTCCAGTGACAGACAAAGTTTAGTACTTAGGTGTAATCCTCGACCGGAAATTAAAATAGAGACACAACATAGAGGATAGGATCAACAAGGCACATCGGTGCTGGGCGATATGTAGGAGAACTATAGGCATGAAATGGGGTCATAGTCCTACTATAACAAATTGGCTTTATAAAAGTGTAATTAGGCCAATTCTAGCTTATGCTTCAATAATCTGGTGGACTGCTTTAGACAAAAAGTGTAATATCAAATTACTACAGGAAGTTCAGCGTACATGCTGCTTAGGTATAAGTGGTGCCATATGAACTAATCCAACCAAAGCTCTGGAAACGTTGCTAGATATTCCACCCATTGAAGCATATTTAAGATATAAGGCGGCGCTTACAGCCGAACGTCTATTTACTTTAGGCGAACTGGCCAAAAGCGGTTATAGGACACGTCATCAATGTATACTGGACACATTGGAAGGTTATACACAATCATCGGACGTGCTTGATCGCATATCAGACACAGAATATGTCGGAAACTTTGAAACGCTGATCCCAGATAGAATTTCTTGGTCAAGCGGAACATTAGAGCAAATACCAGTAGGAATCCGGTGTTATACGGATGGCTCAAAATTGGTGGATAAGGTGGGCCTGGGGTTCTGTATTGAAGAGCAAGAAAGAGAAATATACCACCGTTTAACTAATCATAACACAAGCTTCCACACAGAAGTCCGAGCAATATCGGTATGTGTAAATTGGATTAGAATAAATATGGCGCCCACAGCGCTTAATATATTTACCGATAGCCAGAAGGCAATTAGGGCGATATCAGGCGATAGAACTAAATCTAAGACCGTATTGGATTGTAAGAAAGCTTTAACTGAATACTCTCCCAGAGGTAAGCTCTACATCATAATGGTACCAGGACACTCGGGAGTAGTCGGCAACGAAAGGGCGTATGTAATAGCCTTAAAGGGAAGGGAGCTCAAGCTAGTTAACCTGACGAACGCAAAATCATTCGACGCAACAAAAGCTGAATTAAAAATATGGGTGAGAGAATCCCATAACGCCTCTTGGAATAATGAAACGGTGGGTAGAACCACAAAATTGGACGTGCGGATTGAGACGAATATAGAGCATGTGGAGAGGACAGTGAAACTCTGGAGCACTTTCTTTGCCACTGCCAGGAATTTGTCGAAGTTAGATCCAAGTATCTTGGAAATGATATTATTCCAAGATACTTGGACCGTATTGGATTGTAAGAAAGCTTTAACTGAATACTCTCCTAGAGGTAAGCTCTACATCATATGGGTACCAGGACACTCGGGAGTAGTCGGCAACGAAAGGGCGAATGTAATAGCTTTAAAGGGATGGGAGCTCGAGCTCGACTAACACTGATTGGAAGATTCTTAGGAATTACGTTCTGGAAACTGAGTTTCTGAACACTGAAAAATAATTCATTCAGTTCCTTTTTTTCATGATAAGGAGCGCACAAAAGGCTCGATAGTGGCCTAGATGTATTTCTTCGGATTTGATGTAGTATACATCCTTATATCAAGCTAACCTAGATTTTTGGACTACGGACGAAGTATTGAGAGAAGAAAGCGTGACAAAATTGTATTTTTTATTATTTTTCAGTTCATTTTATAGCCATTTAAAGACCAATGATGCTAAGAATTGCCAAGCATATGATACGGACGTTGGATTTACCTTAATGTTGTTAGAATAAAAATTTTTAGACTATGGACTGTGTATTAAGAGGAAAAAGAGGGGTGGTAAAATATTCTTTTTACATATTAACTAATTTGGTAGACCCTCAATGACCTAGGAAGATAAAAATTGTTATGTATGTTGTACGGGCCAAGGAGAATATAAACACTGAAAAAGATTTTTAAAAACCGGTGTTCGGATTTGTGAACGAATAAAGTGTGAGATATGTTAAGTTTTATATATATCCATTTTAACAAGAAATTAATGTTATAACATTAAACATATTTCCTTAACCTAAGAATGGAGGATGTATATACATCAAATCCAAAGAAATATACCTAGGCCTCTATCGGGCCCGTTGTGCGCTCCTTAACCAGTGCCTCAGGTGGGAATAGAATCTGCCACCTCCGGTCTACCAGACTAGAACACTAACCACCAACCTACGGGAGGCCACACCTTAAAATATTTAGAATTTTTTTATAATGGACGGAGAATTAACAGGAAAAATTGGCATGGAAAAATTTTGTTTTTTACATATTAACTAATTTACGAGGCCGTCCGCTAGCTTAATTATGCGGGCAAATTCAATTCAATGATCCAGAGCGTGATCCATAATGCAATGTCAATTTGGTGTAAATATGTAGATTGTGACTACCATTTTTTCAAGTTTTATTCATATTTATGACCTGTAACATATACTGAGTCTTAAAACAAGGAAATGGAAAAATAATGCACTATAGCTCGAAAATTAAATTAATGGTGAATTTTAGCTCCTTAATTGAAACTCCAAAACAAAGAGCTATTAAAAGATATTTTGTACTAAGATTTTTTTTGTACTATTACTAGGGTGATCAACCGGTTTTAAACCCGTTTTTTTTTTTTTGCTTTTCCAGTGTCGATTTTTTCTAAATGTTGATTTTGCGAATATCAAATAACTTTTTATTTGCTTTGTTTTCAAAGATTACTTAAATTAAATTTTGTTAATTTTTGTAAAGTAAATAATAGTGCAGCCCGTCTAAATTTTCAAAATATTGGAGCAACAGGAACTAGAGTATATTTTTCTAAAGTACTTTGGCTAAAAATTTTTGATTTTCCTAATTAATTAACAAATTTTATTTGTATTATGATTGGAATAACTGTTTGATAAAATTGTGTCAATCTTAAGATTATATTCCAATTACAATAATTAGTTTGCAGCTGAAATATTATAAAAGTGTTGGAATGCCTATGAAAATTGCCTAAACAGGGATTTTAGAATAAGCTAGGATTGCATAGTTCTTTATTTTTAACAGAAGTGTCCCACTTTTTTCCTAATTTTTATACCCTTCACCTTCGTGAGAAGGGTATATATAAGTTTGTCATTCCGTTTGTAATTTCCAAAATATAATTTTCTGACCCCATAAAGTATATATATTCTGAATCCTTATAGATAGCGGAGTCGATTAAGCCATGTCCGTCTGTCTGTCTGTTGAAATCAGTTTTCTGAATAATAATTCTATCAGACATGCTTTCGAGAAGTTTCCTATTTAAAATCAGCAAAATCCGTTCATAAACAAGTTAGAGTGCTATATTCGGCTATGCCGAATCTTAAATACCCTCCACCAGCAAGCTACTTTTTATTGAAACCCATCTAACTATCTAATTTTTAGATAAGTCGCCAAAATTTTTGTCGAACTAATGATGATTAGGTCCAGAAAAATTTAGAATGATTTATCTATACACAGAACATACTTATGTCGAATTTTATCCGGATATAATAATTTAATAACGAATTAAGTGGTATTAAGTGATTTTCAACAGTTAACCTTATATGGGAGCTAAGACAACTTCTGGACCGGTCCGGAAAAAATTCCGTATGATTTATATACATATATACAAAATACACATTTATGTCAAATTTTATACCTACATGTGTATAAAATGTGCGTTCAAGTAATTTTCAGAAATGGTCCTTATATGGGAGTTGTGACCAATTATGCACCGATCAGGAAACAATTTCGTATAATGCAGAAAAAATCAAGTATATTTTTACTCCAATAGGTGCGTTTAGGTGATTTTAGGAATTGGACTTTATATAGGAGCTATGAGCAATTAAGGGCCTATCCGGAAAAAATTTCGTAGAGTGATTTATGTAAAGACAAAACATATAAGTGTCGAATTTTCTCAAGATTATTGAAAAGTGAAAGGCAATATTTCTATTTGGTATCTCAATACGAAGTGAAAAAATATTTTTATTTTCATAGAAATTTTTAAAACATAAAAACATGTAAAACTAGATTAATTATTTTTATAAAAGTAAAGTAAAATTTGCTAAAGTATTTACAACACCCCCACTCAAATTTACATTATAATAATTAAACCCAGTTTCTGAAAACAAAAGTTATGTTTTGGTGCAGTTGTAGCTTTGGTCAAAGAATCTGCTATCATCTCATCAGTCTTGATAGGGAAATATTCTACTTGTTTGGCATTCTTCTTCTCTCTCAAAAAATGATGACGCACATCAATATGTTTAGAACGGGCTCGATAAACATTACTGGATGAAAAAGCTATTGCGCTTCTGTTGTCACATAAAATAGGAGTTGGTTTGTTTGGAATGTCTGGCACGAGTTCATAAAAAAGTTCTCTTAAACAGACTACTTCTTGGGTTACTGCAGACATTGCCATATATTCCGCCTCGGTTGAAGACAAGGCTACTGTCTGCTGTTTCTTGCTGCTCCATGAGATGGCACCGGATTGGAGAATAACAGCATAGCCTGTAATTGATTTTCTCTCATCAACGTCATTAGCCCAATCAGCATCTGAATATGCTATTAGCTCATTATTACCATCCTGTCTGTAGCAAAGTTTACAGTGTTTTGTTCCTTTCAAATATCGAAACACTCTTTTTACAGCATTCCAATGTTCTTGGCTAGGATTATTACTGAAATGACTTAAATAACTTACTGCGAGACATATATCTGGTCGTGTACACTGTGTAAGATACATAAGGCTTGCTGATATGGATAAACATTACTTGCGCCCATACCTTCATCTTTCTTACTAAGCTTTTGATTTGGATCCATAGGTACTTGAACAGCATTACAGTCAGACATGTTAAACTTTTGCAATATTTGATCAATATAACTTTCTTGATCCAAATATATAACGTTCTTTTCTTTGGTAATTCTGATATTTAAACACTTTTTAGCTTTTCCAAGCAACTTCATGTGTAGTTCTTGACACAGCTTCAGTTTTATGGCTTCACGAAATGTTGAATCATTACTTAATAACAACATGTCGTCAACGTAAATTGCCAGATATGTTCGATTTGTATTTTCAATATGATAATATACACATGGATCAATTTTACATTTCTTAAATCCAATCTTGAGTAAAACTTTATCTAATTTGCTATTCCATACTAAACTTGCCTGCTTTAAACCGTATAAAGCCTTGTTAAGTTTAAGGACTGAATTTGGGTTCGCACATTTTACACCTTCTGGCTGATGGATAAATATATCTTCACTCAATTCTCCTTGCAAAAACGCCGTTACAGCATCCATTTGTTCTATTTCAAGGTTATATTTTACAGCTAAGGCCATCAACATTCTTAAAGATGTATAACGAATCACTGGAGAATATGTTTCTTCGTAATCGATGCCTTTTTTCTGAGTGTACCCGTTTACAACCAAACGTGCTTTATTCCTTTTAGATCCATCTGGCTCGTCCTTAATCTTAAAAACCCATCTTGTTTTTATTGCGTTTTGGCAACTAGAACTACTGACTTCTGTCCAAGTGTTGTTGGTTTCCAATGGATTGACTTCACTCTCAATTGCTTTCAACCATTTTTCTCTATCTGGACTATTCAAAGCTTCTTTGTACGTTAACGGATCTTCTGCAATACCACATGATGCTATAAGACCTTTTTGAGGAACTGCAACTACGATTTCAGACTCAACTGCTTGATTTAGTGTACTTGCATTTGAAGCATTTTCGTTGTCGATTACTTCCCCCACTTCATTGTTATCCTCTGTAAACGAAGAGAATAATAATGAATCGTTATCGACAATGTTACCTGTATTGTCTAAAATTTCTTCAATGCGATTTTGCTCTAAATCAGAAGTTTCAACAACATTATTTTGCTCTAATGTAGGAGGAGGAATTGAGAACCAATATCCATCAATCGACTTTTCTTTATTCAATGACATGAATTCTTCTTCAAAAAATATGACATCACGACTTATAGTGACGGACTTATCAATTGGGTCAAATAAGCGATATCCCTTCGATTCGTTGCAATAACCAATGAATATCATCTTTTTAAATTTTGCATCAAGCTTTCTCCTTTTTTGATAAGGTATATGCATCATAGCATTACAGCCGAAAACTCGTAAATGACCAACACCTGGCTTTCTTCCATACCATATTTCATCTGGACATTTTTGAAGAATACGATGTGGAATACGATTTATCAAATAACTAGCTGTGGATGCTGCTTCTGCCCAAAAACTTTTCGGAAGTTTGGCTTCATATAACATACAACGGGCTTTTTCAATTAATGATCTATTCATCCGCTCTGCAAGACCATTTTGCTGCGGATTATAAGCCACACTTTTCTGATGCATAATTCCACACTTTTTAAGAAAATCCGACATCTTTTGATTAACAAATTCGCCGCCATTATCTGAACGAAGATATTTTAGCTTCTTTCCGGTTTGCTTTTCGGCGAAGGTTTTGAAATTGACAAATGTTTCAAACACCAAACTTTTATTTTTCAAAAAATATGTGAAAACTTTTCGACTAAAGTCATCAGTAAACTTCAGCATTTACAAACTGCCTGCATTTGATTTGACCTCCATAGGCCCGCACAAATCCGTGTGAACTATTTCTAAAATCTCACTAGCTCTTGAACCTTCTTTGGGAAATTTGGATTTTGCATGCTTTCCTTGAGCACATGCCACACAATTTAGGGTAACAGGAACACCGTATACATACCATCAGATTTCATCTTCTCAATAGACTGTTGATTCACATGACCTAAACGTCTATGCCACGTTTCGAAATTTGATGATTCACTAGCCAAATAAACACGTTGATTAGTAGGTGTGCATAACTTATACATACCATCGACCAATTTTCCAGAAGCCACCAATTTATTTTGCTCATCTAAGACTTTACAACCAGTTTTATCGAAAACTACTCTTTTGTTTCGTCTTATAATTTCGCTTATTGATAATAAATTAGCTCCAAGCTCTGGCACATACAAAACATTTTTGATTGTAACCTTCTGACTTCCACCAGGAATTTAAACATCGATTACAACCGTGCCTTTACCAACTGCTTTTAATGTTTTGTCATTAGCAATAAGTACTTCACCATTATATGCTTGTATATTTTCGAAATATTCTTTAGACTGAACCATATGTACGGATGCACCGCTATCGAAGTACCATTCATCTCGGCTTAAACCTTTTACGACATAGGCAGCAAACAAAGACTGATTCTTCTTTTCAGAACCTTCATTTGGACATTTTGTTGCATAGTGACCATATTTATTACAATTATAGCACTTGACGTTTTTAACATCCTTCTTTTTATTGGCTTTTTTGCTCGTTAGGGCTGAATCTTGTAATAATTTTGACTTGACAGCATTCGCAGTTAATACCTTACCCGAACTCTCCATGCTCATAATCATGGGATTATATTCCGCTGGTAAGCCTTTCAACAAAATTGACGCTATCCATTCATCAGATACTCCAAACCCAATACCATTTAGCTTCTGTGCGGTTGACACTACTTCTGAAACATAATGTGCAACAGAATTACATTCCATCATCTGTATTGAACATAGTTTCCGCAGGAGTCTAATACGTCTGTCCAAACCAGAATCTTGAAATTTCTCGAAAAACTCTTTGGCAGTAAGAGCTTCTTGCACACACACGTACAAATCCTTGTGAATTGCCAGAATGATACGGCATCTTGCTTGTGTTTCCTTCACAGCATCTTCGCACGTACCTTCAATACAACACCACAAGTTCCCCAATTCAAACTGAGCCTTCAACGCAAAACACCACGTGGACCAATTTTCGGATCCAACCAATTTTTCCAATTGCATAATTGCGTTCGCATTTGCCATTTTTAACAAATTATCACTCACGTATAATTCTAAGAAAACCGAATTGCACAATCAAAAAATCAATGATGAGTAAGCCCCATAACCTATTGAAAAGTGAAAGGCAATATTTCTATTTGGTATCTCAAAACGAAGTGAAAAAATATTTTTATTTTCATAGAAATTTTTAAAACATAAAAACATGTAAAACTAGATTAATTATTTTTATAAAAGTAAAGTAAAATTTGCTAAAGTATTTACAACAAAGATAACTTTATTTGACAATGAAATATGTGCGTTTAAGTAATTCTCAGAAGTGGACTTTATATGGGAGACCGATCCGAGAAAAAGGTGGTAAAATGATTTGTATGTACACAAAACTTATTCAAGTCAAATTTTATTCCTATAGCTTAAGAATTCAATGAAATATATGCGTGTAAGTGATTTTCGGAAGTGGACCTTATATGGGAACTATGACCAATTATGGGCCTATTCGGGAAAAATTTCGCAGAGTGATTTATATTTGTTTGTGTCGAATTTTATCAAGATGGCCTTATTTGATAATGAAATATGTGCTTTTAAGTGATTTTCAATGAAATATATGCGTTTAAGTGATTTTCGGAAGTGGACCTTATATGGGAGCTATGACCAATTATGGGCCTATGCGGAAAAAATTTCGTAGAGTGATTCATGTTTAGGCAAAACATTTTTGTGTCGAATTTTATCAAGATAGCTTTACTTGACATTGAAATATGAGCTTTTAAGTGATTTTCGGAAGTGGGCCTTATATGGGATCTATGACCAATAATGGACCGATCCGTAAAAAATTTTGTAGAAAGATTTGTATGTATACAAAACAGATTTGTGTCGAATTTTATCCCGATAGCTTTATAATTCAATGAAATATATGCGTTTAAGTGATTTTCGGAAGTCGACCTTATATGGGAGATATGACCAATTATGGGCCTATCCGGAAAAAATTTCGTAGAGTGATTTATATTTAGACTAAACATATTTGTGTCGAATTTTATCAAAATAGCTTTATTTGACAATGAAATATGAGATTTTAAATGATTTTCGGAAGTGGGCCTTATATGGGAGCTATGACCAATAATGGACCGATCAGCAAAAAATTTTGTAGAATGATTTGTATGTACACAAAACATATCCAGCCCGAATTTTATCACAATAGCTTTATTCATCAATGAAATATGTGCGTTTAGGTGATTTTCGGAAGTGGATCTTATATGGGAGCTATGACCAATTGTGGACCGACTGAGATCTACGTTGGTAGTATGATTTCTGTTCATATTATATTTGTATGTACAAAATTTGGTGTTGATACCGATATATTTGATTGAGTTATTAACGATAAACTAATTTCCGGGAATATATACCTTTGTATGGGGGCTATGGGAAATATTGGATCGATTGTAAAGATTTTGAACATAATTGATCACTGCCATAAAAAAATAAAGTGTGACAAAATTCATCGCAATATCTTTGGTAGTTTCTGAGAAAACTTCAAAAGAATTAGGAAAAAAACGTAATTTTTTTCGAGGTAGTCTGAAATTTTTACTCATAACTTTTTACGTTGTGATCCGATTTTGCTGATTTTCAATACCAAACTGATTAGGATAATAGTAAAAATTTTGGGTGAATTTGGTTGATTTCCTTTACTTAGTTTTAACGTGAGCGTGTTTTACACAGACAGACAGACGGACAGAGGGACATAGCAAAATCGACTCAGAATTTCATAAGGACCCAGAATATATATACTTTGTTGGGTCTTAGATGAATATTTCTTGGTGTTACACACGGAACGACAAACTTATATATACCCTCTATCACCACTGATGGTGGTGGAGGGTATAACAACGGAGATATAAGCAAAAATCCGAGACAACCTCTGAAAATTCCATTAAAAAAAAACAACAACAACACTGCTTATTCATTGCCTTTGTATATTGTTTTTGTTTTTTTGAGTATTTCGTTTCGTATGTTTGGATGGCTGTGTGTTTCATTGTCTTGTGTATATTGTTTTTGTTTTCTTGGTGTATTGAATTTCGTATGTTTGGATGTCTGTTGGTTTCATTGCGTTGTGTATTTTGTTTTTGTTTTTTTCTGTATTTCGTTTCGTATGTTTGGATGTCTGTTGGTTTTACTGCCTTGTGTATTTTATTTTTTGTGTGTTTATATCGTTTAGCGTTGTTGTTGTTCATTATGTTTTGCAATTGCTATAATAATGATATAGTCGGGAAAATGAATTTTTAAATACACTATGGTGAAGGGTATATAAGACTCGGCACAGCCGAATATAGCACTCGTACTTGTTTACATTGAAGAAGTTATGAAAATCAGATGAATATATCTAATGTTACAATCTTTTAAATTGTTAAAAATCGGTTCGGGCTATGTTTTATTAATCAAATTTAAACATAAACGTTAAGTTTTTATACCCACCATCAAAAAAGATGGGGGCATATTGCTTTTGTCATTCCGTTTGTAACGCATTGAAATATTGGTCACAGATCCACAAAAGTATATACAGTGACTTCCACAACTGTCCACAAAAACACAAAATTATAATATTTTTAGTATAAAAAATGTTTCCAGCAAGATTAAAATTTCATTCTTCATATTTCAAATATATTACGTCCTGAAACATTAACTAAGCCATAAATTATGAAATTAAATTTGATTTTCGTAGAAAAGGAGTAAAAAATGTAATCATGTTTCTGTGAACACTATTGTAACCCTACTGATATATGGACATTTTCTATTTCCGCATGGATATATCAGCATTTATTGTAGCCAACGGTTGCTGTAATTATAGGTTTAAGACTCTTTTGCATGTTTTTAATAAAATTTTATTAAAAATATGTGTTAATTTCAGCTCATTCTTCATTTATCGTCACCTAATGCTTTTTAAGGTTATGGGGCATTGGAAATTTCATTATTTGGGTATATTTGTGCTTATTTGCAACATTTTTGGTTCGATTCCGCCTTGTTTATTGTTGAGGACAATTCAAAACATTTAATATAGTGGTCCTCAATATATTAGATGGTTATATAAATCTTTTGTTTTAGGCCATCGGCCTACATAATGAAGGTTTAGTGTGGTGAACACTAAAGGATTTACGGAATTGGCAGGTAAGAACCCCTTGAAGTGTCTACATAGGGGATTGTTTTCAATATTCCTTCTATTTTTTTAAGATTTCTAACTCTTTTCCATGAAACCAAACATATATCAATAAAAATCCTACTCCAAAACTCTAGTGCATTTTTAGTATTTCTTTAGTTGGAGCATTCCGCTGGGTCCACTAACTGTAAATGTGACCAACCTATCTGAAATAGTTTATTTTTACCACGATACGAGTTTCCATTGCTTAAACGTAAAATTTAATTGCTCTATTCCGACCAAAAATTTTTAGAATATGCCAAAATTTAACATAATATGTGATCTACAGTGCCACATAATCTAGAAAAGCTTTAGAAGAAGATGAATGAAGAATGGGTTAAATTTGACAAATATTTTTTATGGAATTTAATTTAAGACATGCAAAAGAAACTTACACCTATCATTAAAGCAATAGTTGGTTCCAATAAATGCTGATATATCCATGCGGAAAATGGAAAATGTCCATATATCAGTAGGGTTACAATAGTGTTCACAAAGTCAAATTTAATTTCTTATTATATGGCTTAGCTAAATTTTCAGGACGTAATATAATCTATATACACTATCAGACAAAATAAAGTGCAAAAGTACTCATGCTATATCCTTTCAGCGAAAAATCGGTTAAATGATTATTGAATATGGAAATTTTTTTCAAAATCATTTAGTTTATATACAATGCTACAAAAATAACAATAAAACTGAATTATTGTACTTAAAATTTTTCTATATAGCATCTAAAATTAAAGTATATTTACTTTTTTGTCGGACAAAATAAAGTGTAAATTTTATATATCATTATTTAAATTTCTTGTATATCAAAATTTGTTATCTATTTTGGTTCTGATTTTAATATTTGGATCTACTTAAGCCATTTTGGTAATTTTGTTCTCAATTATTATTTTCAATCGCTTTTCCTTCCCCTTGCTTTCCCCATATGATAGTTTTCAAAAGAAATCCGTTTTTGATCACTATTTCATCGGAATTTTTTGATCAATTGTGGTCCAAAATTAATCTATTGGATTTAGGGCGGTGTTCTGAGCAACTAATTTAAATTTTTCAGTGATTTTTCCTACTTAAGCTTATTATCTTGCCGAAATATAAAGTGGCCCAAGTCCCTTTCGAAGGCACTGATCTTAAGATTTGACTGTAATATGATCACATAGTGTTCATTGGAGCTTTTTGAATAAATTTCATATAGGATCCCCACACCTAAAGTTAAAAATTGGACACATACGAAGAGTCATCTGACCCATACCTTCAATCTTTCACCAACATATTTAAAAGCATGATTTTCGATTTTAGTATTTAATTTCGTATTTTTTAGCTCAAATTTACGTTGTTGGTCAGATGAGTTCCAATTTGTACCGAACATTTTAAAATGTCTAGAATGAATGTGAGTTAAGCCCTTCAATATACAAAATTTTAAAAACAATACCCCAGGTTTTAAACATTATGGTGGAGGGCTATCGGTATTGTTGCATTATTCAACTTTAAGAGCGAGAATCTTAGTGAAAATGGAGTAAGCAATAACAAATGAGCAATTCACGAGCGTATTTAATAAAAATTTGGAAATAAATGCCGTAAAAATGGGTTTGGGAGACTTAATGCCTCAACCGATTCATGACTTCAAACACACGACTAAGGTTAAAAACATTATTGTAAGAAAAAAAAAACACTGAAAAATTTGAATGACCTGCTCAGAGCATCGCCCTAAATCTAATAGAGTAATATTTGACCATAATTGAATAATTGAAATTCCGGTGAAATAGCGAACAAAAACGGATTTCTTTTGAAAATAATAGTATGGGAGAAAGCAAGGGAAAGTGAAAGCGATTGCGAATAATAATGGTAAAAAAATTACAAAAATGGCTTCAGTAGATCCAGTTATTCAAATTAGAACCAAAATAGATAAAAAATGTTGATATACATAAAATTAAAATAATGATATATAAAATTTTCATTTTATTTTGTCCGACAAAAAAGTGAATTTACTTTAATTTTAATGTTATACAGAAAAGTTTTAGGTGGAATAAATTTTTTTATTGTTATTTTTGTAGCATTGTATATAAACTAAATGAATTTAAAAAAATCCATATTCAATAATCATTTAACAGATTTTCGATGAAATAATGTAGCATGAGCACTTTTGCACTTTATTTTGTCCGATAGTGTATATAAAAATGAAAGTGTGTTTGTATGTATGTATGTATGCATGTATGTATGTATGTATGTATGTATGTATGTATGTATGTATGTATGTATGTATGTATGTATGTATGTATGTATGTATGTATGTATGTAGTATAGTATGTATGTATGTATGTATGTATGTATGTATGTATGTATGTATGTATGTATGTATGTATGTATGTATGTATGTAGTATGTATGTATGTATGTATGTATGTATGTATGTATGTATGTATGTATGTATGTATGTATGTATGTATGTATGTATGTATGTATGTATGTATGATGTATGTATGTATGTATGTATGTATGTATGTATGTATGTATGTATGTATGTATGTATGATGTATGTGTATTAGTATGTATGTATGTATGTATGTTGTATGTATGTATGTATGTATGTATGTATGTATGTATGTATGTATGTATGTATGTATGTATGTATGTTTGTTGTTGTGCTTTACAGACTGCTAAACGGCTGGACCGATTTTCCTGAAATTTTCACAGTTTCTTCCTGTATGTCTGGAAGGAACTATAGGCTACTTTTTATGTTGAAATTTCATGTGGGCGACGTGCCACGCCCATATTAAGAAAATATTAAATTAGTATATCTGAGATAATATAATAGTTAGAGTCATCAAATTTTGTCGGAGCAACTTTAGTATCAATATAATAATTTAAGACAAAAAGTAGGCGGATTAGCATTAGGGGGCGTGGCACCTCACATGTAAATTAAATACAAAAATTCGTTTATCTTGGAAACTATTACAGTTAGAATATTAAAAATTTGCACGAGTAACTTTAATATCCATTTAAACATTTTGGGAAATAAATTGGCGGACTACCCATGAGGGGAGCAGCACCTCCCATATTAATAAAATACAAAAATTGGTTTATCTGGGAAACTAATAGAACTAAATTCTTCAAATTTTGCACTAAGAACTTAAATATTCATCTGAACATTTTGGAGAAAAAAGAGCGGACTTTCGTCATGGGGGGCTTGGAGCCCCCATATAAATTAAATAGGAAAATTATTATATCTGAGAAACTATTAGAGCTAGAATCTTCAAATTTTAACTGAAGAACTTTGACATTCATGTGAACATTCAGAGAATAACGGGCGGACTTTCAATGGGGGGTTTGGCACCTCACATATGAATTAAATACAAAATTTCGCTTATCTGGGAAACTAATAGAACAAGATTCTTAAAATATTGCAAGAAGAACTTTATTATACATATGAACATTTTGCAGAAAAAAAGGGCGGATTTTCATCGGGGGGCTGTGAGTTCCCATATGAATTAAATAGAAAAATTCGTATATCTGAGAAACTATTAGAGCTAGAATCTTCAAATTCTACATGAAGATCTTTGACATTAATGTGAACATTTAGAGAATAACGGGCAGACTTTCAATGGGGTCTTGGCCTATATGAACTAAATACAAAATTTCGTATATCCGGAAAAATATTAGATTTTTTTTTTAATTTGTCATCGATTACATTAAAATCTTAATTAACGTTCGGAAAAAATGTATCTCTGGAAAACATTACAGTTAGAATCTTCAAAATTATTAAGAAGATTTTTTATTTATATTGCTTTTAGGGTAGCAAAGCACGCTGGGTATAGCTAGTATAATATAAAGAATGAAATTTTTATTTTGCTGGGAAAATTTTTTATACTAAAAATATTATAATTTTGTGTTTTTGTGAACAGTTGTGGAAGTCACTGTATATTTTGGGTCCTTATTAAATGTTAAGACGATCTAGCCACTTCCGCCCGTCCGTCCGTCTGTTGAAAGCACGATAGAGTCCGAACGAGAAGAGTTAAGGAGCAGAAATTTTGTATAACTATTTTTTATTGATGCAGTTTGTTTGGTATTGAAAATGGGCCATATCGGTCCATGTCCATGGAGCAACTTTAGTGTCAATATAATTATTTAGGACTAAAAGTAGGCGGACTATCATTAGGGGGCGTGGCACCTCCCATATAAATTAAATACAAAACTACGTTTATCTTGGAAACTATTACAGTTAGAATCTTAATATTTTGCACGAAAAACTTTAACATCCATCTAAACATTTTGGGTAATAAATTGGCGGACTACCCATGAGGGGAGCGGCACCTCCCATATTAATAAAAGACAAAAATTCGTTTATCTGGAAAACTAATGGAACTAAATTCTTCAAATTTCGCACGAAGAACTTAAATATTCATCTGAACATTTTGGAGGAAAAAAAGTGGAATTTCATCTGGGGGGTCTTGAAGCCTCCACATGAATCAAATAGTAAAAATCGTATATCTGAGAAACTATTAGAGCTAGAATCTTCAAATTTTACATGGAGAACTTTGAAATTCATGTGAACATTTAGAGCATAACGGGCGTACTTTCAATGGGTGGCTTGGCACATATGAATTAAATACAAAATTTCGTGCATCTTGGAAACTCTTATATTATTAAAATTTTTTATAGATAGATAGATAGAAATTGGCGATAGATAGAAACTGGCGAACTGGTATTTATTTATACATATTCCTTTTAGGGTAGCAAAGCACACTGGGTATGGCTAGTATATATACATATCGGTCCATGTCCCCCATACAAGTGGCACCCCGAAAAATAGTGTAAACAGTAATAGATGGTTTAAAAACATAAGTATGTCAATGAAATTCTACATAAACAAGTTTTATATAAGCCAAAATCTCCCTACCAAATTTTACGAGAATCGGTCCATAATTGGCCCTACCCCCCATATAAGGTCCCTCTCAGAAAACGACTATAAGGTTACTAACTTGCTTCAAAATGATAGTAATGTAACGAAATTCGACATATACAAGTTTTAGGGGAACAGAAATATAACTTGCTTCAAAATGATAGCTAGGCAACGAAATTCAACGTAAACAAGTTTTTAGGGTACCACATTTTTTGGATCGGCCCACATTTGACCCTACCCGCTCTATAAGGTCCCCTCAGAAAATTACATAACATTGTTCAAAATCCCAGTAAATCAACGAAAGTCGACATAAATATGTTTAGAGAAACTAACATCTCTCTGCCAAATTATATGAAGATCGGTTCATAATTGACCTTCCCATGATATAAGGTCCCCTCATAAAATAACAATAACGCTCAAAACTAGCTGCAAAATTATAGTAAAGCAACGAAATTCGACGTAAACAAGTTTTCGGAGAACTAAAACCTCTCTGCCAAATTTTATGGAAATCAGCCAATAATTAACCTTACCCCCCATATAAGGTTCGTCTCAGAAAATTACTTTAAAGTTAATAATTTGCTTTAAAATTCCAGTAGAAAGTCAGTTGGTACCTAACTCTAAGAATGTATTAGAATTTTTGTATAAGTATTGGAGCTCCAACCACTTTCACCACTGATTCCAAACATACATAGTTGCGTAAAATCGTACTTAAAAATGTTAGCGAATATATATTACATTTAAATTTCTACTTTCGCAGATTTTTCAATTTATTTTGCTTGCATCTGATCAGTAAACAGTTAGCAAATATATTTTATGGACTTTAAATCTCTTTTTTTTAAATAAGTTTATTTTAAATAATATTTACAACTTTTTTTTATCAATTTTAATTTCAACACACAAAAATTAATTGTCAAAAAAATTAAAAAAATATTTTTTTAGTTTGTGAAAAATTAAAACATTTCGGGTTTTTAAATGCGATAAAATTGTGTAAAAAAAATAAAAAAACGTTATGTGTTTGTGAAAAAATGTCATTCAAGTCCTATTATCCCGGTATTTTCGCGAAAAAGTTTTGAAGTATTGTGAGAGAATTGAGTTCTCACAAGTGAGTTGAATTTACACAGAACTCATCTGTGAAGAGAGGGAAATGTTATTGTTGTAAAACAATGTCGCAGTCCAACTTCTTTACCTATATTCTTTGTTCCAGTATATCAACGAAATTGACATTAACCACGAAAGTCAGCAGCGAAATTCGACATAAACAACTTTTTTAAAAATTATATAGATTTTATATAGATATATATCTCTATATATATATATCTATATATATATATATATATATATATATATATATATATATATATATATATATATATATATATATATATATATATATATGGGGGCTTGGAGCCCCCATATGAATAAAATTAGAGCTAGAATCTTTAAATTTTACTTAAAGAACTTTGACATTCATCTGAACATTTAGAGTATAACGGCGGACTTCCAATGAATTACATACAAAATTTCGTTTAACTGGGAAACTAATAGAACTAGATTCTTCAAATTTTGCACATATTATTTTAATATTCATCTGAATATTTTGGAGGAAAAAGGGCGGGCTTTAATCCGAGGCAACTTAGTGTCAATATAATTATTTAGGACAAAAAGTAGGCGGATAACATTAGGGGGCGTGGCACCTCCCATATAAATTAAATACAAAAATACGTTTATCTTCGAAACTATTAGTTAGAATCTTCAAATTTTGCACGAAAAACTTTAACATCCATCTAAACATTTTGGGTAATAAATTGGCGGACTATGCATGAGGGGAGCGGCACCTCCCATATTAATTAAAAACAAAAATTTGTTTATCTGGAAAATTAATGGAACTAAATTCTTCAAATTTCGCACGAAGAACTTAAATATTCATCTGAAGATTTTGGAGGAAAAAAAAGCGGACTTTCATCTGGGGGGTCTTGAAGCCCCCACATGAATCAAATAGTAAAATTCGTATATCTGAGAAACTACTAGAGCTAGAATCTTCAAATTTTAAATGGAGAACTTTAAAATTCATGTGAACATTTAGAGCATAACGTGGCTTGGCACAACATATATGAATTAAATACAAAATTTCGTGCATCTTGGAAACTCTTATATTATTCAAATTTTAGTTTTAGAAAAACTTCCAATAATTTGCTTGACATCTTTCATATGTAACATATAATAAATCTGGTATTTATATCTGTTATATATATATATATATATATATATATATATATATATATATATATATATATATATAGAATATATATATATATATATAGAAAAACTTCCAATAATTTGCTTGACATCTTTCATATGTAACATATAATAAATCTGGTATTTATATCTGTTATATATATATATATATATATATATATATATATATATATATATATATATATATATATATAACACAGACTGTTTGTTTATTTGTTTGTGTTAATAGTTCTAACCCCAAAAGGAACAATATATGCTATATAAGATCTTGATCGGATGCCTCGCCCCTATTTACGCCCACTTTTCGTAAAACTATTATTACACCGATTTTGCAATCACAATAACATTAAAAATTACTAAACCGATTTACGTGAAATTTTGTATACCGATAGGTATAAGCTTGGAAATAACTATAGGCTATATATAAGATAGTAATCCGATACCACGCCCCTTTCTACGTCCACTTTTATAAAACAATTCTTACCTATATCTTATCCTATAAGTATATGAAAGAGAAAGTCTGTTTGTTACGCTTTCGCGGACAAACTACTGAACCGATTTTCATGAAATTTAGAACACTAATAGTTCTATTCTAAAGTGGAACAATAGGCTATATTCTTCTTATGCTCACTTTTTTCTACATAATTGTTATACAAAATTTTCATTCGAGACTTACAGAAAACTACTGAACCGATTTACATGAAATGTGGTATACCGATAGGTCTGATTTCCCGATCTGGATAGGATGCCACGCCCCTTTTTACACAAACTTTTTGTAAAACTATTATTAAACCAAATTTACGTTCCGGCATATAAAAAACTACTGATCCGATTTTCATGAAAACTGTTATAATGAAAGTTGTGGGATGAACAGTACGACACATTACATCTTCAAAACTTATAATATATAATAATAAATATATATGAAACTCTTTTTTACTCTTTCACTACATAACTACTAAACTTATTTACATACATAAAATTTGGCATATTAATAGGTCTAACCTCAGAAGTTAAAAAAACTCTATATGATATTGGACTCTATATGATCGGATGCTGCGCACATTTTTATGCTCACTAATTACAAAACAAAAACAACAACTTTTTGATCTTGAATCAACTTTTTGATCTGGATTTTATGCTTCATGAAATTTTGCATGACAGTGGAAGGTAAGGTTAGTTTGAGGAAGAAAATTTTTAATACATCAAATGCGAATAAATACACCTATAGCACTAATTTAGGGCCTGTTGTGATCTTAATGAAATGCAATGACCATTTTCCGTCCACTTTTTGTTACATTTATAATGATATATAATTCTCATAATATATGATAATTATTATTTTGTTAAATTTTTAATCAAAAATTTATTTTTATATGAAAACTCTAAACTGTTCGTAGTTCCTTAACTAACTTTACGATTAGATAAAATAAAAATCTGTATTCAATTTAATTTATAATCAAAAATCGATTTTCATCTAAAGCGTTTTCCACCGGGAAACTGTTTTTATTTCAAAGCCTGTAATCTGCTGTATATTCTCAGAAAATAACTATTTTAATCTATATTAGATCTTGAATGAATGTCTACGATGCCACATTTGCATGCAGAATAAAAACTACTGAACAAAACCGCTTCTAAAATAGGGAAAATAATATATTCATATTATATTTTCACTAAAATTCGAATTTTAAATCGGCTGTGGTTCCTTTTATAACACCTAAATCTATCTAGAAAATCATTCATATCTCTCCTTAAAATTTCTATTTATATAAACCTTTAAAAATTTTGTTTAAATAACTCTCAATTTGAGAAAACAATAAAGATCCGTAATCACTCATATTTTCCATACAAATCGAGTTTTATATCAAAAATAAAAAAATTAAATTTATTGTTAATCGAGATAACAATAAAAATCTATGATCAGGTAAATATGCCATCAAAAAATTATCTTGATATATAAAGATATGTATTTGACTACTCATTAGAGTGTCACGAAAGACAGCACTTTTGCAAATCTTATATACACTATCGGACAAAATAAAGTGCAAAAGTGCTCATGCTACATTATTTTATCGAAAAATCTGTTAAATGATTATTGAATATGGAACTTTTTTTTAAATTCATTTAGTTTATATACAATGCTACAAAAATAACTATAAAACAAATTTATTCCACCTAAAATTTTTCTGTATAACATTTAAAATTAAAGTAAATTCACTTTTTTGTCGGACAAAATAAAGTGTAAATTTTATATATCATTATTTTAATTTTATGTATATCAAAATTTTTTATCTATTTTGGTTCTGATTTGAATATCTGGATCTACTCAAGTCATTTTTGTAATTATTTTACCATTATTATTCGCAATCGCTTTCACTTTCCCTTGCTTTCTCCCATACTATTATTTTCAAAAGAAATCCGTTTTTGTTCGCTATTTCAGCGGAATTTTGTGATCAATTGTGGTCAAATATTAATCTATTAGATTTAGGGCGATGCTCTGAGCAGGTCATTCAAATTTTTCAGTGTTTTTTTTTTTCTTACAATAATGTTTTTAACCTTAGTCGTGTGTTTGAAGTCATGAATCGGTTGAGGCATTAAGTCTCCCAAACCCATTTTTACGGCATTTATTTCCAAATTTTTATTAAATAAGCTCGTGAATTGCTCATTTGTTATTAGTTACTCCATTTTCACTAAGATTCTCGCTCTTAAAGTTGAATAATGTAACAATACCGATAGCCCTCCACCATAATATTTGAAACCTGGGGTATTGTTTTTTAAATTTTGTATATTGAAGGGCTTAATTCACACTCATTGTCGACATTTCAAAATTTTCGGTAGAAATTGGGACTCATCTGACCAACTACGTAAATTTGATCTAAAAAATATGAAATTAAATACTAAAATCGAAAAAAAATTTAAGCTTTTAAATATGTTGGTGAAAGATTGAAGGTATGGGTCAGATGACTCTTCGTAAGTGTCCAATTTTTAACGTTAGGTGTGGGGAACCTAGGTGAAATTTATTCAAAAAGCTCCAATGAACACTATATGAGCATATTGCAGTGAAATCTTAAGATCAGTGCCTTCGAAATGGACTTGGGCAACTTTATATTTCGGCAAGATAATAAGCTTAAGCACTTGATAAAGTTAAAAAATAACATTACTGTAGGAAAAATCACTGAAAATTGAAATAAGTTGCTCAGAGCACCGCCCTAAATCCAATAGATTAATTTTGGACCACAATTTATCAAAAAATTCCGATGAAATAGTGATCAAAAACGTATTTTTTTTGAAAATTATCATATGGGGATAGCAAGGGGAAGGGAAAGCGATTGCGAATAATAATGGAGAACAAAATTACCAAAATGGCTTAAATAGATACAGATATTAAAATCAGAACCAAAATAGATAAAAAATTTTGATATACAAGAAATTTAAATAATGATATATAAAATTTACACTTTATTTTGTCCGACAAAAAAGTGAATTTATTTTAATTTTAGATGTTATGCAGAAAAATTTTAAGTAGAATAATTTAGTTTTATTGTTATTTTTGTAGCATTGTATATAAACTAAATGATTTTGAAAAAAAATTCCATATTCAATAATCATTTAACCGATTTTTCGCTGAAAGAATATACATGAGTACTTTTGCACTTTATTTTGTCCGATAGTGTAGGTAGACCTCTCTAACGATGACCTAGAAAGCATTGTTCATATACAATTTGGATAAATTGATCTTTCGATATCTTTTTATACTTTTATCCACTTTTATCCACTTTTTATGCACATATTTTTCTGTATGTAGCGCCGTATTTATTCCAAGCTCTTCAAATTAAATAATGATTTTGAACAACTCCAGCTCACATTTTCCATTTACCATTTGCAAATTCCGAAATTTTTTTTAATTACAGGAAGATATGGATATTTTAATAAGTAAAATTATTTGAGTATCTTCTTTGTACATCTAACGATATTTGACCTTTAAACCTTTATTTCTTCGGACTTAATAAGTGGTGTCTAAATTCAGCTAAAAACTTTAGTGTGAATGCATAAAATCTAATGAATAAAAATAATATGTTTAAACACACATTTGTATAAATGGATGTATTTTTGAGAAACAATGATGAGACAAAAACGGTGGTTTTACTCTTTAATGAACAACTCAAAATTGTTTGTCAAATTAAAAGTTGTTTTGTTTTCTCTGCCAAGATTCAATGATTCTTCATATTTTCCTAGGAGAGTAAAAAACTTAATATTTAAAGGAATTTGAAATCTTCCAATGAGCCCAAATTTTTCATGATTTTGTGCAGAATTTTTTATAATCGTTTCAGAGTTTCTTCAATTGCCTGTACTTTTTCAAATACATAGAATGAAAATCGCTTGAAATTTTGTACGGTTAATGGTACGTATTTTTGTAGTTAATAAAATGCCCCGAAGCCTTTTGCCTCTTTACACCAGGGGCACTACAATAAAAAGTACAGAACAGTTCTTTAAATCTGCTGTATATGGGAAAAATAAAACAACTAATTTGAAAGTGTCCTTAGTTCCCTACCAGTGATTGAGAATGCTGATTTCAGTATAATTTCTCAAAAAAGTTTCTTAAATGTTTCTAAAAATTAGTCAAAAGTTACTAATTTAAGCTCATTTTCAATTTGTAAATTTTTAAGGGACTTTTTGGTCCAGAAACTGACTTTAAGTATTAAACAAAATGCAGAAAAATATAATAACTATTTTATCGTTACAAGCAAATTTTGACATCTATTAAAAAAAGTATAGTCATTACAGATAGAAAATTATTCTCTTTATTTTAGAAGAAACCCGGGCAACGCCGGGTTCGCGCAGCTAGTTTATGATAAAAAAACGGTTAACCGGTTTTTTCTGAATTTGAAAAATATCAACCCGTTTTTTCAAATGTCAACTGTTCGAAAACCGTTTATTAGAAAATGTCGAATAATCGATCACCCAAACTATTACGTTAAAATTATTAAGTTCATTTGTATTTTAATTTATTATTCTTGATTTTGTAAATATTTGAGTACTTGATTTTACGAATTTCGTGATAGGACCTATTTTAGTAAAAAAAAAAATTCTTGGGTTTACGAATTTTTGATTGATTTTGAACTTAATTTTTTTTAGTTTATGTGATATTTTTATGCATATGTACATATTTTTAATTTTGCTGAAATAAATCGGGGTTCTATCAAAATAACTTTAGCAGTAAAAGTCAGCGTTTCCATTCGTGTACTTTTTATACCCTCCACCACCATCAGTGGTGATAGAGGGTATATATAAGTTTGTCGTTCCGTGTGTAACACCAAGAAATATTCTTCTAAGACCCAACAAAGTATATATATTCTGGGTCCTTATGAAATTCTGAGTCGATTTAGTTATGTCCATCTGTCCGTCTGTCTGTGTAAAACACATAAAAACTAAGCAAAGGAAATCAACCAAATTCACCCAAAATATTTATTATTATCCTAAGCAGTTTGGTATTGAAAATCAGCAAAATCGGATCACCATGTAAAAAGTTATGAGTAAAAACTTCCAACTACCTCGAAAAAAATTACGTTTTTTTCTAATTCTTTTGAAGTTTTCTCAGAAACTACCAAAGACATTTCGATAAATTTTGTCACACATTATTTTTTCAGGGCAGTGATCAATTATGTTCAAAATCTTTACAATCGATCCAATAGTTTATCGTTAATAAGTCCCTCAAATATATCGGTATCAATACAAAATTTTGTACATAATATGAACAGAAATCACACTATCAACGTAGATCTCAATCGGTCCACAATTGGTCTTAGCTCCCATATAACGTCCTCTTCCGAAAATCACCTAAACGCACATATTTCATTGATGAATAAAGCTATTGTGATAAAATTCGAGTTGAATATGTTTCGTATACATACTAATCATTTTACCAAATTTTTTACGGATCGGTCCATTATTGGTCATAGCTCCCATATAAGGTCCTCTTCCGAAAATCACCTAAACGCACATATTTCATTGATGAATAAAGCTATTGTGATAAAATTCGAGTTGAATATGTTTCGTATACATACTAATCATTTTACCAAATTTTTTACGGATCGGTCCATTATTGGTCATAGCTCCCATATAAGGCCCACTTCCGAAAGTCATTTAAACGCACATATTTCATTGTCAATAAAGTTATCTATATATATAAAAATGAAAGTGTGTTTGTATGTATGTATGTATGTTTGTTTGTTTGTTTGTGCTTTATAGACTGCTAAACGGCTGGAACGATTTTCCTGAAATTTTCACAGTTTCTTCCTGTATGTCTGGAAGGAACTATAGGCTACTTTTTATGTTGAAATTTCATGTGGGCGACGTGCCACGCCCATATTAAGAAAATAGTAAATTAGTATATCTGAGATAATATAATAGTTAGAGTCTTCAAATTTTGTCGGAGCAACTTTAGTATCAATATAATAATTTAAGACAAAAAGTAGGCGGATTAGCATTAGGGGGCGTGGCACCTCACATGTAAATTAAATACAAAAATTCGTTTATCTTGGAAACTATTACAGTTAGAATATTAAAAATTTGCACGAGTAACTTTAATATCCATTTAAACATTTTGGGAAATAAATTGGCGGACTGCCCATGAGGGGAGCAGCACCTCCCATATTAATAAAATACAAAAATTGGTTTATCTGGGAAACTAATAGAACTAAATTCTTCAAATTTTGTACTAAGAACTTAAATATTCATCTGAACACTTTGGAGAAAAAAGAGCGGACTTTCGTCATGGGGGGCTTGGAGCCCCCATATAAATTAAATAGGAAAATTATTATATCTGAGAAACTATTAGAGCTAGAATCTTCAAATTTTAACTGAAGAACTTTGACATTCATGTGAACATTCAGAGAATAACGGGCGGACTTTCAATGGGGGGTTTGGCACCTCACATATGAATTAAATACAAAATTTCGCTTATCTTTGAAACTAATAGAACAAGATTCTTAAAATATTGCAAGAAGAACTTTATTATACATATGAACATTTTGGAGAAAAAAGGGCGGACTTTCATCTGCGGGCTGTGAGTTCCCATATGAATTAAATAGAAAAATTCGTATATCTGAGAAACTATTAGAGCTAGAATCTTCAAATTCTACATGAAGATCTTTGACATTAATGTGAACATTTAGAGAATAACGGGCAGACTTTCAATGGGGTCTTGGCCTATATGAACTAAATACAAAATTTCGTATATCCGGAAAAATATTAGATTTTTTTTTTAATTTGTCATCGATTACATTAAAATCTTAATTAACGTTCGGAAAAAATGTATCTCTGGAAAACATTACAGTTAGAATCTTCAAAATTATTAAGAAGATTTTTTATTTATATTGCTTTTAGGGTAGCAAAGCACACTGGGTATAGCTAGTTCTTAATAAAATTCGACACAAATATGTTTTGTCTTTATTTATTTAAAATTACTCAAATGCACATTGAAAATCAAAGTTATCGGGATAAAATTCGACATAAATGTGTATTTTGTATATACATATAAATCATTCTACGAAATTTTTTTCTGGATCGGTCCATAAGTTGTCTTAGTTCTTATATAAGGTATACTTCTGAAAATCACTTAATACCACTTAATTCGCTATTAAATGACTATATTCGGATAAAATTCAAAATGAGTATGTTCTGTGTATAGATAAATCATTCTATTAAAATGTTTTCGAACTGGCCTATTAATATAAATTTTTCAGGACCTAATTAAAATTAGTTTTACATATGTATGAATGTTAATAACCTCAATACGGAAACAAAAATTTTGCCAAGTTATCTAAAGATTAGATAATTAAATGGGTTTTAATAAAAAGTAGCTTGCTGGTGGAGGGTATTTAAGATTCGACATAGCCGAATATAGCACTCTAACTTGTTTTTACTCAATCTGGTGTGATGGGACCTAAAGCATATGACAACACTGGTACACATATTCTTTGCATAAATACAAAATTTAAAGATCTCCAAAATTTGTAAAACTCATATTTTATAAGATTTTTTCTCAATGGCATGAAGTTTATCTTGTATTTGCTAAACTAATTATGCTGTATTATCAGTCTAAAAGCTTTGATACACGGTTCTCAGATCTTACAACGTTGTCAGTAAAATGTGTAACAATCGTGTGAACGTTTTCTTTTGCAATGTTGTCAGAAAAAGCATTACTGTCAATGTTGTAAGACAAAATTTGTACGTTGACACTGTTGTTAGAAATTTTTTGCACATTTTACTGCCAACGTTGTAAGATCTAACAACCGTGTATGCATGGCTTTAGTCACAAATTAATTGTTATGTATTGCAGTTTGACAATTCTTAATAAATTCAAAAACAGTGGTTCATCTATCTTTAATTTTTATAATTCCTATACTGAAATTGCCTTATAACATCATCAATCATATACAAAAAATGAGAATGGGACAAGGGGAATCTCAAAATAATTTTAAAATTAATATTTGAGGAGAAACTTTAGATTTTTTTAATTTTTTTTTGTTCATCAAAGAAGAAATCGGTATAAGTACAAAAATATTTGATTATGATACTTTTAAATAAAATATGTTTACCTTTTTTAAATGTGAGTAAAATCCTTATATATTTTTGGTTTGTTTCACAATATCTAATATCTTATTACAGATACCACTTTAACAATTAAGAGTAAATTCAAAAAGTAAAGGATATAAACAATTAGTTCATACATTAAGCTTGTGTATGTTATTTTCTTTATTATATTGATATCACTATATTTTAAAAGGGTAGACGTTTTGAACTTTTACAACGGCTAATCTCTTAAATAACGCGGGAATGAAATGTATTGACAAAAACACTAGAAAAAATCACTAAACAAATTAGTATTAAAGTCTTATAACGCCAATAGCGGAAAATAATTCCTTTCTTTTTTATCCAAATACATCTCATATAGGCAAACTAACGATAGAGAACCCACATCAGTGAATTTATTATGAATAACCACTCGACACGATTCCGTCAAATGAAACAAGAGGCCTGAACAGTACTAACGAGTACTTCTCATATGGCTTCTGGATAGCCCTCGAACAAGTTTTTCATATCAAGAAGTTTTACAAGTTTATATAACTTTTGATTGGTTAACATAATTTTCAATACAACTTTTTCTGTTTGTATCTCTTGCATTAAAACGTATTTTATTCTGCTCACACCAACACAAGTAATGGGCGTGTAAAAGATTCTTGTGCATTTCAATTATTTTGAATAACCCCATATAAGCAACGGCAAATAAAGGCAAGGATAGTAAAGGACAAATGATATGTACCTAACACATGCTGTCTCCATTTTTTTGTTATGATTTTGATTGGTCTATTTCAATTATAGTCATCGTTCGTTAATTTGAGTATGTCCAATAAATGCTTAGTAGCGAAGTGAAGCTGTTCAAGTTACACAAATTTTGCTCTTCAGGTAGTTGCACAAAGTGATTGTTTTGTTCTGCTCTGCCTGGTTGTAACAATAACAAATTTTTTAAACACTGTATATCACACAATTTAACAATGGGCAAATCATCAATTAGATAAGTGCCATATTGAATCATGTATACATACATATATATGTAGTTGAATACATGCTAGTGGTTTCATTCGTCAGTAAAATCGAAAAATTCGTTAAATAACATTATATTTTATATAATTTAATGATTAACACAAGGTAATAGTACACAGAAAAAAATATGCACAATTTTTTCTTAACAATCGATTGTTTAAATTTAATTTAGATTTTTATAAATATTTTTGTTTAGATTTATAACGAATTTGTTTGATTTTTACACAGAAGGAAAATATTTTCTAACAAACGCTTTATTGAAATAAATTTAATTTTACTGATTCAATAAATGTTTTTGTTTGAGTTGTAAGTATATAATATTTTATAAAATATTACAAATTATGCTTTTAACTACATACTGTACGGAGACTTATTTGAGTCAGTGTAAGTAATTTATTTTTACAAATTTTGGTTTTATAGAATCAGTAAAATTTTTGTTAAGATTTAATATATATTTTTTAACCAAAATTTTCATAGATTCAATAATTATTTATTACTAGATTTTTGTACCCGACGTTTTAATAGGTTTCACAACATTATACTTAAGTATTCTCCCGTTAGAGTAAACTAAAAAATCTGCATTATGTCCATAGATCAATTTGTGAAATGTTTCAACATTCAGAAATATAAAAATTTCGTTGACTTAAATAACATAACAAAGCATTTACGAAATAAAAAAATTTACTCATTTTACCCCTCACTAAGAAATAACTTCACAATTTTTTTTTGCCAATTTATAAAGGTAAAAAATCCAAATTTATAATTCTAATACTATCTAGTTAGGTAAAACTATAGTATACATATTTAACTTAGGAGAACAAATAATTCTTGACTTAAAGCATAAAGTGCTAATTTTTCCCTAACTTCTTCGTGTTTCAAAACATGCTGAAGGTCTCCTTATGAAGAAAGTCCTTACAATTACTTTGTGATCTTATAAAGCTATAAAAGAAATTTCATTGAATTTGAACAATATTTATAAAAGGTACCAACACAGTTCCAAAAATACTACCCATACCCTCTTTCTCCATTGAATTATTCAAATTTATGTATTTTGTTTAATATATTTTGTATCATTTCAGAAATCGATGTTGTAAAACATTTATTAAAAAAAAAAAATATATATATATATATCTCAAATTTCATAAAAGTACAAAAAATGTAGCAAAGGAACACATAATTAGCCGTTTTTGACCGTTTAGTTTGAATTTCTTTTTCCTGTTTTTCCCTCTGGGGGTGGACTTTCGAATACACATATCTCTTAAACTAAAAACTCATCGTCTAAAATATTTTTACTTTAGAACGAAAAAAAATCAGACTTAAAACAAGATGTAAAATTTTTTCCAGTTTTTTTCGCCTTTTCTCATATTTTGAAACGGAACTTTAATACATAATACATATTTCAGACACTTTAAAAGCTTAATCAGAAATGTTTTTGCTTGAGTATAGACAATAATTAGTATTTACTCCCAAAACTACGAATTTTGTCCCTTTTTCATCCACATACCTCTTCTTGTCCCTTCTTATCCAAATTTTGGAAAACAATATAGCCTATCACACCATACCCCTATATATCTAAATAGGTTTCAAATTTAAAGAAAATCGTTCCAACCGTTTAAGTGTAATTAAAAATGTTATGCGCACGCTACGCAATTTGCAAGATAATTTGGAGAAATTTGGCACATACTCTTTCAAGGACGAATCTACTGAATATGGCTTTTGAGCTCATAAATATGTTAAATGTTCTTGTATCACACCAAAAATCGGCAAAACTTAGTTTTATATAAGTTTTAATGACACTGCTGATTTTCGTAATGATCGGTCCTCATTAGATCACATCCCCCATATATAGTCCCTTTCATAAAAGGACTTGATGGTTCAAATTCTCTTATAGACACTAATATTACGGCGATATTCTACATAAATAACTTTAATGTAGACGTAGGTAGGTATGGGATAGGCCCTTATTAAACACCTACCCCCATATAACCCTCTATTAGAAAATCCCTTTTTTGTCAATAAATTGTTAAAATATTTCTGAATTAAGGTAAAAATGAATTTAAACGCTTTATTATTAATCAACATTTGTAACATAATCACTGGTGTAGGGCATCATATGGTCGGCCATGCCCAACTATAAATTTTTACTTGTTCTATTTATTCATTGAAGTAGTTAGAATAATCTGAAAATATGCATTTATTTATACCCAGCAAATACAGATTTACCTTAATTACCCGTTTTTTCCCCTAAGTCTGGAATTTCTAAATATATGTAGATACATATGTCTGAGACTATCAAAATCATAGTTTATAATATTTTGGCTTTAGAATAGAAAAAAAATCATTCTTAAAGCACATAAGTACTAATTTTGTAAGATTTTCGCCATTTGGCATATTTTTTTGTCCCCTTCCGGTCCAATTTTCGCAACGGCACTTTGCTTAAATAAATTTCTAACAAATTAAGTAGGTTAATCGAAAATGCTTATGCTAAAGGATAGACAAAATCAGTATTTACTATCAAAAGTACTCATTTTGCACGTTTTTCACACATTTTACCCCCTTTTTGTCCCCTCCTAGTCCAAGTTCTGAAAAAAATATAGCCTATAACACACTTTGTTCCAAATTTTTAGAAAATCGGTCCAGCCGTTTAGGCGTGATTGACGAACAAACAAACGAACAGACTTACAAAGAGATTTATAATACAAATTAGGATTATTGCCAAAATACAATAAATAATTTATCTATTTCAGATAATATATATGCTTGAATTTCAGCACAAATAACTTGTGTTATTGTTTTAGTATAATAATTGCTTGGAAATGACGCGAATATTTTTTAACGTTTTCGTTAATGGTATATTATTTTAATAAGAAAAATCCTGAAATTTTTTCAATAAAAAATTTGCGAATTTGAGTGCTTTATTTTACGAATTTCGTGAATTTTTTGTTTGATTTTGAATTTCATTTTTTTTCTGTGTAGGAAGTCAAATTTTATAGCAAGCGCATGTGTGAGGAAACGACGATGTATCGTTCATAAAAATCGATGTTTTTTAAGTCGATAAAAAAACATGTGATTCGAATATGTTTTAAGATGAACATTTTAGAATTTAACAAAAAATATTTTCGAAATTTTTTGTAGATTCGAAAAGCCTGAAGAAAATGAATAAAAGAAAGAAAATGTCCACAATATTCAATATATGTATCTCGGAAAAATATACAAACAAAAATAATTATTATATCGACATTTTTTTATACTATTTCAAAACACCAAAGATTTTTAATTTAAAACTTATCATGCCATATGAAGAGATTTTTTATTTGTACAAAACTTTCTGTAAAATGTTCACAAAAAGCTAAATTATTGAAATTATTATTTATATTTGAGAATTTAGGAAAATTTAGCACATTTTATGTAGCCCGAAGTATATATAAGTATTAAACAATTACACTGTGATACAAAAGTGAAGAAAAATAAAATGCAGGCGTTCTCATATACCAATTCTATTTCGTTATAGTCCATAGAGTACGAATATATTTTTAGTTTTCCCCTATCACTTCGTTAACTTACTTTTTAAGAGCAAAAGATGCGAAAAAAGGCATTTTTGAAGTTTTAAATTTGAAAAATCATAAGTTTAGTAGTTTTCATCCGATTTTCAAATCCGATATTTTTTTAAAGATACAAGTGTTGCCTTTTAATCCAAAAAAAGAAACCCAAAATTTATGGTCAAATGTCTGAGTTACGGTCGTTTAATTAAAAAAACTGACACTTTTTTAAAAAAATGTCATTTTCATCATGCTCTACTTTGGCCATGAGGCAGTGAGTTCATATTTTATTATTTTTCTGAAGAATCACATAAAGTTAGGTTTCTAAAACATAAAAATCTATGAAAAACTGGATGATTTATGCCAATTTTTCTAATAGCATGTTCCTCGAATTTTTGGTTTTCTCCATACAAATTAATTTTTGTATAAAAATGTTTATAAACATTTTTTAAACTTGTTACAAAGAAAACCAGAAACATGAACGTTTTTGTATGGAAGAAATATGCAATATTTTTATAAAACTTAGCACAACTCATAACCTTTTTCATCGATTATTATAAATTGACCATCATTGGAAACCCAACTTAATGTGCCTTTTTTGAAATGTAATAAAAGCTAAAGTTACTGCTTCATGGCCAACGTAGAGCAGTATGAAAATTAAAAATTGTGAAAAAAGTGTGAGTTTTTTTACTTAAATGGCCGTAACCAAGACATTAATCATAAATTTAGGATTTATTTTTTTGGGTTGAAAGACAACACTTGTATCTTTAAAACAAAATATCCAATTTGAAAATCGGTTGCAAACTACCAAACATATATTTTTTTAAAGTTAAAACTTCAAAAATAGCTCTTTTTCACATCTTTTGCTCTTAAAAAGGAACTAAACGAAGTGATCGGGATTCGCGGTTGAAGTGGCTGCTGTTCATTTTGTTTTTTATTTTAATATAAAATATCAAAACCAAATTTAAAAAATATAAAAAATAAATAAAACACAAAACCCTAAATTAAGATAACATGTAGCATCCCGCGTCTCCTCTGTGATTTCTTCCTCCATATCACTAAGCTCTATCTCATTTTTTTAATTTCTATTTGACCCATATTGCTGAAAAATAAGAAAATATTTTGTGAGTTTATGTCCATATAAATATAGTAAGTATAGTAAATATGTATGTATATCAAATAGCTGTGTTAAATTCGGCTATACGGAATATTGTATAGCCCTCAACCTAATATATTTTCAAAATTTATTACAAAATACAATACGTACCTTTTGTTTTACAGTTAGATATTATATGTTGGTGTACACTTTTTTTACTCTTCACGACACTTACATTTTTGCGTCAGCACTACTCGCTGTAAGATCAAATCAATAACTGAATTGTATATATGTACATATGCATGTATATTTTTATTTTCTATAGCATCATAAAATCAGCCTTATGTATATAATTTACATCTCTTCGTAAATGATCGATAAAACACATTCTACTGCCTTACGTTAGTGCTTCCCGGAAGCAAAAATATGTAAAAATTAATACAATCGGGTGTGTTTTCTTCTATTAATTCTATACTTTAATTCAACTTAATAAGAAAACCTATCGTGTACCTTACTTTAATGAATGCGCGAAGGACTAATATAAGACATACTCTCTTTTTATTAGGATTTATTTCTTCTAGGATTATACCAAGTCATGCTCTCAATTTTTCTTACTTTATAAGAAAATTCAAAAAAAAAAGAAAACAACCAGATATACCAGAACTTTAAAAATTACAAAACCACTGCCTTACTTTATTGCATTTTCGAAGCTTTTTATACCCTCCACTACCATCAGTGGTGATAGAGGGTATACTCGTATATAAGTTTGTCTTTCCGTCTGTCTGTTATGTCTGTTATGAGTAAAAATTTCAGACTAGCTCGAAAAAAATTACGTTTTTTTCGTAATTCTTAACTCGCTTTCTCAGAAACTACAAAAGATAATTCGATTAACTTGTCACACATTATTTTTTTTACCCAGGGATCAATAACTTCCAAAAACTTCCTCAAATATATCGGTATCAACTCAAAATTTTGCACATATAAATAAAATATCAACAAAAATCATACTACCAACGTAGATTAGTATCGGTCCACAATTGGTCATAGCTCCCATATAAGGCCCTCTTTCGAAAAACACTCAAACGCGCATATTTCACTGATATATAAAGCTATCAAGATAAAATTTAACATGAATATATTTTGTGTATGAATAAATCACTCTACGAATCATTTTCCGAATCGGTCAATAATTGCTCATAGCTCCCATATAAGGCCCACTTCCGAAAATCATTTAAAAGCACATATTTCATTGTCAAATAAAGCTATCTTGATAAAATTCGTCACTAATATGTTTAGTCTAAATATGAATCATTCTACAAATTTTTTTACGGATCGGTTCATTATTGGTCATAGCTCCCATATAAGGCCCACTTCCGAAAATCTCTTAAAAACACATATTTCATTGTCAAATAAAGCTATCGTGATAAAATTCGACATTAATATATTTTGTCTAAATATGAATTACTCTACTAAATTTTTTTCGGATAGGCCCATAATTGGTCATAGCTCCCATATAAGGTCCACTTCCGAAAATCACTTAAACGCATATATTTCATTGAATTATAAAGATCAAATCACTAACTGAATTGTATATATGTACATATGCATGTATATTCTTATTTTCTATAGCATCATTGTGAGAACTAAAGTCGCTAGGCTCGTTTTAGTCTCACCTTGATGTGAATTATTTTTTATTTCTCATTTTATTTTTATTTAAATTTATTTTATTTAAATCTATCAACATATTTGACAGCATTTAATTCTTTAATTAACTACTGCATCTTCATAATGTCCGTTAAATTAATTATTAATAACGCCATCTATTGGACAGTAGTAAATGTTAATTATAAAACTCAGCACTGCTTGCACAACTCTGTCAATACAACAGCTGCTTTTAAAACAGAGATGCCAAAATACAGATCGCAGTAGTATGTGTGTATACATGTGATCTCACGCAGGTATAAAAGGCAGACAGAAATCAAACATAAGTTGAGTTTTGTGGAGGCAAGATTAGAGGTAAGAACCGAATGGGTTCCAAACAACAAATATATTAATATGCGTTGGCATATCAATAATTATATTTGATTGTGTAAATCCTCTAATCCAAATAGTTAAGTGTTCGTGTATCTTTAAATATTGTATTCGCGGTTAATTAAATGTAATAAATAAAGACAATCTCTTTTATTTATAACTGTTTGTGACGGATCCTGGACTCGATTGAACATACCCTAGCTAAGAGTAGAAATACGTCGTTACAATGGCGCCCGAGCAGGGTCATGATTACTTAAAACCGTGATTGAAGGACTTTGTGTACAAAAAAAATAAAAATTTGTGTGTTAAAAATAAAATCGGAAGGACTAACAAAAATAAATTAAAAGGACGTTAAAAAAATTATAATTATAAATCGGTGCAATAAACAGTGTGAAGGAACAGTCAACATGTTACGAGTTTCTTGGGTGTATACCCTGCGCAAAGAAGATTTAACAGCGTACTTAACCGAATTTGGAATTAACTCTTCAGGAAACGTGGAAGACTTACGGAAACGAATGGCTCAATTTATTGGAGGTGAACACGACCCCGACCGAAAAATCCGACTACTTGAACTACAGGCTACACATGATACATCCTCCTCCGGAAGTTTCTGCCCTCCAGTTTCCCCAGCTAAGTGTCCAAAAATAATGGTTAACAGTGAATCAAGTCCATTAAAAATGGAACAGCGAATAACATCCCCTCCCAAGATGATGAAAGATGTCCAACGTTTAAATGTCATCGAAACTACCCGAAAATGGAATCTACGATACGATGGCGGAAGAGACCCTTTATCATTCATTGAACTCCTGGAAGAGAAGGTAGAGATGTACAACATAAATACAAATTATTTACCTTGCGCAACGCCAGAAATCTTGACTGAACGAGCGTTAATGTGGTTCCGTAACAACAATAAACATTGGAACACATCGAATACATTTAAAAGTGACTTTTTCCGATTCTTTCTCCCAGCACGTTATTTTGAAAAACTGGAGGATGAAATCAGAAGACGATGCCAACGACCACGAGAACTTCTTAAGGATTACGTTCTGGCGCTACAAAATTTAATGAGGCATTCTGAGATGAATGAATCAGAAAAACTATAAAGAATATTTAGGAACGCACATCCGGACAATTTGAGCTACAGTCATGAGGAAAATACAAGAAATAAAATTCCTGCAGATTCCTCCAAGGATAGAAATCTAAAATACCCGATATTTGAATTTACAAATTTATGGTGCGATGACTACAGACTAAGCTCAAAAATAAAAATTGGAGACAAATTTGTGACAGCAACTATCGATACCGGAGCTACAAGCAACTACGTTAGTGAAGAAGTAAGCAGTACTATATTAGCAGATTTCCCCAAAATCCCTCAAGAAATTGAAGTAACTCTTGCCGACGGATTCAGAACCCATGCATTTGACGGAATTGAGTGTGAAGTAAAAATAGGCCCGGACGAGAAGAAAATAATATTTTTAGTAATGCCATCAGCAACAGAAGACATAATTATCGGATTAAATTTACTACGACTACTACAAACAACCATAACATTTGCTAATATATCACTCCGTTTAAACAGCACAGCACCGAGTATTAACCACACTCCTGCCAAATGTATGGTAACCCAGGAATTCAATAGAAGTACGGAAGTAAGAAAGGTTTCCAACAAAAACGTGAGTACAATCAATTCATTTAATAATACAAAGACAACTATTAATTTCGACCATGAGGAACAATCTAAGATTTGTAGATTTCTTGAGATGGAATTATCCAAATCCAAGGAAATACGCGGACCAACGAACATCACCGAACACAAAATCGTAATGAAGGATGACCGACTCATAAAGATTCTATATACAACACGAAACCCTGCGATGCAGAAGATAATAGATACCGAAATAAAAAAATTATTGGAAAAAGGCTGCATCGAACCATCGACAAGTCCATATAGTTTTCCAATTACGTTAGCTAATAAGAAAAACGGAACCTGGCGTCTTTGTATGGACTTTCGACAGTTAAATAACAGATCTATCCCTGATGCATATCCACTAAAACGAATTAATGATATTTTGGATAGATTAAGAGAAGCCAAATATATAAGCTGTCTGGATCTAGAAAACGGATATTGGCAGATACCTATGGAATCAAATAGTGAACCGCTAACTGCATTTACTGTACCTGGACGAGGCTTATATCAATGGAAAGTTATGCCATTTAGGCTACACTCGGCCCCTGCTACTTTTCAACGTGCCCTCGATCAAATAATCGGCCCAGTAATGGAACACCATGCGTTCGCGTACTTAGATGACATCATAATTACAAGTAAAACAGTAAATGAACATTTGGCTCACCTCAAAGAAGTTTTTCATCGGTTACGTCAAGCAAAATTTAAAATCAACCCCGACAAGTGCGAGTTTTTCAAGTAGGAGTTAAAATATCTAGGACATGTTATATGCAGCGAAGGGATAAAAAAAGATCCTGAAAAAGTGATTGCCATAAATAATATGAAAATACCACAAAATATACGAGAAGTCAGACGTTTTTTGGGCATTGCCTCATGGTACAGACGGTTTGTACCCGATTTTTCGAAGTTATCAGTTCCATTAACATCCCTACTAAAAAAGGAAAACATTTTAAGTGGGGTGAAGAACAAAAACACGCCTTCGAAAATCTAAAACGTAAACTCATCGAATCACCTGTGTTAACCTGCCCAGACTTTTCCAAGACGTTCACGATACAGACGGATGCCAGTGACTATGGTCTTGGAGTAGTATTGACTCAAAAAAAAAAGACGGAGAAGAAAAAGTGATAGCCTACGCGAGTCGACAGTTAAACAATGCGGAAAAAAATTACACTACGACGGAAAAAGAGTGTTTAGCAAAATGCGAATGTATTTGAAAGGCTATCATTTCATCGTTATAACGGATCACCTGTCGCTCAAATGGTTAAACTCAATCGAAACTCCAACAGGTCGCCTAGCTCGATGGGCGTTAGAGCTTCAACAATACCAATTTGAGGTGAAATACTGAAAAGGCACACAAAATGTAGTGGCTGACGCACTTTCAAGACAACCCGTAGAATCATGTCAACGTGTTATGGATGAGAAGGATGACATCAAATGTTCCTGGCTGAAAAGCAAGATAAAGGACGTTATGGAAAATCCTGAACATTATCCAGATTTCTCAATCGTCAACAACCAACTCTATAGGCATTTCCCCAAAAATCACAATGATGAAGATTGTTATCCGTGGAAATTATGTGTTGGAAAAGATCAGAGAGAAAGAGTTCTACGCGAGAATCATGATGACCCCACTGCCGGACATATAGGAATAAGGAAGACGACCTACCGTATTTGCAATCGATACTATTGGCCAGGGCTGTTTAGAGATGTAAGCCGCTATGTACGTTCCTGTCAATCGTGCTAACAGTATAAAATATGCCAACGACAACCGCCAGGAGAAATGTTAACCCGAACACCAGAGGAGCCGTGGGCGACTGTATGTATGGACTTTGTTGGCCCCCTACCTCGTTCAAAACACGGAAATACGAAGTAATCGTCGAAGGTTTTTCCAAATGGACTGAATTAATCCAGCTTCGAACAGCAACTACGGACAGTTTAATAAAAGCATTTAAAGAACGAATACTAGCTAGGTTCGGTGTACCGAAGGTTATAATCACCGACAACGGATCCCAATTTTGCATCAAAAAGTTTAAAAATTATTTGGAAGACCTAGGAGTGAAACAACAATTAACAGCACCATATACCCCACAATAAAACCCAACGGAAAGGACCAATAGAACAATTAAAATAATGATATCTCAATTCGCAAAAAATAAACTCACTACATGGGATGACACCTTACCCGAGATCTCATTGGCATATAATACCAGTCCATCTGAGGTAACTGGATATTCGCCCGCTTTCATTGTTCAAGGACGAGAACCGAGACTGCCCCGTGCATTATATGACGAAGTTACTGTAGGAACCGGTAATCTCCTAAAAGACCTAAAAAACAACGCTGACATCTTGAAAGAGGTTTTCCAAATTGTAAGAAACAATCTGAATAGAGCGGCTCAAACACAACGAAGATACTATAATCTACGAAGACGACCTTGGAAGCTTACAATAGGACAACAGGTTATGGTACGACAACACCTGCTGTCAAATGCAACAGAACTGGCACCAAAATTCCAGGGCCCCTACACAATAATCGACTTGCCATCAATGGTTATTGCTAAACTAAAAGGCAATAGGGATGGGGATATCAAAACAGCACATATTAGTGAACTAAAACCATTTTACTCAAATAATTAAATCTATATTTTATAAATTTATAACTAGTATATCATAGTCACTAATAAAAATTTTATTGTTTATATCATCCATAGAATCAATTTTACTCAATAATTCCAAAAAGTATGGCTGACGAAAAATTCGAACGCACCCGAGATCAATTGCGACAGAGTATTTTTCAAGATCGGGAGGAAATTAGAAGAACTATCCTCCTAGATGAACTTACGCGTATACAACCCCGGACACCAAGACAAGCTGAACCACTGAATAGATGTATTGTCAGACCACTGACTTTCAATATAGAAAATGCTGACAACAGAAACAGTGTTAGACGTCCTGTCGCAAATTGGTTTAATAATGATGTCGCTACACCACCACAACGTTTTACACCACTACCACCTCGACACGCTTCTACATCCGACTTAAGCTTCGAACAAATCCAGCAAACAACTGCCTCAGTAAGGCCCATAATGGCTATAACACTAAACAATCAAATTACTGATGACAACAGACCCACATCAAACAGTTCGAGTTCGATAACTTCTTATGACCCACGAGATGATATACCTACGCCACCAAGGAATGAAGTCCTACCCAGTATTTCTCACGAAAGTGACCGATCCTTAGTTGAAGATATTTCGGAAGAATCAGAAGAAAATTTCCGAATATACCGCGATCAACTGGATGAAGGACCCCTTCCAACCAGTCCATATTTGCCTTCAACAGACGAAGAAAACACTAACATGACACCATGTCGGGTTCCCAAAGACCAAACATTTGATCCATATACCAATGAAACCTTGTCAGACACCAGCTTCCAGACACAACAAATACCAACACTACAAGCACAACTTCAGCACCAACAAACGCCAACGTCGCACATTGATACACAGTCATCACCTATAACATCAAGCCACATCATCCCAATCATCTTCAACAACCCAATCGTCTTCAACGCTTACCAAATCATCGTCCCATAACAGTGAATATACGGTACCTGAAAAACTGTTTTTGACAGTCGAAGAAACGGATGACCAACGGCTCATGTTTGGAAATTTGTTGTATGTAGAACAAGTGGATAGATAGATATTAGATATAGTGGATATATAGACATTTCATAAGACTAAATCACCATGTTTTTCCCAGAGCCATAGAAGCAAGGAAAGATTCACCACAGACAACCAGTCCACCAAGAAAAACCCCCACACGAACAAAGATTGATGAACCCGTGGAACAGTTATCAGAATCCAGTGCTGAACGACCTACTACTCCAACAATACCAGATTTGACGTTTTTACAGAGTGGAATGCAGACACCAAACTTAAGTTCGCCGACTACAACAAAGAGCTGTGATGACTCCATATTACCGTCTAAACCACCAACACCTAGAATTCCTAGTTTTATAAGCCATCTCTCAACACCATCCTCCAAAGAACAAATATTCGAGAACCAGTTAAGTGAAACTACGCACTCATTTGAGGAGATATCTCAATCAGGTAATGATGATAAAGAACAAAGTCGACCAACAACAGTTATGCCAGAACGACAATATATTGCTTCCGACGTATTCCCAGAAAATCCTATGGAAACGATACCAGAAAATGATATAAACTCAAGAAAGCCCGAGGTCATGGATCGTCCAGAAGAAATTTCTGATTCCAACTTCGTCAGATCCGATCGGACACAAAGATGGGTTGAAGACCAGAATAACGAGTCATTCAACAACATGGAAATAATTGCCCCCAACATTCCACCACCAGCTATCGCTCAGTTGTTGCAAATGGTTAATGCATCACAACCAGTAGTTCATCGCCGACCAATAATCAACATGCTCTTCAATGTAACGGAAGGAAAATACCGAGTTGCCCTTAGACCCTCCAGAAGTATACGTATTAAGAGACTTGGCCCAGCAAAAAAGTAAAACATTTATATTTACCCGAAGAAGGAGGAATGTGTGAGGACTAAAGTCGCTAGGCTCGTTTTAGTCTCACCTTGATTATTTTTTATTTCTTATTTTATTTTTATTTAAATTTATTTTATTTAAATCTATCAACATATTTGACAGTATTTAACTCTTTAATTAACTACTGCATCTTCATAATGCCCGTTAAATTAAATTATTAATAACGCCATCTATTGGACAGTAGTCAATGTTAATTATAAAAGTCAGCACTGCTTGTACAACTCTGTCAATACAACAGCTGAATGCGCGAAGCGCTAATATAAGACAGACTCTCTTTTTATTAAGATTTATTTCATCTTGGATTATACCAAGTCTTGCTCTCAATATTTCTTACTTCATAAGAAAATCCTAAAAAAATAAAACAACCAGATATACCAGAACTTTAAAAATTACAAAACCACTGCCTTAATTTATTGCATTTTCGAAGCTTTTTATACCCTCCACCACCATCATTGTTGATAGAGGGTGTATATGAGTTTGACTTTCCGTGTGTAATACCTAGAAATATTCATCTGAGACCCAACAAAGTATATATTCTTGATCCTTATGAAATTCTGAGTAGATTTAGCTATGTCCGCCTGTCTGTCTGCCTAAAATACGCTCACGTTAAAACCAAGCAAAAGAAATAAACCAAATACATCAAAATATATTTGTTATTATCCTAAGCAGTTTGGTATTGAAAATCAGCAAAATCGGTTCACAACGTTTAAAGTTATGAGTAAAAATTTCAGACTACCTCAAAAAAAAAATTAAAATTTTTCGTAATTCTTAAGTCGTTTTCGCAGAAACCACAAAAGATAATTACCCAGGGATCGATTATGTTGAAAATCAAAACAATCGATCCAAAATTTCCCGTAGCCCCCATACAAAGGTACATATTTCCGGAAATGGATTTATCGTTAATAACTTCCTCAAATATATCGGTATCAACTCAAAATTTTGCACATATAAATAAAATATCAACAAAAATCATACTACCAACGTAGATTAGTATCGGTCCACAATTGGTCATAGCTCCCATATAAAATAAAACTATCTTGCTAAAATTCGGCACTAATATGTTTAGTCTAAATATGAATCATTCTACAAATTTTTTTACGGATCGGTCCATTATTGGTCATAGCTCCCATATAAGGCCCACTTCCGAAAATCTCTTAAAAACACATATTTCATTGTCAAATAAAGCTATCGTGATAAAATTCGACATAAATATATTTTGTCTAAATATGAATTACTCTACTAAATTTTTTTCGGATAGGCCCATAATTGGTCATAGCTCCCATATGAGGTCCACTTCCGAAAATCACTTAAACGCATATATTTCATTGAATTCTAAAGATCAAATCAATAACTGAATTGTATATATGTACATATGCATGTATATTTTTATTTTCTAATTAAAATTAGTCTGACATATGGATAAATGTTAGTACCCTCAATACGGAAACAAAAATTTTGCCAAGTGATCTAAAAGTTAGATAATTTAATAAAAAGTAGCTTGCTGACGGAGGATATTTAAGATTCGGCATATCCGAATATTGCACTCTAACTTGTTTTAATTAAGTAAGCATTGTATTGCTTCTACCCAATTTTATCGCTTATATTTTCTGATAATTTTTTGCTGGGTGCGGGTATGTGGTTGTGGAGATATGTAAATAATTAGGTTTTTTTGAATAATGTTTTTCTTGGATTACTAGTAGTTGAGTAATTCATTGGGTGAGTTAATTTAATAATACTTTAGTGTTGGGGTTTGACTATTAGTTTTCTTGGGTTATGACAACTAAATCATCCGATTTGATTTCTAATTGTGTATTTATTTTCGTAGTGTAAGATCAGTTTATAAAGCATCGAAAAACTTTGTCATTCGGAGTTTTGTTTAAACAAACTCGAATATTTGTTATAATGCAATTGGGTATGACAGTAGTATGATGGTAGACAATTACAAGATCTATAATTTAATTGGGTGTAACCTTGATTAAAATGTTTTTGATGTGCGTTATGTATATCTTTTTAATATATATTTTTATACCCAACAGCACTGTAGTGCGTTTGTGCTGATGTTTGTAACATCCAAAAATATTGTGCGCACGACAGGTCCCAATTTTCAAGATAATTTGATAAAATTTGGCACATACTCATCTTTCGAAGGACGAACGGTATTGAAAATGGTTGAAATCGGTCCATTATTTCGCCTAGCCCCCATACAATCGACCCCCTGAATAGGACTTAAGAGCTCCTAATTATGTTAAATGTTGCGGTATATCAAGAAAAATCTGTAAAATTTTGTTTTATAGAAGTTTAAATGACATGGCGATTTTTGTAGTGATCGGCCCTCATTTGACTCTAGCTCCCATACAAATTCCCCTTCAGAAGGTCATTCGCTTATAAACACTAATAACACGATGAAATTTTACACAAATAATTTTGATGTAGACGTAAATTCCTCTACCAACATTTACAAAGATAGGCCCATATTTACCCTCACCCCCATATGAAAAATCGCTTTTTTTCAACAATAAGTAAAAATATTCCGAAATAAAATTAAAAATGCTTTATTATTTAAAAAATAATAAAAAATTTTAACATACTCACTGGAGTAGGGTATCATAATGTCGACCATGCCCAACTATACATTCATACTCGCTTAATACTCTTCGAATTCCTTAATTATACCCACCATCAAAAAAGATGGGGGGTATATTGTTTTTGTCATTCCGTTTGTAACACATCGAAATATTCATCTAAGACCCATAAAAGTATATATATTCTGGATCCTTATTAAATTCTAAGACGATCTAGCCATGTCCGTCCGTCTGTCCGTCTGTCTGTCCGTCTGTTGAAAACACGATAGAGTCCAAACGGAAGCAGCTAGCGAGCTGAAATTTTGCACAAATATTGTATCTGGTATTGAAATTGAGCAATATCGGTCCACGATTTCGCCTAGCCCCCATATAAGGTCCCCTTCAGAAAACGACTTTAACGCTCATAACTGACTAAAAGAAACATCTATAGCGATGAAATTCGACATGAACATATTTTACAGGAACCTTAATATCATTGTAAAATTTTTTAAGGATCGCTCCATAATTGACCCTATCCCCCATATAAGGTCCCCCTCAGAAAATGATATTAACGCTCATAACTGACTAAACGAAGCAGCTATAGCAATGAAATTCGACACAAGAACATATCTTATAGGAATCTTAATATCACTGTAAAATTTTATAAGGATCGGTCCATAATTGACCCTATCCCCCATATAAGGTCCCCCTCAGAAAATGACATTAACGCTCATAACTATCTAAAAGAAGCAGCAATAGCGAAGAAATTCGACATAAACAATTTTTATAGGAATCTTAAAATCATTGTAAAATTTTATAAGGATCGGTCCATAAATGACCCTATCCCCCATATAAGCTCCCCCTCAGAAAATGACATTAACGCTCATAACTGACTAAAAGAAGCAGCTATAGCGATGAAATTCGACACAGACATATTTTTTAGGAACCTCAATATCTTTGTAAAATTTTATAAGGATCGGTCCATGATTGACCCTACCCCCCATATAAGGTCCCCTTCAGAAAATGACATTAACGCTCATAACTGTTTAAAATAAGCATCTATAGCGATGAAATTCGGCATAAACATATTTTATAGGAACCTTAATATCATTGTAAAATTTTATAAGGAACGGTCCATAATTGACCCTATCCACCATATAAGGCCCCCCTCAGAAAATGACATTAACGCTCATAACTGACTAAAAGAAGCAGTTATAGCGTTGAAATTCGACACAAATATATTTTATAGGAACCTTAATATCTTTATAAAATTTTATAAGGATCGGTCCATAATTGACCCTACCCCCCATATAAGGTCCCCTTCAGAAAATGGCTTTAAGGCTCATTACTGTCTAAAAGAAGCATCTATAGCGATGAAATTCTACACGAACATATTTTATAGGAACTTTAATATTATTGTAAAATTTTATAAGGATCGGTCCATAATTGACATTAACCCGTCTCCTTCTGAAAATGGCTTAACTCTCATTACTAGACTAAACTAAAATCGTTCTAGAAAATTTGACGAGGATCGGTCCATAATTGACCAAACGTCCCCCCTTAAATAAGGTCCCTCTCAGAAAATAACTTAAAGGCTTTTACTACCTTAAAAATGCAAGTATAGCGACAAAATTCGACAAAAATTTCTCTATACATAGATGTAATAAATGAGAAAATTGTTTGGATAATAAAAGCATGGATTCTTAAATATCAAAGTTTATTTATAAGGAAGCATTCCTTTTTGGCAATGATTTGATGGTGGGTATACAAGATTCGGCACAGCCGAATATAACACTCTTACTTGTTTTGTTTTTAAATTCATATGTTTACAGTTTTTAATTCTATTTTATGTGTAGGAAATGAAAGATTTGCTTTATAAAGCTACGTTCACACCTGAAAAATATTTGGTCCAAATATTTGTAATAAAATATTTTTGAAGTTGCGTCAAACAAACGCAATATTTATTTCATGTTCAGACTTGAACAAATATTTGATGGTATTATTTTATCAAACAGTGCAAAAATAATTTGATTCAAACATACACATGTTTTACAGCCACAGTATATCGTATAATTTAATGCAAGAAAAAAATCAATTTACCAATTTGTTTTAATTTTAACTATTTTTATTAGGTTTAAAATTAAATTTATATAATAAAAGTGTATAATATTAATATATAACATGATTGAAAAAACTTTGTTTGTCGAATCTGAACATAAAATATTTCATGTTAACAAACGGCAATGCGGATGATTTTCATAAAACAAATTGATTTGCTGGCAAATAAATATTTTTTCATTGTTTCATCAATGTGAACACCAAAAGTCAAATAATTTACATCATTTTGGCAAAATAATTATTTGATCTTGCAAACCTAATGTAATATCAAACAGCGTCAAATAACAGCTGTTCTTAGTTTATTTTCTGAAAAAGAGTGTTTTTACATCATACAAAAATGTAAATAGTCGCTAAAATGACTGGTTTTATTTTATTTTTTATAAAATAGTTATCTGAGACAAAGTAGTTGTGACATTTAATAGGAATTTAAGCAATTGCGTAAATTAAAGATAATTATTATTTTTGTTGTTTATTTTGTTATTAATTGGTTGACAACAACATACTATATATAGGGTAATTTCAAAATTTTTTGAACAAATTTTGAATTTTTTTCAACAAGTATTAAATTTGACGTATATTTTCTTAATTATTTATCCGATTTTAATCGTTTAGTCCCCAATATTTTATTTAAAATATTACATTTTTAACGTGAGGATGATGACATCAAACAACGTCCTTTAGTCAAGGATATCTCAAAAAATGTACCTTTCATTTTCTTTTTCCTTCACATAAGATTGCTTATTGCGTACTCAACAATATATAAAATATAGGAATTTTGGAGAATTTCAAATTCCGTATTTACATGAAGAATGTGTGTACAGAAAAAAATGCCCCTCTAGTTTATAGTCTAGTCTATTGTCTGTTCTATAGTCTAGTGACTAGACTATAGAATAGACTAGACTTAGACTAGAGTCTGGTCTAAAGTCTAGTCTATATTCTAGTCTAAAGTCTAGTCTATAGTCTTGTCTATACTCTACTTTAGAGTCTAGTATATAGTCTAGTATATAGTCTAGTCTATAGTCTAGTCTATAGTCTAGTCTATAGTCTACACCATTTTTAAGTGAAATTGAGAACATTACGTATTAAATCGAGAAAAATCCACATGAAATTGAGAATTTCCATTTCATATTAAGAAAATTCCAATTAAAATTGTGATTTTCAATTTGAAATTGAGAAAATTCTGAATCAAATTTAGAATTTTAATTTAAAATTGTTAAAAATCCAAATAAAATTGAGAATTTTACGTTGATGTTGAGAAAATTCTAAATTAAATTGAGAATTTAAATTGATTGAATTCTAAATAAAATTAAGAATTTCCATTTTATATTGAGAAAATTTCAATTGAATTTGAGGTTTTCAGTTTCAAATTGAGAATATTCTAAATGAAAATGCGAATTTCCATTTGAAATTTAGAATGGAGAACTTTGAACTGAAATTGAGAAAATTCCAATTGAATTTGGGGAACTTTCAAATGAAATTGAGAAAATTACAAATGATTTTCAGAAAATTTTAATTTTTAATTTGCAAATAAATATATATGAATGTACATATATATGTATGTAGTGCAATACATGAATGTTCCGTGAAAGCTTAAAATTTGAACATTTTGACAATCATTTCGATAAATTCTGCGAAACTTTTTATACTTTATACTGGGATTTGAACTTTTAACCTAATCAGCGGGAAATTCAGACCACATTTTAATATTTTTTTAATTTGACGCTTGAGTGGTATTCCTACATAGTATTCATGATAAACCAGCCATTGTTCCTCGACAATCGGTGGATTAACAATGGAATTTCTTTATTATTTGTTTTTTAAAATGTGTTATATAAATAAATCGTTCTCAATTTCATTTAAAATTTTCTTAATTTCATTTAAAATTTTCTCAATTTCATTTGAAACTTTCCCAATTTTAATTGGAGTTTTCCCAATTTAAATTCCCAATTCTCAATTTCAATTGAAGTTTTCTAAATATTAAATGGAAACTCGTATTTTTATTTGAAATAATCTCAATTTGAAATTGAAAATCTTAATTTCAATTGGAATTTCCTCAATATAAAACGGAAATTCTTAATTTATTTGAAATTTTCTCAACATCAATTTGAAATTCTCAATTTCAATTTTAAATAAAAATTCTCAATTTTATTCAGAATTTTTTCAATTTGAAAATAGTAATTTCAGTTGAAATTTTCTCAATATCAAATTGAAAATTATAATTTCAATTAGAATTTTCTCAATATTAAATGGAAGTTCTCAATTTCATGTGGAATTTTCCCAAATTCAGTTAAAATGGTGTAGTCTATAATCTAATCTATAGTCTAGTCTATAGTGTAGTCTATAGTCTAGTAATTACTTGAGAAATTATTTAATTAATTTATTACTCTATTTATTTAAACAATTATTTATTATATTAATGGATATAAAAATGTATATATATATAAAAATGAATGTGTATTTGTTTGTATGTTTGAACGTTATAGACTACTAAACGGCTGAACCGATTTTATTCAAATTTTCATAGCGTATTCCTGTATGTCTGGAATAGGTAATAGGCTACTTATTTTTTGAAATTCCAAGTGAGCGATGAGCCACACCCATATTAAGATATTATTAAATACGTATATTTGAGATAATATAATAGTTAGAGTCCTCAAATTTTGTGGGAGCAACTTTAGTGTCAATATAATTATTTAGGACAAAAAGTAGGCGGACTAGCATTAGGGGGTGTGGCACCTCACATATAAATTAAATACAAAAATTTGTTTATCTTGGAAACTATTACAGTTAGAATCTTCAAATTTTGCACGAATCACTTTAACATCCATCTAAACATTTTGGGTAATAAATTGGCGGTCTACCCATGAGGGGAGCGGCACCTCCCATAATAATTAAACACAAAAATTCGTTTATCTAGAAAACTAATGGAACTAAATTCTTCAAAAAACTAATGGAACTGAATTACAGTTAGAATCTTCAAATTTTGCACGAATCACTTTAACATCCATCTAAACATTTTGGGTAATAAATTGGCGGTCTACCTATGAGGAGCGGCACCTCCCATATTAATTAAAGACAAAAATTCTTTTATCTGGAAAACTAATGGAACTAAATTCTTCAAATTTTGCACGAAGAACTTAAATATTCATCTGAACATTTTGGAGAAAAAAAAGAGGACTTTCATCTGGGGGGGGGGGTCTTGAAGCCCCCATATGAATCAAATAGAAAAATTCGTATATCTGAGAAACTATTAGAGCTAGAATCTTCAAATTTTACATGAAGAACTTTGAAAATCATGCGAACATTTAGAGCATAACGGGCGGACTTTCAATGGGTGGCTTGGCACAACACACATATATAAATTAAATACAAAATTTCGTGCATCTTGGAAATTCTTCTATTATTAAAATTTTTTATAGATAGATAGAAATTGGCGATAGATAGAAACTGGCGAACTCGCAATAGGTTGCTTGACATCTCTCATATGTAACGTATTATAAATCTGGAAAACTATTGTGGTTGGAATCTTCAAAATCGTTAAGTGGGATTTTTATTTATACATATTCCTTCTAGGGTAGCAAAGCACACTGGGTATAACTAGTATATTAATAATAAACAATTCTCAATAATTTTAAATTTTATAGATAATTTAATGAAAATAATTTATAATTTGGTTATTTCCCGGCTTATAGCGATTTTTTTAAATCGCTATAAACCGTTCCAAACAACCAAGGTTTTTCGCTACATTGACTATACTAAATAGCAACAACATGACAGTGCATATTCACCATCTGTCTCTTTTCCACTTGCACAAGGTATTGAAATGTAATTTGTATTTTTTTGCGATAAAATTTTGTTGAAAAACAATATTAAATGAAATTTTAGAATAATTTGATGTTACTATTCAATGATATATCTTTGTAGTAAATATAAACAGATATATTTTTGACTTTTGGTCTGGTTGCGCATTAACTGTTCTTTTTGTTATGTTCCTCTTTGCCTGCAAACAAAATCTTGTTTTTTCACTGTTTTATCCGTCAATTGTTTTAAGAAATTATTTGTTGTAGTATAAACATCGGGCAAACAAATTTTCACTATTTGTACTGAATTGTGTTTGGCTTCTTCAAACAAAACGTCAAAACAGAAATACTCATTTTAAGCACATTATGAAATAAAAACGTATTTAATTTTTTGTTTTTAGGCAAAAATTTCTATGAAATTGTAAAAAACTATTGTAATTTAATTAAATAATTTGTATAACCTTAAACAAAAATGTTTCGTGTTTGGTGTTCACATTGTGTTCATATTGGGAAAATATTTGTAGGTTGACAAATAAAAATGTTTCACGAAAAACAGCTGATATTTTGTTTGCTCTTCCAAAACATTTTGTGTTCATATTACAGCCAAGAAATATTTGATAAAAAACGTCAAATATTTTATAGGTGTGAACGTAGCTTAACGCACATCGGATAAATTTTGCATTTTATTTGTGAAATTGCTTTCACATTTAGATTCTTAAACAAATTTATTGGGTTTTCGGGTTGTGCAATTATTCAAAGTTACTCAGCTGAAATAATAACGCTCTTTGTGTTGTGGGTTGGGTTTGAGCTTGGTGAGACTCTTCAATCGGTCCAGTCTAATCCATAAATGAGTAATCAGAAGCTGGGTCTATTAACACTCGCGCTGGAAATAATCTTCTTGAGCTTCAATCTGAATAACAGCTGTTACTAATAGCTTCTTTCTGTCATCTAAAACAGTTTTTTTGGTCGGGTAAGGGTAGAGAAAGATTGTAGAGCATTTGGAGGGTTATCGTCAAATGTTTTGTTAGGGCTTGAACATGGGTTTTTTAAAAGCGTATTTTGTGGACCACCAAAATATATACACGTAAATGAGCTTGAACAATTTGCAATTGTATTTTCACTGTCACTGGTTTTGGGTGACTATAAGGGTTAAGATCTGGATCATCATCAACTGATACTTAGTTCTTGTCTTCTTGGTCATGTTTGGGTGAGTATAAGGGTTAAAATCTGGATCATCACGGACAATTTTTTGGTTTACTTGAGATCCCCTCATTGTACCATTCTGAATTTTTTATATATTGTTGAGTACACTATAATCATTCTTATGTGAAGAAAAATAAAGAAAATGGAAGGTACCTTGCCTAAAGGACGTTGATTGATGTCATCATCCTTACGTCAAAAATGTAATATTTTAAATAAAATATTGTCGAACTACAAGACATAGGCTTTAATATACGATGTAAAATTTAATGCTTGTAGAAAAAAAAAAAAAAACATAAAAAATATGAATTTTGAACCTCTATAAAATCTGAACCATAACGAATTTATAAATTTTGGAGAACCTTAAATTCCGTATTTCCATGAAGCATGTGTGTTTTTTTAATCACCCTATACAATTTCCTTTAAGGGCTTTATAGTCCCATAATGGGGAGATATCTATAAAAAAAATGTATCTCAAGAATCGACAAGTATTTGTGTTGTTAGTGTATTTGATGTTAGTAAAATAATTTTGGGTAAATGTAAAATTATATGTGCTATTTTTTGTAATTTTGTTCTTTTGCTAAATGCAGTGTAGGTGTATAACTGGGTATATTATTATTAATATTAAGGTTATTAAGTTAAAAAGTAATAAGTATCAACAAAAACAAATATAAAAAAAGCAAGTAAGAGTGCTTTATTCGGCTGTGCCGAATCTTATATACCCTTCACCATAGTGTATTTAAAAAATATCAATTTTATAAAATTTATATTTATGTATTTCATTTTCCCGACTATATCATTATTATAGCAATAGCAAAAAACATTAACAACAACGCTAAATGGAATAAACACACAAAAAAACAAAATACACAAGGCAGTAAAACCAACAGACATCCAAACATACGAAACGAAATAAACAAAAAAACAACAAAATACACAGCGCAATGAAACCAACCGACATCCAACATACGAAACTGAATACAAAAACAATATACACAAGGCAATGAAACACACAGCCATCCAAACATACGAAACTGAATACACCAAGAAACAAAAACAACATACACATGGCAATGAAACACACAGCCATTCAAACATACGAAACGAAATAATCAAAAAAACAAAAACAAAATACACAACGCAATGAATAAGCAGTGTTGTTGTTGCTTATATCAAAGCATGAAAAAAATTGTCTTTTTTATAAAATTTTCAGAGGTTGTCTCGAATTTTTGCTCATATCTCCGGTATTTATGGACCGATTTTGCTGATTTTAAATAGCGATCTTCTCGAAAGCATGTCTAACAGAGTTATTGAAGATTCGGATCTCGCCGATATCTGGGGTCCTCTAAAAACTGATTTCAACAAACGCACAGACGGACAGACAGACGGACATAGCTTAATCAACTCCGCTACCTATTAGGATCCAAATTATATTATAGAAATTACAAACGGAATGACAAACTTACATATATATACCCTTTTAAAGCTGTTAAATACTGTTCCCGTCACCGAAATTGCTGAAACTTAATAGCCATAAATCTACCTGGTTACAATACTACATTACGTTTGAAAATTCGAAATTAAGTTTGAAAATTCGAAGTAATGTTCGGAAAATTCTCTGGGTCATAAAAAAACTTTTTTTAATTTCGAAAAAAAAACATCTGATTGTTAAAAATAATTCATATAAACGGATGTTCTGAGTACGCAGAATTTATTTTTAATTTTATAAACTCATAATTCGATAACAAGCAACCGTGAATAACCCTATTGGGTTAATGGTTGTGTGTAAAAATTGTAATTAGTTTTTTCAATTTATTAATAAATTATTATATTTTAGAACAAAAGAAAGTATATTTTATTGGATTGGAAAAATATAAATTTTTTTATATAAAATACAATTTTCAATAATCAGTGATAAGTGTTTTGAGTAAAAATGTCACAGTAATCTTTGGTGAATTATTTTGTTACAAAAAACTGAGTTTTAAATGTTTTGTGGTGATTATTGAGTATAGGGTATTATTCTATTTTTTATGAACATTTGTTTTTAAAGATCACCATTGTTTAAGTTTTTCATCTTAATGAACTATTTTTTGTGGGCGTGCTTATTAAGTTCTTTACTTTTAATTACACTGGTCTGCAAAAAAAGTTTTTTTGCGCTCCATTAAATTTTAATTACTGATTGGAATAGTCTTATTGCTCCTGAATTCGTGGTAACCAAAAAATTTTACCACGTCTACTTTTTTCGCAAAAGTGTTTTAAAAAATTCAATTTTTTTTTTTAAATATAAAGTAAAAATTTAAAATGTTGACAAAAACAACAACAACAACTAAAACAAGTACAATTTACTATAAGGATGTCTGGATGTATATAAGTTATTACTTTGCATTTGTTATTTTATTCATTGATGTTTAACGAAAAATAGACTAAATAAATGTTCCGTTATATCTTCTTGCTTTTTATAATATCTCCTATTGACACCCTTCGAAATTTTCATCTGATACTGTACCAAGATTTTCAGGAAAAAGTGTGAGTCCAAAAAATTAAGCTTTAGTGACATATTTCATTTAAAATGTCAAAATGCAGTGAGCAGTCCTTTAATTTTTATACCCTACACCACTATAGTGGGGAGGGTATTATACGTTTGTGCTGATGTTTGTAATACACAAAAATATTGGTCCTACACCCACCTTAAAGTATACCGATCGATTCGGAATCTTTTTGAGTCGATTAAGACATGTCCGTCCGTCTGTCCGGCTGAAAACATTTTAATATAAATATATAATTATATAGAAGTATAGGTCAAACATGGGCCGATACTCATTCAATTTGGGAAAATGATATATTTTTATACCCTACACCACTTTAGTGGGGAGGGTATATTGGATTTGTGCTGATGTTTGTAACATACAAAAATATTCGTCCTAGACCCACCTTAAAGTATACCAATCGGCTTAGAATCGTTTACTGAGTCGATTAAGCTATGTCCATCCGTCTGGCTGGCTGTCCATGTAAACTTTGTGCGCAAGATACAGGCCGCAATTTTCAAGACAATTTGATGAAATTTGGACCAAACATGTTTTTTGGCACAGGGACGAAGCCTATTGAAAATGGTTGAAATCGGTCCATTATTTCAACTAGCCCTTATACAACCGTACCTCCCGATTTGGGCTTTTTATGCCATAATTACGTCAAATATACTATTATAAGTATAAATGATACTGCAGATTTTCGTAATGATCGGCCCTTATTTGACCCTAGCCCCCATACAAACCCCCTTCAAAAAATGTCTTAAACGTCTAAAATTGACTTGTAGCCATTTCTATCACAATGAAACTCAACATAACTAACTGTTATTTAACTAGTAAGAAAGTATAGTCGGGCGTGGCCGACCATATGATACCCTACACCAGTTATGAATAAATAATAAAATGTGATTTATTTTTCATAATAAAGCATTTATCTTCAATATTCCCTTGTTCCGATACATTTAAGCAATTTATGGATGAAAAACTAATTTTCTGAAAGAGGCTTTATTTGGGGAGTAGGGGCAAATATGGACCAAGCCCGATAAAATTTTGTGAATATATTTATATTTACATAATATTTTATTGTGCTGAATTTCATCGCGATATTTGTGTTTATAAGTTAATTTGGGACATTCAAGTAATTTTCTGAAGGGGACTTTGTATGGGATCTAGGGTCAAATGGGGCCCGATCTTTATGAAATTTGGCAGTGTCATCAAGACTTCTATAAAACTTAGTTGTGCCGTATTTTATCGATATATCTGTATATTTAACATAATTATGAGCTCAGAAGCCCTTTTCGGGGGGTTCTGTTCTATGGGGGCTAGGTGAAATAATGGACCGATTTTAACCATTTTCAATAGGCTTCAATAGGGTCAAATAAAACGTGCGTGCCAAATTTCATCCAAATATCTTGAAAATTGCGACCTGTACCTCGCGCACAAAGTTTACATGGACAGCCAGCCAGACGGATGGACATAGCTTAATCGACTCAGTAAACGATTCTAAGCCGGTTGGTATACTTTAAGGTGGGTCTAGGACGAATATTTTTGTATGTTACAAACATCAGCACAAATCCAATATACCCTCCCCACTAAAGTGGTGTAGGGTATAAAAATATATCATTTTCCCAAATTGAATGAGTATCGGCCCATGTTTGACCTATACTTCTATATAATTATATATTTATATTTAGAAAAAATTTTTTTATCAATAAATTGCTTAAATACTTTGGAATTAAGGTAAAATTCAACATAAAAGTTTCTTTATGAAAAATAAATTTTTTTAAAATATACTCATGGTGTAGGGTATTATATGGTCGACCATGTCCGACTATACTTTCCTACTTGTTTCTTTATAGTTTTCAGCTCTTTGTTTTTTCCCTAAAAAAATTACAAACATCTATAAATGCGACATCTGCTCATCTTCTACTTCATTAAGCTTTATTCTAAATACTACATCCTCCAAAATTTTCCGTATTAGGGGCCCTACCTTTGTAGGGCCTCTTTGTTAAGACTCCTTGCTAATTTTGGTACTTATAGTGAAGATTTTCTTGATGATATAAACGATGTGTATTTACGAGGCTTATCATATTTTTCTGTTTGGAAGTAATTTTTTTTAATATTTCATAAAATGCATTTTTATCATCGATGTAGAAAAGATTATAATAAGGATATCAAATAATATGAGGGAAATGTGATTTTTATTATTACAAAGTCACTATTTTAAACAAGTTAGAGTGCTATATTCGGCTATGCCGAATCTTAAATACCCTCCACCAGCAAGCTACTTTTTATTGAAACCCATTTAACTATCTAATTTTAAAATTTTTGTTTCGTATTGAGGAAACATTTATGCATATGTCAAACTAATTTTAATTTGGTCGAGAAAAATGTATATTAATAGGCCAGTTTGAAAACATTTTAATATAATGATTTATCTGTACACTGGATATAATCATTTAATTACGAATTAAGTGGTATTAAGTGATTTTCAGAAGTATACCTTATATGGGAGCTAAGACAACCTATGGACCGATCCGGAAAAAAAATCAGTAGAGTGATTTATATATACAAAATACACATTTATGTCGAATTTTATCCCCATAACTTTGATTGCCAATTTGCATTTGAGGAATTTTCGGAAATGGTCCTTATATGGCAGTAGCGCCCAATTATCGACCGATAAGGAAAAAATTTCGTATATGGATTAATATGACAAAAAGAAAATTCAAGTCGAATTTTACTACAATAGATTTATTAATTAATGAAATATGTGCGTTTAGGTGATTTTCGGAAGTAGACTTTATATGTATAGGAGCTATGACCTTACACAAAACATATTTGAGTCGAATTTTATCAAGAGATCTTTATTTGATAATGAAATATGTGCGTTTAAGTGATTTTTTTGAAGTGGACTTTATATAGGACCTATTACCATATATGGACCAATCCGGAAAAAATTTGGTAGAATGATTTATATGCTCACAAAACATTTTCAAGTTGTATTTTATCCCTATAGCATTATTATTCAAAGAAATATATGCGTTTAAGTGATTTTCTTAAGTGGACCCTCTATGGGAGCTTATCCGGAAAAAATTTCGTAGAGTGATTCATATAAAGACAAAACATATTTGTGTCGAATTTTATCAAGATAACTTTATTTGACAATGAAATATGCGCGTTTAAGTAATTTTCGGAAGTGGGACTTATATGGGAGCTATTACCAATAATGGACCGATCCGGGGAAAAGTGGTAGAATGATTTATATGTACACAAAACATATTCAAGTCGAATTTTATCCTTATAGCTTTAGAATTTAATGAAATATATTCGTTTAAGTGATTTTCGAAAGTGGACCTTATATGGGAGCTATGACCAATTATGAGCCTATCCGGAGAAAATTTCGTAGAGTGACTGGGAGCAATGACCAATAATGGACCGATCCGTAAAAAATTTGGTGGAATGATTTGAATGTACTCAAAACATATTTTTGTCGAATTTTATCCCAATAGCTTTAGAATTCAATGAAATCTATGCGTAGAATAATTTGTATGTATACAAAATAAATTTGTGTCGAAGTTTATCCAGATAGCTTTATAATTCAATGAAATATATGCGTTTAAGTGATTTTCGGAAGTGGACCTTATATGGGAGCTATGACCAATTATGGGCCGATCCGGAAAAAAATTCGTAGAGTGATTCATATTTAGACTAAACATATTTGTGTCCAATTTTATGAAGATAGCTATATTTGACAATGAAATATTAGCTTTTAAATGATTTTCGGAAGTGGGACTTATATGGGAGCTATGACCAATAATGGACCGATCCGGAAAAAGTTTGGTAGAATGATTTGTATGTACACAAGACATATTTAACTCGAATTTTATCACAATACTTTATTTAGGTAATTTTCGGAAGTGGACCTTATATGGGAGCTATGACCAATTGTGGACCGACTGAGATCTACGTTGATAGTATGAAATCTGTTCATATTATATTTGCATGAACAAAGATTTGTGTTGATACCGATATATTTGAGGGAGTTATTAATGATTAACTAATTTCCGTCAATATATACCTATGTATGGGAGCTATGGGAAATATTGGATCGATTGTAAAGATTTTCAACATAATTAATCACTGGCCTGAACAAATAATGTTTGAAATATCTTTGGTAGTTTCTGAGAAAACTTCAAAAGAATTATGAAAAAAACGTTTTTTTTTTCGAGGTAGTCTGAAATTTTTATTCATAACTTTTTACGTTGTGAACCGATTTTGCTGGTTTTCAATACCAAACTGCTCAGGATAATAATAAATATTTTGGGTGAATTTGGTCGATTTCCTTTGCTTAGTTTTAACGTGAGCGTGTTTTACACAGACAGACAGACGGACATAGCTTAATCGACTCAGAATTTCATAGAACCAAGAATATATATACTTTGTTGGGTCTCAGATGAATATTTCTTGGTGTTACACACGGAATGTCAAAGTTATATATACCCTCTATCACCACTCATGGTGGTGGAGGGTATAAAAATGGACGCCCACTGCATATGGTAGAGGATCGAGCTTTTAAAATATTCGTGCAACCTGTTTTGGACGCCTCAATGAGCATAATGTTGGTGAAAGGATAATAGCTTTCTCACAAAAACTAAAATTATCCAGGATTTAAAAGGAAAATTATTATCATTAAAAATCTATGTAGCAACCAGACAGGATTTAAGTGTTCTTGGTATTAATATGCAATACATTAATAATAAGCCATTCAAATAAAAATCTTGGCTGTAAAAGAACTGAAGGCAAGTCACACTAGTGAATATTTAAAATGTGTGATACTCGATGTCCTAAAGGAGTATGACATTGATATAAATTAGATTTTAACAATAACAACCGATAATGGAGCGAATATGATTAAAACAAAACAGAAAACCTGCAGATCTGTAATAAAAAGATTGTCCAACGTCCAAAAGAAGTCCAACGTATGCCAATATTTTAAAAAATATGAACAGCAAAAAACCAATAATAGACTACATAACGAGATGGAATTAATGTTGAATATGATTAAAAGGCTGATGGAAATAAAAGATGTTACAGATCCACTAAGCATTGAAAATTTGAGTATACATCTGAGTACATTATTATAATGGATATATTATTCGAACTTGAAAATTTACCATCGGGTCAAATGCCGGAATTACTTATAAATTCTATAAATAAGAGAAGAAGTAAACTGTTTGACATCGACCTATTTAATGCAGCTATATATTTGGATCCCCGAATTAAAATTTGCTTGGATTCAGAGCACAAAGAAAATGCATAGAAGTATATAACCAGTTTATATAAAATAATAAATTCAATTAAAGATAAGCAATTAAAAATAATTATTATCTATGAATAAATGCATAATCAAACTTAATTAATTTGATGAAAATATATTAACTACTGTTTACTTTTTCTATATTTTTTTATAGAAAATACGTCTAAAGTCGTTAACCAGTGTGTGATAGATGAGGAATCGCCATCCACAAGTACCAAAGCGAAATCTTTGACAGAGTTTTTAAAAAAACTGGACCGAGATACCTCTGAGAGCAACCTTTGTTAACGGAATTAGAAGTCAGTTTTATGGCGTATGACCGAGAACAAAGGTTACCCCTGAATGGCAATATTCTGGATTATTGGTGTACTAAAAAAAGTCCATTAACAACTTTAGCCGAAATAATATTGGGAGTTCCATCTGCGCAAGTTAGTGTAGAACGACTTTTTTCTGCTTAAAAATTCATATTATCAGATTAGCGTAATCGATTGACATCATTTAATGTAGAAAACATTTTGATGGTAAAAGTAAATGGTGTATTTAATTATGAAAAATAAATTTATTTACCGTCATACATAGTTTATAACATTTTGATATGAATTTTTGTATCTTGTATCTCAATACAGTATTTTAATAATTTTAAATAAAACAAGTATATTCGGCTGTGCCGAATCTTAAATACCCTCCACCAGCTACTTTTATATTAATGCTTTTTTAATTGATCAAATATTTGTAGAAATACATTTTCTCATGTCTTAAATAGAAAAACCCCAAGATTTAAACAGCTTAAATCTGTTACAATTTCAAGATTTATTGAACATTACAAACCCCATTTTCTTTTATATTTTTATAGCGTCCTAAGATATGCTTTAACGATATTTAATTATGTGCCTGTATGCATGTGTGTGAAAGATTTAAGGATTTTCAAAATACATATATATAATTTCGTTCTACACAAATTGATAATGCAACTAGTTAAATACGGTCAAATTGCTTTTAGGGGCAGGACCTAGTATGAGAGATATGACGAATTATAGACCGATCTTTAATCAAAATTTCTGTACATAAAAGCTATATGTATATCTTGAAACAATTTTATAGTGTAATTTATGTATATAAGAGCAATATTTGTGCTAAATGTATGGATATCAATATTTTCTATTGAGTTAAGTGCGTTTAAGTGATTTTCGGGAGGGAACCTTGTATGGCAGCTATGACCAAAGATGAACCGATCGTGAAAAAAAAAATTTGAAATAACATTTCTGTGTACAAAAATAGTATGTATGCCAAATTTTTTATGGGTATCACTATTTGGTAATGAATTATGTGCGTTTAGATGTTTTTCTGAAAGGGACCTTGCATTAGAGCTATGATCAATTATGGACCGATAGGAAAACAATTTCACAGTAATATTTCCGTGTATATGAGCAATACTTGTGTCAAACTTTATATTGATATTTTAATTTAGCAATGAGTTAGTTATGCGCGTTTAAGTGACTTTAGGGAGGAGGCCTTGTATGGGAGCTATGACCAATTATGGACCGATCCGAAAAAACTTTCGTAGTAATATTTCAGTATATGTGACCAATACTTGTACCAAACTTTATATGGATATTTTAATTTAGTAATGAGTTATGTGCGTAACTCATTGAAGTGAAAAAATTTTGAAATAACATTTCTGTGTGCAAAAATAGTATGTATGCCAAATTTTTTATGGGTATCACTATTTGGTAATGAGTTATGTGCGTTTAAGTGTTTTTCTGAAAAGGACCTTGCATGGGAGCTATGATCAATTATGGACCGAAAGGAAAACAATTTCACAGTAATATTTCTGTGTATATGAGCAATACTTGTGTCAAACTTTATATTGATATTTTAATTTAACAATGAGTTATGCGCGTTTAAGTGATTTTAGTGAGCATTACTTGTACCAAACTTTATATGAATATTTTAATTTAGTAATGAGTTATGTGCGTTTAAGTGATTTTCGGGAGGGGACCTTGTATGGGAGCTATGACCAATTATGGTCATAGCTCCCATATTGCTCATATGAATATTACTGTGCATATGAGCAATACTTTTACCAAATTTTATATTGATATTTTAATTTATTAATGAGTTATGCGCGTTTAAGCGATTTTCGAGAAGGGTCTTTGTATGGGAGCTATAAACAATTATGGACCGATCGGAAAAAAATTTCATAGTAATATTTATGTATATGTGAGCAATACTTGTACCAAGTTTTATATGGATATCGGGAGGGGATCTTGTCTGGGAGCTATGACCAATTAATTACCGATCCGAAAAAACGTTCATAGTAATATTTCTGTGCATATGAGGAATACTTGTGTCAAACTTTATATGGATATTTTAATTTAGCAATGAGTTATGCGCGTTTAAGTGATTTTCGGGAGGGGACCTTGTATGGGAGCTATGACCAATTATGGACCGATCGGAAAAAAAATCATAGTAATATTTATGTATATGTTAGCAATACTTGTGTCAAACTTTATATGGATATTTTAATTTGGTAATGAGTTATGCGCGTTTAAGTGATTTTCGGGAGGATATCTTGTATGGGAGCAATGACCAATTATGGACCGATCCAGAAAATTTTTGTTTTTCAATGAATTCTATTGACATAAGATTTTAATTTGTGAAATTTTGTGAAGATATCAACATTCTGACGGAAGTTATTAACAAAAAACTCATTTTCCGGGAATATGTACTTTTGTATGGGAGGTATATGAAATTATGAACCGATTCTGGCAATTTTCAGCAGAAATCAAGATCTTGTGTAGAAAAGAATGTATGATGACTTTCACGAAATTATCTTGCATAGTTTTCGAGAAAATTACATCAGAATATGTAAAAAATGCTTATTTTTTCGGAGTTAATAATGAATATTTTGGCTAAATTTCCATTGCTTCGTTTTAATGTGAGCGTGTTTTACACAGACAGACAGACGGACGGACGGACAGACAGACGGACATAGCTAAATCGACTCAGAATTTCATAAGGACCCAGATATACTTTGTTGGGTCTCAGATTAATATTTCTTGGTGTTACACACGGAATAACAAACTTAAATATACCCTCTATCACTACTGATGGTGGTGGAGGGTATACAAATTGTATTACTGTTATTTTAAATATATTGTAGAAAGAAATATTCTATATAGTATAAGGTTACACTACAGACAAAAAACTTTATTATTATTCTAAATTGCGAACAAACCTTTAATTTTAAAAGTGGTATAAGTCCTATTTCTAAAAAATTGTCGAGGATGGGATCGTTTTATATACAAAATAGTAATTTTAAAATTCGCTAAAATTTACAAACTTCTGTACAATATGATATTCCTATACAATAAATTAGTATATTTACATACAAACACACATGATTGGTAATTAACTATTAATTAAGATAATATTAAATTTAGTTTATTTTGTATAAAAATAATAAACTAGAAAATAAAATTGTAAAATATTTGCTTTGAAGGTAGTATGAGGCCATTCAACTAAGAAAATGGCGTGCATTTTCGCAATATGCTTATTAAATTTTTGTTCATATTTTACATAAATATGCCATAAGGTACTCTGAAGCTTCTATAACTAAATATTGCACAATTTCCAAGAAAATCCAAAAATACTCGAAATAGTCCTTTAACATTTACACATATTTTTCTCGGAAGATAAAAATATTTTTAATATGAATGTAAACATCATTATTTCCATTCAAGTTGGACATTATCCTACCTGTATTCTTTATGAATTCGTTTTCTTAAAAAATCCAAAAACATGAATTTGTTATTTTTATAAAAGAACACGTGTTACATTTTTTAATGTAATATGTAAATTACTGTTCTGATTCAAATAGACCTTATTTTGTTCTAAATTTGAAGTAGATAATCCAGATTTAGAAATGTGATAGTTTTATAGCAGTATTCCTATGATATTTACTTCAGCTTTATTCCCTTCCCAGAAGGAAGATGTTTCCGTAATACAATTTATATCAATAAATAAATTCAAGAAATGGAATATTTCAGAAAAATTAAATAGTTATAAATTTTTTAAAATAAATTAAAATATAATATTTTATGATTTATATTGAATAAAAAGTTGATATACAACTTTTTTAATAAAATCAAATATTATAAAAATAAATATATGGATAAATATTAATCGAAACATATAAAGGAACATGTACATACATATGTACATATTTCTAAACATGCAAATAAAACTAAATAAGTTTGTATGAGTACACTATAAATGTACAAAACAAATAAAATACTTCACACATTTCCCACATAAAAACGCACATGATCGCTACAAATGTCCTCTACGTGTACGGTAAAAGAGTGTACACTACGTGAAGGGTAAAAGAGTTTACACTACGTGTACGGTAAAATAGCACTAAAAAGTACCATAAAATCCTCTAAAACCTCCGCTAGAAATACCCAAAACATAGCGCACACTACGCAAACCAATCGAGCTAGAGTTAGTGTACGAAGTCACGAACCTTATTCGTTGTGTTTGTGTACGCAACACGAAACCCATAGATAGTGTATATTGTTTATGTACACGACCACATACTCTAAAAAAACGAAGGGTATGTGATCATTAAAGTTACCGTACGAATAAGGTACTGTTTCTTTTCGAACACTGTTCATAAATATTATCCAAATGTTATAACATTCAAATAATACTTTTTTAATAAACTTTTAATAGTGTGGTACTTACAATATTTTAAAGTATATTACTACAAATTTGATAATTTGGACCATAGGTAGCTCCATACTTTTTAATTTTAATAATTTTCGGGTAGGGGATGTGTAAACGGGGAAAAAGAAATTCAAACGAAAGGGCAATATTTTATGAAATATCCGAAATATGTAATTTTTTATACCCACCAATAAAAAAGATGGGGGTATATTGATTTTGTCATTCTGTTTGTAACACATCGAAATATTGGTTACAAACCCACAAAAAGTGTCGGACAAAACCAAAGCACGGAATTTTGCCTGGTAGAAAAAAGCTCTGTAAAATTGAAGAAAATAAGTTATTTTGTAATTAAAATTAAATTATAAAAACATTGAAACATAATGTTAAAAAAATTAAAATATATTTGTTCAATTCACAATAAAGAAAATTTCATATCAATAGGCAAGTTCGAAAATATTATAATAGAATGATTTAGCTATACATAACATACTCATGTCGAATTTTATACGGATGTAATCATCTAATAATGAATTAAGTGATTTTCAGAACTAAAATTCAGTATAACGATTTATATATACAAAATGCACATTTATGTTTAATTTTATCCCGATAACTTTGATTTTCAATGTGCATTTAAGTAATTTTCGGAAATGGTACTTACATGGGAGTTGTGACCAAATATGGACCGATCAGGGAAAAAAATTCGTATAATGATTTATAGAATGCTTTATTTTATAGATTGTTTTATTTGATAAAAATATGTGCGTTTTTGTGAAAAAAATTGATAGAATGATTTATATGCAAACAAAACATATTCAAGTCGTACTTTATACCGATAGCTTTTTTTATTCAAAGAAATATATGCGTTTAAGTGATTTTCGGAAGTGGACCTTATATGCGAGCTATGATCAATTACGGGCCTATCCGGAAAAAATTTCGTAAAGTGATTCATATATAGACAAAACTTATTTGTGTCGAATTTTATCAAGATAGTTTTATTTGATAATGAAATATGCGAGATTAAATGATTTGCGGAAGTACTCCTTATATGGGAGCTATGCCCAATAATAGACCGATCCAGGAAAAATTGGTAGTATGTTTTATATGTACACAAAACATTTTCAAGTTGAATTTTATACCTATAGCTTTAGAATTCAATGAAATATATGCGTTTAAGTGATTTTGGAAGTGGACCTTATATGGGAGCTATGACCAATTATGGCCCTATCCGGAAAAAAATTGTAGAGTATTTCATATATAGATGAAACAAATATGTATCGAATTTTGTCAAGATAGCTTTATTTGACAATTAAATATGTGCGTTTAAGTGATTTTCGGAAGTGGGCCTTATATGGGACCTATGACCAATAATGGACCGTTCCGAATGTACACAAAACATATTCAGTTCGAATCTTATCACAATAGCTTTATTTATCAATGAAATATGTGCGTTTAGGTGATTTTTGGAAGTGGACCTGCAATGGAAGCAATAACCAATTGTGGACCGACTGAGATCTATGTTGGTAGTATGATTTCTGTTCATATTATATTTGCACGTTTTGTGTTGATACCGATATATTTTAGGGAGTTATTAACTATAAACTAATTTCCGGGAATATACACCATTGTATGGGGGCTATGGGAAATATTGGATCAATTATTATGAGTTTGAACATACTTTATCCCTGGCAGAAAAAAAAACGCTTGACAAGGCTGGATGTATAATTCATCAAATCCGAAGAAAAACACATAGGCCACTATCGGGCCTGTTGTGCGCTCCTTTTCATGAAAAAAAATTGTTCACTGAGTATACTGTTTTTCAGTGTTCAGAAACTCAGTTTCCTGAACGTAATTCTTAAGAATTTTCCAATCAGTGTTAGTAAGGAATGTCATTTCCGGAATAACATCACTTCCAAGATACTTGGAACTAACTTCGACGAATGCTTGACAGTGGCAAAGAAAGTGCTCCAGAGTTTCACTGTCCTCTCCACATGCTCTACATTCGACTGAATCCGCACGGCCAATTTTGTATAGATGTGCTCGTAATCCTGTGTGTCCACTCAGAATACGTACCATCATACTAACTTCAGACTTGCTCATTTTGAGGAGAATTCTCTCTTTGTGGTTCTACCCACCGTTTCATTATCCCAAAAGGCCTTATGGGATTCTCTCACCCATATTTTTAATTCAGCTTTTGTTGCGTTGAATGGTTTTGCATACGTCAGGGTAACTGCCTCGAGCTCCCTTCCCTTTAAAGCTATTACTTTCCCCTTTCGTTGCTGACTACTCCCGAGTGTCCTGATGTAGACCTTACCTCTGGGAGAGTATTCAGTTAAAGCTTTCAAACAATCCAATATGGCCTTAGATTTAATTCTATCACCAGATATCGCCCTAATTGCCTTCTGGCTGTTGGTGAATATATTAAGGGCCGTGGGCGCCATATTTATTCTAATACAATTTACACATTCCGTTATTGCTCGGACTTCTGCCTGGAAGCTTGTGTTATTATTAAGTAAACGGTGGTATATTTCTTGGTCTTCAATATAGAACCCCAGACCCACTTTATCCCCCAATTTTGAGCCATCCGTATAACACCGGATTCCTACTGGTATTTGCCCTAATGTTTCGCTTGACCAAGAGATTTGGGATCAGCGTTTCAAGGTTTCCGACATATTCTGTGTCTTGTATGCGATCAGGCACGACCGATGATTGTGTATAACCTTCCAACGCCTAAAGCAAAGAGACGTTCGTCTGTAAGCGCCGCCTCATATCTTAAATATGTTTCAGTGGGTGGAATATCTAGCAACGTTTCCAGAGCTTTAGTTGGAGGAGTACACATGGCACCACTTATACCCAAGCAGCATGTACGCTGAACTCCCTGTAGAAGTTTGATATTACACTTTTTGTTCAAAGAAGTCCACCAGATTTTTGAAGCATAAGCTAGAATTGGTCTAATTACACATTTATAAAGCCAATTTGTCATAGTAGGACTAAGGCCCCATTTCATGCCTATAGTTCTCCTACATATCGCCCAGCACCGATGTGCCTTGCTGATCCTATCCTCTATGTGGTGTCTCCATTTTAATTTCCGGTCGAGCATTACGTCTAAGTACTTAACTGTCACCGGTAACTTCTTGCCCAAGAAGCAAGGTTCAGTATACGTAGAAATTTTTGTCTTTCTTGTGAAGAGACTGATTTCTGTCTTCGCCGGGTTAACATTAAGGCCTCTCGTTTTATCCGAGCTCTCAAGGCCGTATTCAGAGCCTCATCAGCTTTTCTACACAAGTAATTTGGATCCTTTCCCTTTTCCTAGCAGACAGGTCTAAGTCCTTTCTCAGTTAGGGTCCTTAGAAGATGACAAAATGCCACCCTGTGGTGTACCGCGAAATACCTTTTTCCTAATAGTAATATCGTACATCTCGCAGCTTATCCATCTCTTCCTTAGCATGTAGTTGATTCAGTTACGCAGCACCCGGTCAACATAAAACTGGTCTAGGGATTGGATAAGAGTATCAGTGTGCACGTTATTGAAAGCGCCTTCGAAGTCAATGCATACAGCCAGTGTATACATTTTGCTATCGAAGGATTCACCTAAGTAGTGAACAACTTCGTTTAAAGGTGTTTCCACCGACCGTCCCTTTATATAAGCATGCTGTTTAAATTTTAGGTCTTTGTCGGGTATACTGCTTTTAACCGTACTCTCGACTATCCGTTCCAAGATTTTAAGTAGGAAGGGCGTAAGAATTATCGGTCGATAAGACTTAGGTGTCGGATAGCTGGGTTTCCTTGGTTTAGGTATAAATATTACCTTTGCATACTGCCATTTAATGGGGGTATATATGAATTTCAAGCTTGCAGTGAATATCTGCGACGGATGTACGGAAACCAGTCTCGCCTCTATCTGTAAGAGTGCCGGAAAAATGCCATCCGGCCCTGCAGCTTTATAGGGAACGAAGCTCTTGATTGCCCCTTTAACCATACCAGATGTAATTACAATTTCCGTGTTAGCCTCCCCTTCCTCCAATATCGGTTCATTTATGTTATTCAATGTACCGGGTGGGCAATGAGAGTCCATTAGGAGTTTTATTGTCTCCTCCTTATCCTCCAGACTCCTGCCCGTGTCATCGAAAATAGATTCCGGTTGGACATGAGTTTTGGGTAGGAACTCTTTTATCTTCGATACGTCATATACGCTGACTACGATACTCATCACAGTATACTGCGGTCTTTTTACGCCGTGCCCGGTTAAATAGTTTGCGAAGAGTCTTACCAAGGTTCCGGATCTCCCCAGTTACCCTTGGTTTGTCCTGGGAAGATCTCCGCTCTCGCAGAGGGCATCTGTCCTCGAACGATTCAACCAGGGCACTTGTGAGCATTTCTACTTTGGCGTCTACGTCCTCTTTATTTCGACATTGAAAAGTGTCCTGACATAAACGGTTCTTTAGTGAGGAACCGAACATTGTCCAATTAGTTTTAGACTTATTCCGAAACGTGACATAAGATACATGTTCTCGGTCGAGACTCTGTATCAGCGTAGAAAAGTTGAAAATTTACGTGATTTAATTCAGAAATACCTATTACAAATAAAGTTCCCTCAGGTTCTTCATTCCTGTAAAAGACGTCCCATTTTTCCAGTATAAGTTCATTGACCTGTTTACTGCCCCATCCTTTTATGTAGACAGTGGACTTTAAGAGCACCGAAAGCTCGCTCTTCTTTGCCAGTCCCAGCTTAGCGCCGTCCCAGGGAGGAGGAATACTTTCCACTTAGTTCTTTAAGGTGCTAACACATTGGTGATTTTACCTGTCGGATTACCGGTAGCGTAAACTGCATAGCAGAGATCATCCCGATGTCTTCTTCTGGTAACTTTGCCATAAGATGGCGGCTCTTTTGCTTTTCCACTCTCTAGCCTCTCTTTCCTCGCTTTTCGGAGATACCCGTACCTTCGAAGTTAATTTCGCCCACGTGGTCGTCTTCGGAATATCTATCTTGGCGTTGTCACCCTTACTCGCTGGATTCTGACTTGAGGTTCCTTTGAGTGAAAATGGTTTGGCTTCGACTGTGTATTAGAAGACGGGGAGATATTTTTCTTCTTAGGTTTATTATCAGTTGTCAACTCCTCGGGAGACCTGATCCTCTTTGCCTCAGATCTTGTGAGAGATTCCGATTTTTCCTTTGGAGTGTCGTTGGATTGACTAACTATGATTTTCTGAAGCATCTGTTTCAACTTCCTCCTCTGTGCTCCAGATCAGTGATGCCAAGTGTAGGGATTTTTCCCTTTTTGTAGCGATTTTTTTTCGAAAATTTCACGTGTAGGGAAAAAGGGAAAGATTTCTTACTATTGTCAAGTTGTAGGGAATTTTTCAATTTCATAGTTTTTATCAACTAAAAATATACTCTTTCATGTATTAAACTTTAAAATTAAAAATGAAATCAATTTTAAGTGTATCGTTAGTAAAAATTCCGCTTGTAATTTCTACAATATGTGTACCTACATATCGGTACAAGCCTGGCATAATCCAAAATTCGGGTTTCTTGAACTGAGGTTTACAAAACATGCGACATACTAAAATCTTTCATATAGATTTATCAAATTTCTAATATGTCTATTATTTTCGATGTGAAATCGATTTTTTTAAACGTAAAAACTAAAACCCACGTTTTCGTGAATATTAGAAAACTAAAAATTGAATTTCAATTTAGAGGAGAAACATATTAACCTCAACTATCTGAATTTGGATTTTTAAAATCCCTTGATTTGTTTAAAAGTTATCAAAGAAAATAGTTAAATGTCATTAAATATTCATATCCATTTTTCTTGAAACGACTTTATAGATAGAGTTGTCGCGGGCTTAATGCAGTAACTCAGGATTGAAAAAAATAATTAAATGTTCTGAAAATTTATAAAAGTAAACCGCAAAAAGTAAACGCAAAAGTAAACTTTATTTAAAATAATTATATTAAATTTTATGAAATTTTTTTGTTGGGGGCACATAAAATAAATTTTTAACATCGAATCGTGATACTGCCATAAATCTCTCAATTGTCTTGTTTTTTTTTAATCTTAACTGAAGAGTCATGGTTGGAAGATTTGTATGATGTAAAATTGAAAGTAAAAAATTAAAAATTTAAATTCTAGAAATTTCATTCCTAAAAATAAAAAAAATGTATATATATATGTATATTATAAAACAGAGCTAATATTTTAGTTTTTTATGTTATTTTTGTATTTTTTTAAGATAAACTTGGAAAAAAATGGAAAAAAGTAGTGTAGAGAAAAATGTAGGGAAAATAAAAAGTGGGTGTAGGGAAAAAAGGGATTTTTTTCTCATAAGCGTAGGGATTTCTGAAAAAAATCTCCTGGCATCACTGCTCCAGATAGTCTTTTCTTTATAATAGGTAGTTTAGCTTTGCTTTTTATTACTCACCTGTTTCACCATTTGCTCTACTTCATTCTTTTTGGAATTTGCTATAATGGTGTTGTCTAGTCCAGGATTCCTTTACATAAAATTTTAATAAACGCTTTCAAATGTTCTTTTTCTTCTATCTCTCGGGCTTTATTAAACACTTTTATGCCTATATATATTTGTTTTTCTTTTCAAATATTTTCAATTCTTATATTACTTAACACGAACTTGTCTCGCTGGCCGGGTTGTGAACGTGTGACGCGTGTCCCTCCAATCCTGTCCTCCAATCCTGCCCTCTAACTTCCAGGGAAAATGTCTATCACCTCCGCCCTACTCTTGCTTTAGCAGATGTAAATCCGTTAAAGGTTTTGTTTGTCCACTGATTGTAAACCAAAGACCTAATCTTAGCCTTACTATGTTTTATGCTAACCTAGCACTGCTCACTATATTTTTTTCTTACCTTATTTTTTTCTTATCTTACACACACGTCTTGCTGTTCACTTATTACACCGCAAAAAAGAGACTGCATCCTCTTTTATAGTCCTCTGTAATTACAACTTCAGTAGTTTTGTAGTGATGGGTCATTACAGTCCTCACCTATATTTAATGGCTGAGGTCGCTTAGAGCTCTCTCCGAGTACATCCTTCTCTTTCACCCCTATGTTGTAGCATTTTGCTCACGATTGCAGGTTGACGACGACAGGTGACTCGCGAGTAGATCAATACTTGCCGCGGGTACTGAGTTATTTAGGCCCTGCACGGTAACTTTTTTGGTCCGCTGGAATATAATATTCCCAGGTGGTGGACAATCTGCCCTCTCTCAGCTTCAGTGGCTCTAAAGCTGGGAGAGGACAGATGGTCCATCACCACCCCCTATCCGCCACCCGGGGACGCGCTCGGTAGGAAAAACTGTTAAACTCCCCCGATATCTTTGGTAGTTTTTGAGAAAACTACTTAAGAATTGGGGAAAAACGTAATTTTTTTCGGGTTGTCTGAAAATTTCGTTCATAACTTTTTACGTCGTGATCCGATTTTGCTGATTTTCAATACCAAACTGTACCGGATAATAGAGAATGTTTTGGGTGGTTTGAATAAACCAAATTAATTTCTTTGAGTTTAAAATTCTTTTATTTTCATTATTCCACATTTTAAACTAATAAATAAACTGATTTTAATAAAATTTATCTTTTTGTTTTGGTAACAGCTGTCTGCATATAGTAGCATATAGGCGAAAGTGATTGTCAAAGACCTAAATGTATTTCTGATACGTTATTTTTTGTATGTTATTACTGGGATTTTATATACTAGTGAATGAAAATAATAGTTAATTAATTTTTTTCAGAAGATATTTCATCTTAAAACATATTATAAACACGTCTTTTTGATATTTTTTTCTGTACTAATGGAAAAAGAAAAAAAGTATGTGAAATACTTTTTTCATTTTCAATACGAAAATTTACAACTTCTCTTTTTTGAGTTTTAATTAAAATGAAATGTCAAAGAATAAAAAATATTTTTTTTATCGTTTGTAAAATATAAATTATTTTCGGGGTTTTAAATACAATAAAAGTGTCGCAAAAAATAATAAATATTAAGTTTAAGTGATAAGAACAACTATTAAGTGCTAATATCCTCGCAATTTCGCGAAGAAAATTTGAAGTTTTGTGAGTGAGTTTAGTTCTCTCAAGTGTGTTTTATTCTCTCAGAACTCGTCCGTGTGAAGAGAATAACAAATTTTGTTTGACAACCCCTTCAGTTTCGCCTATATCCCTACTATATGGCTGTCTGTTTGTGATTTCGTGTTACCACTTTATCGTTTTTTATGGCAAAATCGATTAATTTTTTTGTTTATATGCTGAAATAAACTTTCCTACAACATTCGAAAAACATATGAAAAATTGCCGTAGGAGTTGTATAGAGCTTTTCCATAGAAAATACCAACATTGTTACGACAATTATTTTGATGAAATAATATATAAATTAGTCTAAAATTGCAGCGACAAAACTAAAGAACATAACTTTAAATATATTACATTTTAGTGTATTTAAAGAAACTGTTAACAAAAGTAACTATTGAATAAGTTGAAGACATTTTAAGAGTAAATTAACGTAATATAAAGTAAATTTTTACGATTTTATAAGTATTTTTTGATCATTCGCCTAGGTGTACTTTTATGCAATTTAATACACAAAATGGCTCCTAAAAAGCGATTAAAAGAAAAAAAAATGGATGATAATCAGTGAGACAAATTCCTTACAAAACTACAATATTACCTCCTCCGTGTTTCATTTTTACTACAGTATATATAACGATAATTACACAACTGGCCTAGATTTTTACTTTAATTCATCAATATAATTTTAATTTAGCTTCGATTCATCAGAAAAATGTTCATTGTATAAAAGGCATTTTTATTTCAATATGACTTTGAGCCACCTTCTGCAGTTCTTCTATGGATAGTTTTGGATATAATATTTAGTATTTGAATTGCCATGGACCTTGTTAATGCAATATAGCCATTTTTAATATACGAATATATTACATTTTAGTGTATAATTCGTATAATATACGAATTCGACACTAGACCTACCGTTTGATGGTTTTTTCGATGTCTCGCATTACAGCCAATAAGCCTGGTGATTGAAAGTCGCTTATAATTTGCGAAATTATAGTGCGATAAATGTGATTTTTTTTAAAAAATGTGTGTCAATATACTCGTACTTTTAAAACAGTTATGCCCGTTAAAGCTAAAATAAAGATGATAAAATTTGACATAATTCGACTATAAGGTTCCCTTCAGGAAAGGGATTTGATTATTAAAATAAGAGTTTTCCTTATTTAAAAATACGAGTATAGCGATAAACAAGACATAACTATAAAAAACGATAAAATTAAAATTTTACGCCCATTAAAAAAATTAGGGTCTAATTTTATAAAACAAAACGACAAACGTTCAAAAGGTTTGTATGGAAAAAATTCAAATTTTCAAAATTTTCCAAGTATTCTTCATACAAATTTTGTACGTTAACGAAAGTTATATTTTATAAAAAGAGCGCGTTACTCTTACGCTCATGATTGAATGAAATTCGAAACAAATAAGTATTATAGGAACCGAAATCATTTTTAAATGATTACCCCAATGTTGAGAAAATTAACATTCCAAGATGGGTTAATTTTCACCCAAGTTATGATATTGAACTTCATGCATTTTTTGATGCGTCAAAAAAAAGTATTTCTTCGAATGAAATCACTTCACATTTACTTTCTGCAAAGTCGAAGGTAGGAAGTAGTTAAGTCCGAAACATTACCCCGTTTAGAACTTTGTGGAGCGGCTTTGATGGCAAATATGGTAGAATCCTTGTGTAGTCAATTAAATCTAGACAAGAGAAAGATTTATCTGTGTACTAATTCTACTATACAAAGGCCAACCTTGTCAAAAACAGAGTTGCCCTAATTGTAAAGAAAGTTGGTAACGAAAATTGGTTTCATTGGCAAGTCATGAAAGTCTTGCTCGAGATTTAGTTGATAACCCCCTATGGTGGCATGGTCCCTCGTAGTTAAGACAGCCGCGAGAGTACTGGCCACAAAATATCGTTACCTAACATCAGCATTTAGAAGTTCAATATTTTTCTGTTCAGACAGAACCAACATTTGACATACTGGAACTTTTCTCAGATTTACCCCGTGCAATGCGAATTATTTCGTATTGGTTCAGGTGTTTACAACCAGAAAATGCTTGTACAACACCATAGATTTATCCCAGCCAGAAATGAAATTTATTCAAGATCGATTGGTTCTAGTATGTCAAAAGAATTATATTCCCGAATATTCTCTACTCTCGAAAGGTAAACCCATTTCGTCTAAGAGTAATTTACTCACTTTGAACCCGTTTATTGATTCAAATGGTTTTGTCCGAATCAATGGTCGATTAACTCGATCCCCTGGCTTAACGTACGATGAGCGTTACCCTAAAATTCTGCCTTATGCAGCCCGATTTACCCGTTTGTTTTTTAAACATGTTCACATGTGCTCTGCCAACGGTGGCCATTCATTAATGCTCAGATTAGTAAGAAATGAGTTTTGGGTCCCCAAATTAAAAAATCAAATTCGTACAGATTTTCAATTGCAAGGAATGTACTATATATCGAAAGAAAACCGGTCAGCAGATTATGGCTGCTTTACCCCCTGAACGTGCTTCTCTTACGAGACCGTTTACCCATACCGGTCGCAGGTCCGTTCGACATAAAATCCTACATTGGTAGAGGTTGCCGAAAAACGGAAGGTTATGTCCTCGTTTTTGTTTGCTTTGCTACAAGAGCGATTCATTTAGAGGCAACCGGTGATATGTCGACCGAAACATTTCTTGGTGCTTTTGCCTGTTTTTTCTCCCGTCGAGGTTGTCCGGCCCACATATACTCGGACAACGGAACTGCATTTGTCAGTGCTGCTAATTTACTCGGAGTAGACCGAAAACAGTTTTTACCCCAATTAAAAAAAACTACTTGTACGAAATAGTTTTCAGCCAGTTGAATGGCATTTTAATCCCCCTGGTGCTCCTCATATGGGCGGCTTATGGGAAGCCGGCGTTAAGAGTGTAAAAATTCATTTTCGTAAAATTGCTGGAATGCAACAATTTACCTTTGAGGAGTTTTCAACAATGTTAACCAAAAAAGCTTGCCAAAACTAAAGACCCTTAACTGCAATTAGCGATGATCCCTTTGATTTAGTCCCATTAACCCCAGGTCATTTTCTGATAGGAGCACCTCTCTTGGCACCCCCTGAACCCGATCATTCGTTGTGAATTGCCAATAGATGGCAAAAACTCAAGGTGCTCCATCATCAGTTTGCTGATGGAAAGAGGAATACCTCATAGAACTCCATCGGCGAATTAAGTGGAAATATCCGCAAAGGGATTACAAAGTAGGAGATTTTGTTGTGATCCGTCAGCATAATTTACCCCCGAATGAATGGCGTTTAGGCAGGATAGAGAAGACCCATGTAGGCAATGACAGCAAGGTCCGCACTGCGGACGTGAGAACAGCTTCGGGCATTTTTACTTGCCAAAGTCAGAAACTGACTAATTTGTATATTTTTCTTTTTTTTTCTTTCTTCTCTCTTTATTACCTAGCAAGGTGTGAACCGGCGATTACAAATCCACCGCAAACCCGTCGAGGCCCCCGGTACGTCTAAGGACACAAACAACCCGAGACGAGATCCTTCGGGACTGTCGCTTATGCAAAAGCGAGCATGCCCTGCGAAAATGCAACAAATTCCCCAAGATGTCGCTGGGGGAGCAATGGGAAATGGTCAAGAAGAAACATTATTTTTTTAATTGCCTGGCCCACTCGCACATGAAGGACAAGTGCACCAGTCGTGAAAGGTGCATCGAGTGTGTGTCAGAGCACCATGCCATCTTCCACCGTCATAAGGTAAAAAAGGGGCACAAACCCGCAGCCCAACAACAACCTCACACCGGCGGCAGTCCCAAAGAACGAAAGTCCTCCAAAAAAGGAGAAACAAAAGCCGTGGCACGAAAAAACAGGCCGGCACACCCCAACAACATCATTGCTGCGCACAGCATCCACAACAACAAATACAGCATTATGTGCAGTCACAACAGTAGCAGTACCAACAACAACCCCAACATTATCAACAACAACCATTGCCATATCAGCAACAACAACAACAAACCCCGGCAACAATTGTCATCAATGTGATGTCTGGACGAATAGTCTAAAATTTAAATTTTTTTGTTGTTTCTTTTATTGTAAACTAGAATAATTTTATGTTATTAAAAAGATTTTTCATTTCTTGAAAAAGCGCTTATTTAGCGCCTTTTTCCAAAAAAAGCGCAAAGAGGAAAAAAATGCGACTTTTGGGTTGTTAAAAGGCGCTAAATCTAGGTTTCATAGTTTTGTGTATTTTGTTTTTTTTTTTGTGTTTTGTTTCGTTTAGCGTTCTTGTTGATGTTGTTGTTTTATGTTATGTTATTGCTAAAGTAACAGTAGAGATAAAAAATATAAAATAAATTGAAATGTTATAAAATTAAACTTATTTTAAACACACTATGGTGAAGGTTGATAAACAAATAGGAAATTATAGTGTTTGTGTAAAATGATTTGTAATATGTGATATGTTTTATATGCCTTGATTAAGGCGCGGATCCACACCCCAAAACCGAATATAAAAATGGGGAAAAAATAAATTAAGTAAAAAAAGTCACAAATCTCCCCTTGACCCCTTTCCCTCTTAAATGATGTCTTGCAAAACCATTTTTGAAAAATTTTAATAAAAAGTACCAAAAGAACACATAATTACCCGTTTTCCCGTTTAGTTTAAATTCCCTTTTTTCCGTTTTCCAATTTTTGAGATTATAGAACTCATAGTCTAAAATATTTTGGCTTTAGAAAAGAAAAAATCAGTATTAAAGCACGACACTTAATCGAATATAGCCAAGTATAGGCTATAATATTTTGGCTTTAGAACAGAATAAAATCAGTCTTAAAGCATTAAAGTACTCATTTTGCGCATTTTTACCTCTTTGCCCTATTTTTTGTTCAATTTTCGCAACGGTACTTTACTAACGCATATTTCTGACACTCTAAAAAGCTGCATCGAAAATATTTTTGCTTAAATATAGACAATAATCAGTATTTTCACTCAAAAAACTAATTTTGCCCTTTTTGTCCACTCTTTGAGAAATAATATAGCCAATAACACTCCCCAAGTATAGATCTAACTATGCTCCAAACTTTCAGCCGTTTTGGCGTTATTGAGGAACAAACAAACATATAATATATATTAGGAATTATGTATATGTAAAATTCAAACAGACAATCTAATTGTTTGTATTACTCAAGTAAAACCGACTCACTTTGTATGGAAAGCGAAAACGTGATTTTGTAACCCCACTCAAAATGTACCTTGCTTTGTTTTATGATGATTCCCAAAATATTTTAAGTCTAGCGATGGCCGTTCGTGAGCTGGACCAAATTGAAAAATGGTATTTTTGAATTATTTTTTTTTATGTTAGTTTCGTTTTAAAACAATGTATATATGTAATATGGGGTATCGTTTGAAAGGGGGTTTAAAGCCGCGTTCAATGATGTATTAATCATAAATAACAGTCTGCTCATAATTGTCATATTCCAAAAAAATTAAATTTGTTAGGTTTTTCATTAATATAAATAAAATGTATGTACAATTTTGCACCACTAGACGCGGCTTTAAATAAGCTTTCAAATAATACAACATATTGTATATTTTGTTTAAGAAAAAACTGTAAAATTTGAAAAAAATAACTAAAAAGGAAATTTTTTGTAACTGGTCCAACTCGCGAACGACCATCGATAGACTTAAAATATTTTGGGAACCATCATAAAACAAAACAAAGTTTTTTGAAGCTTGGTAAAATTTTAAATTGAACATGAAAAATCGAGTCCCCCATAAGATATTTTCTTGAAAACTGTCCAGCTCACGAATGGACAACACTAACCACAAAATATTTTTGGTAACATCATATTACATAACAGCGAATATTTTGAGGGGGGTACTCAAGCATCATTTTTTGTGAGTCGGTCTAATTTACATACATATACAGTTTACTAACAAGTTTTTACACTGTATACATTGCATACAAAAGGCATTCAAAAAGTAGCGTCAATAAATGTTTAAAAAATAAATAAATTGCAACTGGCAGTTACTCATTTTCCTACTGGCAGTAGCAGAACCAAAACAATATACTGCAGCCAGGAATAAATTAGCTGCGTACAAATGCAGAAAACGAATACTGTGAATGTGAGCTGCTAGATATTTCAAAGTAATGTTGCAATTTTTAGTAGCAATAATATTAAAATGTGAAGATGTTAAAATATTTTTAGTATTATATTGATAGATATGTGTATTTTACTGCAAGTGGTTACTAATATATTAGTAAATATAAACGTTGCTTTTTACCCTCTTTCTCTCTTTCTTTAAAATTGTAATTATCACTTATATTTGTAACCCCGAAGCGTACGGTACGTACAATATTAAAAAAAAAAAAAACAAGTAAGAGTGCTATATTCGGCTGTGCCGAATCTTCACCCTTCACCATAGTGTATTTAAAAAATATAAATTTTATAAAATTTAAATTTATGTACCTATTTAATTTTCCCGATTATATCATTATTATAGCAATAGCAAAACAAAATAAACAACAACAACGCTAAACGAAATAAACACTCAAAAAACAAAATACACAAGGCAGTAAAACCAACAAACAAAACTGTACACCAACAAACAAAAACAATATACACAAGGCAATGAAACACACAGCCATCCAAACATACAAAACTGAATACACCAAGAAACAAAAACAATATACACATGCCAATGAAACACACAGCCATCCAAACATGTGAAACGAAATACTCAATGAATAACCAGTGTTGTTGTTGTTGCTTATTAATCAAAGCATGAAAAAATTGTCTTTTTTAATGAAATTTTCAGAGGTTGTCTCGGATTTTTGCTTATATCTCCGTCATTTATGGACCGATTTTGCTGATTTTAAATAGCGATCTTCTCGAAAGCATGTCTTGTAGGGGCGCTTGTAGTAGGAGGCAATGATTTTATGTATTTTTATTTCAAAATTGTAATTTTGTTGAACAACTTTTCTGTTGAGAAGAGTTTTATTTGAATTTAACGGTTTTTGGAGATTTGGTTTCAAATGACATTTCAATTTGTTGACAGCTTGTATTAAATGATAATGCAGTGCTGTTGTCAAAAGATAAAAGGAAGACATTTTCGATATATATTTTGGTATTGGTTTTTCTTATTTTGTATGTGTTAGTTTTTGCTGAAAAAACATTAGATTTCCAAATTTTCCAAAATTTTTCTCTCAAATATTGGGTATAAAAAGGAAGCCATTGCCCAAAATCTTTCCTTTTTGCCTGCTGCTACCTACCAGTTTTCTTAAAAAAAAAAAAAAAACGTCGTTACTCTGCCGGAAAATTTATAAAAAAAAATAAAGAAGTTTTTTTTGAAATTGTAAGTTTTTATCCTGTTTCAATTATCCTTCTAATTTAATTCATGTTAAACAATTCAGTGTTAAACAATTTTTTTTAGTTTTAAATAAATTTGGCTTAAATTGTTCGCATTTCGTGAAAGGATCTTTTGGATTTTATATCCACAAAATTATCTGTAACAGGATAATAAAATAATGTAAGTTTTGTTTTCTAAAGGAAAACTTGAGAAAAAATCCATTTTTTTCAAATCAGTTTTCTATTTTTTTTAATTTTTTTAACGCAGTAACGCCAATTTCACAAATTTCAACTCAAAAGTAGGCAGAAAGTGTTTTTTATTTACCCAGCGGCAACAAAAGTCAAAGAAAAAGAAAATCGTTTGTTTTTATTTACAAAAAGGTAATAATTAACATAAAGAAAACAAAACATACGCATACAAACTAACATAACCAAAACCAAAATATCTTTACAGCACACAAACACACCTACGTCGATTTGATATATTTGACAAAATTCTTCCTAGCGACGAAACCTCCAGGCACAAAATCTTCGCCTGGGAAGGCTTCGTCCACAATCGTGCCTTCTTCGGCGTAAAATCAAACCTTCAGGGAAAGCTTTAGGTTGCAATACTAAGGTCTTAGAGACGAGGAGAAAAGTGTGAAAAGTGCGGGGAAAATGTCAACTGTTTAAAAAAAAATAAATCCAAAAGAAAACTCCAAAGTTATAATAAAATCAGAAAATAATCTGTGTGAAAGTTCGTGGAGAGTAATTTTGAAAATTTCCTAAAAAGTTTCACAAAAATTTTAATTATTTAGAAAAAGAAAAATTTAAAAACTAAAAAAAAACACTAAAAACCTTAAAAGAATCAACAAGAAGAACAAGAAAAATAACAAAAAGAAACAAAGTTTAAATATTAATCTTTATTTAATCAAATTTTAAAATTTTTACAAAATGTGGTTATAAATTAATTCGTAAAGTATCGATTGTTCTTAAATCTATCACTTTTTTTTACTTTTTTTTTATTATTTTATTTTTTTTCGTAATATTTAACTAAATCACTTTTTTTGTTGATCACTCGCGACAGAAAACTAAAGAAACTAAATGTAATGCAAAAATCAATATTGTTAGTGGTGAAAAATTAAAAATGTATAAAAATATTTTAAAGCAAGTGTCAAAATAATATAAAAACAAAAATATTAGTAAAAAAAGAAAAAAAAATAAAAAAAAAAAAAATGTACATTGAGTCCAAATGTTAATAACATAAAATGTTAATCTGTAATTTTAAACACATAAATTTTTAAAAATTTCAACAAAATTATATACACAAACATCTACAGGGAGCAGACGAAAGATCTTTCGACGTGGGATCCTGGTAAATGTAAGTTTAGTTGCTCATTTTTTTATGTTATTTTCATTTTTTTTCTTTTAAACAAACAAAATATTAATAAAAACACATAACATCCACTGATACGTACATACAGAATGTTTAATAAGTAAATATTGTTAACAGAAAAATTCGTTAACATGAGTGTAATTGTTAAAATCATCTTATATCAGTGTATGTAATGTCTTTTATTTATTCTCAAATACATTTAATATTTTACATTTCTGTAATTACATGTAAATTACATAAATGTTTAATTAACTAAATAACCCATAATTTTTCAAAACCCACCATAGTCTAGTGGATTGAGTTGTAATTTACCACTCATTAGGCCCTGGTTCGAATCCCAGTGAGGGCAAAGTAATTTTTAATTTATTTTTTTTGGAAGCCCAGGTTCGAATCCCGGACGAGTTAAATATTTTTGTTTTTATTTTTTTTTTTTGCTTTGAGACCCGAGTTCGAATCCCGATTAAACCCAATTTTTTTTTTTTGAAATAAATATTTTTTTATTTTTTTTAAATATTGATTTTTGCAAAAGATTGTTTTTACGCGATCTTCTCTAATTTTAATATGTTCAATATTAGTTAATTTTTTTTTTAAACGTTATGTTTAAGGATTTATTTTTGTTAATAAATAACATGAATTTCAAAATGCAGTTCTAAACTGTCTTTAACTGGTTCCTGGTGAACTGTTCTGGTTAGGGTAATAATCTTTGGGATCATACTTAATACCAACAGCATTTCCCTAGTATGATCATGGTTGGGAGGGGATAAAAGACACTGTGTTACCACCTTCACACAGTGCAGTTCAATATGTTAAATGTTCGTTTCCGTTTTCCTGTGTATTAGTCTCCCTTTCTCTTTCTTTCTTTGTTCATTTCTGTTTTTTCCCTACTTTACGCACGCACAAAATAAAATAATAAATACTGTGCATGTCGACGTTTACTCTACTTAAAGTAGCAACGAATCCTCCCGATTGCCGACGAGATAGAAGCCGGAAACTAGTTGCGTGCTGGCTGCTTTAGTAGAGACAAGAGAGAACTCTGACACCATCAGATCAGTTGTATGCTACATTATTATTTTTGGCGCCCAACGTGGGGCCCACACAGTTCATTTAAATCTCAAACTACCATCATTTGAATTTACAAAATTCATGTTTTTGTGTGGTCCTCTTTATTAATGTAAATTTTCAATTCTTTTTTTTATGTTTTTCTCATTCTGCTTCCTCAATTTCCATTTTCTAGTATGGTTAACTAATTGTCTGGAATTACATGTGTTCTCTTTTTATGCTGTTAACCGACATTAATGTTAATCAGTACGTTCTCTTATTTGTTATGTGTTATTGATTTGACAATTCACTTCCTGGAATTGCTGATTTTTGGAGTTCGATCTAAAAACTGACCGGAAACTGAATAATCAATATTGATAATACTCCCTAATAGTATCAGTATGGTGTGGAAATGACTACTTGGAAACAAATTTTAAGCTAGTACCGGCCATTCCCTATATTCCCTATTTTTGTTTTGTTACTATTTCTCTTTCCCTATAATATTCTTTGGTAACGAATTTTTAATCGATGTTGAACATTTTTTTTACCATCCGTCAGTTTAACCAGGAACTAATTTCATGATTATTATATATTTTAATTTGCGAAATATTTAATACTTTTTATTATTTTCATTATTTTTTTTACTTATTCTTGTTTTTACATTACATGGTTCTGAATTTTAAATCCATTGTGGTGTAAAACTTTTAATTAATTTTTCTTTAATTACCTTTAGTCTATTTTATAGTTTAAGTCTTTAACCGAATTTAGTTTTGGTTGATTTAACATTTATTGCTGAATTTTTAGTTTAATTTTGTTTTTCTTATTATATTTTAATACAATGTCTCAACCTCAAAGCGCCAGTGGCGTTCTTCCTAATTGTGTCCTCTGTAAAGATGTCATTTTGGAATCTGGATCTATGTATATCCCTCCTTGTGGTCATCCTTTACATTCATCTTGTTTGGGTAAAATCCCTAAAAACAATCTAGTTTGTCCTGTTTGCGAAGGCAAACTAAAGGCAACCCAACCACAAAGACCGGCAACTACTGGTAATGTTAATACACAACCTCCACCTACAATTGTGACACGAGCGCGTGCCCAGGCTCAAAGGGCTTTGGAATACGATAATAATCGTTCCAACAGTGTTCCACCTACAGATCCAAATATTTCTTTTATGTCAACTAGTTCTCCCCAAGGTCAACGGGACCAACTACAGTCTATAGTTTCAGCTGCGGTTAGTGCTCAGCAAGCCGAAATGCTTACAAACCTTAGTCAACATTTGACAAAATTAATAGAATCCAACATCGAAGCTGGATTCCAAAGGTTAAATCTCAGTGCACAATCGCCTGGTAATACCCCGACACAAATTCAACCATCAGTTTCTAATCAAAACCCACAAATTCTAACATTGCCAGCCGTAGAGCAACAAACTCTGGAACAGTTGTTAGGTTTACCAGCAAATAGAAATCTCTCGGTTCAAAATACTACAGTTAGTAATGCGTCGACAACAAATTCGTCGATAAGGTCGGACAAGGTAGGACATATCATCCATAATTGGAAGATACGTTTTACTGGGGACTGTAAGGGTATCCCAGTGGAAAATTTTATTTATAGAGTTGAAGCTTTAACGAAGCAAACTTTGGGTGGGAATTTTGAGGTTCTTTGTGACCATATTTCGACTCTGTTTGAGTCCAAAGCCTCTGACTGGTTCTGGCGATACCACAAAGCTGCTCGGAGAATCGTGTGGCCAGATCTTTGCAGTGCTCTTCGCGAACAATACAAAGATTCGCGCACTGACGTAGATTTTCGTGAAATGATTCGTGACCGGAAACAAAAACCAGGAGAGGGTTTCGACCTGTTTTATGAGGCCATAATTGATATTTCCGATCGCCTTAGGATTCCTCTTCCTGAACGGGTGCTAGTGGAAATTTTACGCCGTAATCTACTGCCAGAAATTCAACACGAATTGTTAAATTTGGAAATTAACTCAATTTCTCAACTTCGCGACATCTGTCGTAAACGGGAGTTTTTCATGCAGGATGTAGGGAAGAATCATGGACTTTCCAAACCATTGATTCCGCGCAGACAGGTTCATGAGATATACGAAGATGGGGGCGAATCATCAGATGAAGACATTTCCGCGATTTCTCTCGTTTGCTGGAATTGCCAAAAATCGGGTCATAGATTCCAAGATTGCCTCGATGAAAGACGTGTATTTTGCTATGGTTGCGGAGCAGCCAATGCCTATAAGCCAACCTGTACAAACTGTACTGGTTCAAAAAACTTGCGGTCCAGTGCACCGAAAAGTGCACGCAAACCGACCCGATCAACATACACCAACACCGACTAGAACCAACAATTTCATCAAACAATTCAAGTTCGAGTTTAGATAATTCTTTATCTAAACCGATTAAACACCCTGACATACAAATTTCAGTAAATCATTCTTCCGAATGTAATTCTGAAACACCTATAGTGACCATTAATGAATCCAATTCCAAACCTAATTCTATAACACCTGCTCCAGACTTAAAAATTCATCCACCTACGTATTTTAAACCATTTCACATTCGTTTGGCCGAATACAATGCTGCTAGAAAACGCATTTTTAGTGATTACTCTCCAAATTCAAGAACAACACGGTCTACTAAGCGTGTCAAGAATTTTTGGGGTAAAATTAAGTATACTCGTCGTAAACTATTAAGTTCTGTTTACGACAAGCCCAATGATATTCATCCATATGCGGAAGTTCAGCTTTTTGGTAAAACGATGATGGGTTTGTTGGATACCGGAGCTTCGATTAGTTGTTTAGGCGCTCAAGCTGCGACAGAATTTCTTGATTCTGGTCGCCAATTTAAAAAAATACGATCCGTCGTTAAGACAGCTGACGGGAAATCCCAAAATGTGGTAGGTTTTATAAACACGAACATCGCTTTTAGGGGTAAAATGGAACCCATAACATTATATATTGTCCCAACATTAGCCCAAAACTTATATTTAGGTGTAGATTTTTTGGCATAGTTTTGATTTGTTGCCACCAGGAATAGTTTCCGAATTACATTCAGAGCTGTTACCTAAGGATACCTCGAGCATTTCAGAGCAGAGACCACTTAGTGAAACTCAGAAACAACAACTGCAAATTTTGATCAACTCGTTTCCATCGTTTTCCAAAGAGGGTTTAGGCAGAACTAGTGTAATTTCTCACGTCATTGACGTTGGTTCTGCCACCCCGATAAAACAACGTCATTTCCCGGTATCTCCTGCTATGGAAAAGTTAATATACGCAGAACTAGACCGGATGTTGGAAAACGATGTCATCGAAGAATCTGACAGCGCGTGGTCTTCCCCAATAGTTTTGGTCCGGAAGCCAGGAAAAGTTAGGTTATGTTTAGATAGCCGCAAGGTCAATTCGGTGACAATCAAGGATGCTTATCCTTTGCCCAATATCGACGGGATCCTTAGTCGTTTGCCTAAGGCTGAGTTCATAACCAGCTTAGATTTAAAAGATGCCTTCTGGCAAATCCCGTTGGATAAATCGTCGAAAGATAAGACAGCATTTACGGTTCCCGGCCGTCCTTTGTACCATTACAAGGTCATGCCTTTTGGGCTATGTAATGCGCCTCAGACGATGTCGAGACTAATGGACAAAGTGATACCGGCGAATTTGCGAACCGAAGTGTTTGTCTATCTGGACGATTTATTGATCGTGTCAGATACTTTTTCCAGACATATGGAGGTGTTGCGAGAAATCTCAAAACAAATTCGTTCTGCAGGACTGACAATAAATGTTGAAAAATCTAAATTTTGCGTACAGGAAGTCCGTTATCTTGGCCATTTAGTGGGTAATGGGGTAATTCAGACAGACCCGGAGAAAATATCGGCCATTATTGAATTCCCGACACCGAGGTCTGTAAGGCAACTACGACGATTTTTAGGGATGTCCGGTTGGTATCGGAAGTTCATCAAGAATTACGCTGCGGTTACTTCACCTTTAACCGATTTGTTAAAGACCAGTAGGAAGTTTATATGGAGCGAAGAAGCTCAGAAGTCCTTTGATGAATTGAAGAACATCTTGACAACTGCACCAGTGTTGCATACTCCCGATTTCTCACAGCCATTTTTCATACACTGTGATGCTAGCCACACTGGAATAGGAAGTGTATTGGTACAAAAGAATGCGGAGGGTGAAGAGTTTCCGATAGCATTTATGTCTAAGAAGCTCAACCAAGCCCAACGTAACTACTCTGTTACCGAACAGGAATGTTTAGCAGCAATGTTGAGCATTAAGAAGTTTCGAGCGTATGTGGAAGGACACGAGTTCACCGTGATCACTGACCATGCATCTCTAAAGTGGCTCATGTCCCAAACAGATCTCAATTCGCGGTTGGCAAGATGGGCTTTAAAGCTTCAAGGATTTAGATTTAAAATTGAACATCGGAAAGGTAGCCAAAACGTAGTTCCTGATGCACTTTCGCGTACTAACACTGAAGATTTGTCTGAAATAAACTGCTTAAGTTTGTCCGCTTTAGATGACTCAGGGGTCTTCGTGGATCTACAATCCGAAAAATTCAAGAGTACTGCCTACCTACAACTTTTAGACAGAGTTAGGGAAAACATTATCAAAACTCCAGACCTTAAAATTGTTGACGGATACTTATACAGGACGTACTGAACACTGTTCCGGGGAACAGCTGCAGGACGATCTTGCTTGGAAACTTTGGATACCCAAAGATATGGTTAGGGAAGTTTTGGAAAAGGCACATGATAGCTACTTATCATCTCATGGCGGAATCAATAAAACTCTAGAACGAATTCGTAGGTTCTACTTTTGGCCTAATTTAGTGAACGATGTAAGATCTTACATTAACTCTTGCGACGTTTGTAAGGGAACTAAGCACCCGAATTTCGTCATGCGTCCACCTATGGGTAAAACCTCGGAAACGTCTAGATTCTTCCAGAAACTTTACGTTGACTTTCTTGGTCCCTATCCACGTTCGAAATCAGGTAACGTTGGTATTTTTGTAGTGCTAGATCACTTTTCCAAATTTAGTTTTCTGAAAGCCGTGAAAAAGTTTACAGCAGACGTCGTGGTTAAATATTTGGAAGAAGACCTGTTTCATACATTCGGTACGCCTGAGACTATCGTTTCCTGATAACGGCTCGCAGTTTAAGTCTACTCAATTTAACAAGCTTTTGTCTAATTACGCGATAAAACACGTTTACACCGCGGTACACTCGCCCCAAGCAAATGCCTCAGAACGGGTTAATCGTTCAGTGCTATCGGCAATAAGGGCTTATATCAAACACGATCAAAGTAATTGGGATGAATACCTCAGCAGCATTAGTTGTTCTCTACGGTCATCTGTGCATGCTTCTATAGGTACATCACCTTATTACATGGCGTTCGGACAGCATATGATTACCAACGGTAATACTTATGCACTTCTTCGAAAACTTGAAATGCTTGACGATAGGGAAGTGAAATTTAACCGTGAAGATTCGTTTAACATCATACGTGATAGAGCCGCAAAGAATATGAATCGACAACAAGAGCGTAATGAAAGATCTTACAATCTGCGATCGCGTGAGGTAAATTATATTGTAGGGCAAGAAGTTTTCCGAAGAAACTTTAGCCAAAGTAACTTTGAAAAGGGTTACAATGCAAAACTATCGCCACCGTTTCTTAAAGCACGCATTAAGGCGAAAACCGGAAATTGCTATTACGAATTGGAAGATCTAAATGGTCGTTCTCTAGGTGTATACCATGCAAAGGACATACGTCAATAACCTTGTTTTTCATTTTGTTATTTTTTTATTATATCACTACAAGCGGTATCAGCTTTGTGCTGCTTGTTAGCTCCCAAATCTGATTTTGGTTGGGGGGTTATGTAGGGGCGCTTGTAGTAGGAGGCAATGATTTTATGTATTTTTATTTCAAAATTGTAATTTTGTTGAACAACTTTTCTGTTGAGAAGAGTTTTATTTGAATTTAACGGTTTTTGGAGATTTGGTTTCAAATGACATTTCAATTTGTTGACAGCTTGTATTAAATGATAATGCAGTGCTGTTGTCAAAAGATAAAAGGAAGACATTTTCGATATATATTTTGGTATTGGTTTTTCTTATTTTGTATGTGTTAGTTTTTGCTGAAAAAACATTAGATTTCCAAATTTTCCAAAATTTTTCTCTCAAATATTGGGTATAAAAAGGAAGCCATTGCCCAAAATCTTTCCTTTTTGCCTGCTGCTACCTACCAGTTTTCTTAAAAAAAAAAAAAAAAAAACGTCGTTACTCTGCCGGAAAATTTATAAAAAAAAATAAAGAAGTTTTTTTTGAAATTGTAAGTTTTTATCCTGTTTCAATTATCCTTCGAATTTAATTCATGTTAAACAATTCAGTGTTAAACAATTTTTTTTAGTTTTAAATAAATTTGGCTTAAATTGTTCGCATTTCGTGAAAGGATCTTTTGGATTTTATATCCACAAAATTATCTGTAACAGGATAATAAAATAATGTAAGTTTTGTTTTCTAAAGGAAAACTTGAGAAAAAATCCATTTTTTTCAAATCAGTTTTCTATTTTTTTTAATTTTTTTAACGCAGTAACGCCAATTTCACAAATTTCAACTCAAAAGTAGGCAGAAAGTGTTTTTTATTTACCCAGCGGCAACAAAAGTCAAAGAAAAAGAAAATCGTTTGTTTTTATTTACAAAAAGGTAATAATTAACATAAAGAAAACAAAACATACGCATACAAACTAACATAACCAAAACCAAAATATCTTTACAGCACACAAACACACCTACGTCGATTTGATATATTTGACAAAATTCTTCCTAGCGACGAAACCTCCAGGCACAAAATCTTCGCCTGGGAAGGCTTCGTCCACAATCGTGCCTTCTTCGGCGTAAAATCAAACCTTCAGGGAAAGCTTTAGGTTGCAATACTAAGGTCTTAGAGACGAGGAGAAAAGTGTGAAAAGTGCGGGGAAAATGTCAACTGTTTAAAAAAAAATAAATCCAAAAGAAAACTCCAAAGTTATAATAAAAATCAGAAAATAATCTGTGTGAAAGTTCGTGGAGAGTAATTTTGAAAATTTCCTAAAAAGTTTCACAAAAAATTTTAATTATTTAGAAAAAGAAAAATTTAAAAACTAAAAAAAAAAACACTAAAAACCTTAAAAGAATCAACAAGAAGAACAAGAAAAATAACAAAAAGAAACAAAGTTTAAATATTAATCTTTATTTAATCAAATTTTAAAATTTTTACAAAATGTGGTTATAAATTAATTCGTAAAGTATCGATTGTTCTTAAATCTATCACTTTTTTTACTTTTTTTTTATTATTTTATTTTTTTCCGTAATATTTAACTAAATCACTTTTTTTGTTGATCACTCGCGACAGAAAACTAAAGAAACTAAATGTAATGCAAAAATCAATATTGTTAGTGGTGAAAAATTAAAAATGTATAAAAATATTTTAAAGCAAGTGTCAAAATAATATAAAAACAAAAATATTAGTAAAAAAAGAAAAAAAAAATAAAAAAAAAAAAATGTACATTGAGTCCAAATGTTAATAACATAAAATGTTAATCTGTAATTTTAAACACATAAATTTTTAAAAATTTCAACAAAATTATATAGACAAACATCTACAGGGAGCAGACGAAAGATCTTTCGACGTGGGATCCTGGTAAATGTAAGTTTAGTTGCTCATTTTTTTTATGTTATTTTCATTTTTTTCTTTTAAACAAACAAAATATTAATAAAAACACATAACATCCACTGATACGTACATACAGAATGTTTAATAAGTAAATATTGTTAACAGAAAAATTCGTTAACATGAGTGTAATTGTTAAAATCATCTTATATCAGTGTATGTAATGTCTTTTATTTATTCTCAAATACATTTAATATTTTACATTTCTGTAATTACATGTAAATTACATAAATGTTTAATTAACTAAATAACCCATAATTTTTCAAAACCCACCATAGTCTAGTGGATTGAGTTGTAATTTACCACTCATTAGGCCCTGGTTCGAATCCCAGTGAGGGCAAAGTAATTTTTAATTTATTTTTTTTGGAAGCCCAGGTTCGAATCCCGGACGAGTTAAATATTTTTGTTTTTATTTTTTTTTTTTTTTTTGCTTTGAGACCCGAGTTCGAATCCCGATTAAACCCAATTTTTTTTTTTTGAAATAAATATTTTTTTATTTTTTTTAAATATTGATTTTTGCAAAAGATTGTTTTTACGCGATCTTCTCTAATTTTAATATGTTCAATATTAGTTAATTTTTTTTTAAACGTTATGTTTAAGGATTTATTTTTGTTAATAAATAACATGAATTTCAAAATGCAGTTCTAAACTGTCTTTAACTGGTTCCTGGTGAACTGTTCTGGTTAGGGTAATAATCTTTGGGATCATACTTAATACCAACAGCATTTCCCTAGTATGATCATGGTTGGGAGGGGATAAAAGACACTGTGTTACCACCTTCACACAGTGCAGTTCAATATGTTAAAAGTTCGTTTCCGTTTTCCTGTGTATTAGTCTCCCTTTCTCTTTTCTTTTCTTTGTTCATTTCTGTTTTTTTCCCTACTTTACGCACGCACAAAATAAAATAATAAATACTGTGCATGTCGACGTTTACTCTACTTAAAGTAGCAACGAATCCTCCCGATTGCCGACGAGATAGAAGCCGGAAACTAGTTGCGTGCTGGCTGCTTTAGTAGAGACAAGAGAGAACTCTGACACCATCAGATCAGTTGTATGCTACAGTCTAACAGAATTATTGAAGATTCGGATCTCGCCGATATCTGGGGTCCTCTAAAAACTGATTTCAACAGACAGACAGACGGACAGACAGACAGACAGACGGACATGGCTTAATCGACTCCGCTATCTATAAGGATCCAGAATATATATACTTTATAGGGTCGGAAAATTATATTATAGAAATTACAAACGGAATGACAAACTTATATATACCCTTCTCACGAAGGTGAAGGGTATAATAATTAAATCCCCAATAAAACACCATTTTTTATTATTAAAATAAAACTAATTTGTGTTTTTATTCTTCTTACCCCGATATTTTCGAGAAATATTTCAATGGAAACAATCATTGTCAGCTACCGATTAATGTTAAGTGTTACCAATTTTATTTGGCGCTTTAGGTGTGCTTCGTCGAATTATCTTGTAACTCAAGAAACAACGCGTTTTCGGCTAAAGAGAAATTTTGATGAAATTTCTATTGTAGTTTGCATATCCCTTCTTATCTACAATTAACTGCTATTTTCATTTCTAAATTTAAATGAATTATTAATCCAAAAAAAACGTTAAAATGAAAACCAGTTCTGTTGATTTAAAATTTTGTAAAGAAATTATATATTTACACTAGCTATACCTAGCTATCCTAAAAACATTATAAATAAAACCCCCACTTTACGATTTCTAAAGATTCTACCTTTAATGGTTTCCACACAGAGGGAAAAAATGTCCACGCCTGGTACCAAATTTACACCAGATTTTTCAATAACATACATTCAGTGGTGAAAAAAATAATAGAAACGATTTTATTTTGGGGTGAAAACTAAATTTTCTCAAAAGGTACCCGTTAGAAAAGGTATTTAGGTCTACTTTCCTATGATAAATGGAGTTTGGCATTTGAAAAAATAATAGAAACGATTCACAGTATTACACTGGGGACAAAAGCTGAGATTTCTTAAACTACGTTTAGTACTTATTTTTAAAAATTTTAATTATAAATGAAATTCTTAATATAAAAGTATACTTTCTACTTTAATTTTTATGTTAACATTTGATTTTTCATAGCTTGATTGACCATGTGGATCCTGAAAGCTGAATCAGAGGCCCGACTTTCAAGTTTTCTTAAATAAGAATTTCAGATGGTGAAAGAAATGTCTTCTAATGGTTAAATTATCTAAAAAATTCGTTTTTGAGAAGATTTCGAGAAGAAAAAGTTTTTTACCCACTTATAGATAAGGACAATCCACCGATTTTTGAGCCAAATTTCGATCAATATTTCGCTATTTTGAAATTCGACCTGTTCTTGGTGGTTAAAAAGTGGCTTAAATGTCAAAGTATATTGTTGGACTTGTGAAATAATGCTAAATTAAGTTAAATTTAACACAAAAAGTTCACAAAACCTAAAAAATTTTAAAATTCAGATATTAAAACATCAGAAAGAATATTCTTTGTAATTTTATCCATAAAATAAACGTATTAGATTTTAGAAAAGGCAATGAAAAAAAAACATATTTTATTTCACTCGTTTAAAAGCATTCTGTTTTATTTTTTGCAATAGATAAATTTAAAATTAATTTTCGAAATTTTTACATTTCTTGAAATTTTAGTTTTAAATTCAACTTATTTTACTTGTCCATCAAGATACTTTGATATTTAAGCCCCTTTTTAACCACCAAGAGCTTATATAGCCAACCAAGCGTTGCACAGTGGTATAGGAAAAAAAAAGAGGGAAATAATTCGGTAACTTCTAAACGGTTAATCCGATTTTAATGAAATTTGGTGTGCACAAAGAGGAGGTGTTGTCGAGTTTAGGTTTTGAATTTGGACCTTATAGGCCAACCAGGGGCCCGGCGGGGGGTCATCAAATTAGGACACCTCGGCTATGTTAAATTTTTAAAACGATCCTATTTCTTCATTTGAGTTCCGATTTAAAAAAAATATAGAATCTCCTCATCGAGCACTATAAAAAATGTTGTCATAGCAGTAAATTATCTCTTATAGTTTAGGAGATATTCGCATTTGAAAATTAAAATTTTAAAATTTTTACCGTCCTTACTTTAGTTTTTTTTGATAATAGCAGGTCCAAATATTCCCGATTTTCGCCATTTTGTTTTATTCGCTTAACAACAAGTTTATATATCAAGCAGTGAAAGAATTATGTAAAAATCATGACTGAGTCCAAAGTTATAGGCATTTTAATTTAAAAAATTAAAAAAAGGCGATTTTTTGTCATTTTTTTGGGAAAAAAGTATCTTTTTCTTTTTAAGTTATCTAAAAAGTTTCTAAGAAGATGTATATAGAATTTATACTTTTTGGAAAGCTGACTTTACATAAAGTACGATAAATGAAACAAAACCTAAAAATTTTTGATACCGAGGGGACCAGGTCCATCCAAAAAAACCCTATTTTTTATGGAAAATTAAATTTTGAGCAAAAATTCTCAAATCGCATAGTCGATATCAAATTATAGTGACCTGTTTTATATGACCCAATATGTTCTTAATCATTTTGTAACGGGTTTCGATAACCCCGCCCCTGGTATGGATATAATAGGCAAAAAACTAAAAAATCCCATTTTTGGGATTTTTTAAAACTTTTTTGGGAATTCCGGGATTTCTAATAAGAAAATTCGAAATTTTGATTTAATTTTGGATTTTAAGTAAAAAAATCTACCTAACTGTAAAATTTCATCAAAAAATATTCATAAATAAAATTTTTATTGCAATTAGAAAAATTTGTATCTTCGCAAAAACTGAATAAAAAACATTTTTTAATTTTTTTTAAAAAAAGTATTCCGCGAATTTTTTAATTTTCAAAAATTATATACAGTTTTGAAAAATAGACAAAATTACCTTTCCATTGATATATAACATGCCTACCTAATGTTTTTTAAGTGACAAATTAATTAGGGAAAACTCAACATCTTTTAGAAAATTTGCCTAGCACTATTATTTTCATCCATAAGGTTAACTCTTAAATTTGTTACATATATGGATGAAAATAATAGTGCTAGGTAAATTTTCTAAAAGATGTTGAGTTTTCCCTAATTAATTTGTCACTTAAAAAACATTAGGTAGGCATGTTATATATCAATGGAAAGGTAATTTTGTCTATTTTTCAAAACTGTATATAATTTTTGAAAATTAAAAAATTCGCGGAATACTTTTTTTAAAAAAAATTAAAAAATGTTTTTTATTCAGTTTTTGCGAAGATACAAATTTTTCAAATTGCAATAAAAATTTTATTTATGAATATTTTTTGATGAAATTTTACAGTTAGGTAGATTTTTTTACTCAAAATCCAAAATTAAATAAAAATTTCGAATTTTCTTATTAGAAATCCCGGAATTCCCAAAAAAGTTTTAAAAAATCCCAAAAATGGGATTTTTTGGTTTTTTGCCTATTATATCCATACCAGGGGCGGGGTTATCGAAACCCGTTACAAAATGATTAAGAACTTATTGGGTCATATAAAACAGGTCACTATAATTTGATATCGACTATGCGATTTGAGAATTTTTGCTCAAAATTTAATTTTCCATAAAAAATAGGGTTTTTTTGGATGGACCTGGTCCCCTCGGTATCAAAAATTTTTAGGTTTTGTTTCATTTATCGTATTTTATGTAAAGTCAGCTTTCCAAAAAGTATAAATTCTATATACATCTTCTTAGAAACTTTTTAGATAACTTAAAAAGAAAAAGATACTTTTTTCCCAAAAAAATGACAAAAAATCGCCTTTTTTTAATTTTTTAAATTTAAATGCCTATAACTTTGGACTCAGTCATGATTTTTACATAATTCTTTCACTGCTTGGTATATAAACTTGTTGTTAAGCAAATAAAAAAAATGGCGAAAATCGGAAATATTTGGACCTGCTATTATCAAAAAAACTAAAGTAAGGACGGTAAAAATTTTAAAATTTTAATATTCAAATGCGAATATCTCCTAAACTATAAGAGATAATTTACTGCTACGACGACATTTTTTATAGTGCTCGATGAGGAGATTCTATATACGAAATTTTTTTTAAATCGGAACTCAAATGAAGAAATAGGATCGTTTTAAAAATTTAACATAGCCGAGGTGTCCTAATTTGAGGACCCCCCGCCGGGCCCCTGGTTGGCCTATAAGGTCCAAATTCAAAACCTAAACTCGACAACACCTCCTCTTTGTGCATACCAAATTTCATTAAAATCGGATTAACCGTTTAGAAGTTACCGAATTATTTCCCTCTTTTTTTTTTCCTATACCACTGTGCGTTGAAAAAAATACACGTTAATATAAAGAACCGAGGAAACAGTATATTTTGATATTGGGAATATCATTTACAATTCAAATTTTTAAAAATAAATACAAAACGCAGTTTAAGAAATCTTAGCTTATGTCCCCAGTGTAATACCGTGAATCGTTTCTATTATTTTTTCCAATGCCAAATTTTTTAAATACCAATAAAATACGATGGAGCAAAAAAACTTACAAACTCCATTTATCATAGAAAAGTAGACCTAAATACCTTTTATTTAAGATACAAATCATCAAATTGTACCGGGTACTTTTTGAGAAAATTTAGTTTTCAACACTATACCCAGCAAAAAATTTGAAATTTTTGGTAATAGCCAGTAGTTATTTCATACATTACTTGGTAATGAGTGTTCATTATCATCCACATTATTTCATTTAGCTGAATAGGTTATTACTGGTAAAGAACAAAACAATTTGGATTTGTTATGGCTCAATTGTCTAGGTCGTTTATTTAACAAACAGGGGGTTCGTGGTTCGAGCCCTGCTGGATACTGTTTATTTTTTTTTTCAAAATGACATTCATTTATATATTTTTGTAAAATGCCGTTCTCAAAATTACAAAAAGCAACATGTTAATGGAGCATCGAGTAAGCGACTGGAGTAAGAAACATAGAAAACAACTGAATGCCTGGGTTCAAATCACGGCCGAGAATTTTTTATACCCTCCACCACCATCAGTGGTGATAATGGGTATATATAACTTTGTCATTCCGTGTGTAACACCAAGAAATATTCATCTGAGACCCAACAAAGTATATATATTCTGGGTCCTTATCAAATTCTGAGTCGATTTAGCTATGTCCGTCTGTCTGTGTAAAACACGCTCACGATAAAACGAAGCAATGGAGTTTAACCAAATTCACCCGAAATGTTCTTCATTTTCCTAAGTTGTTTGGTATTGAAAATGGGCAAAATCGGTTCACACCGGGAAAAGTTATGAATCAAAATTTAAAACAACCTTGAAAAAATAAGCATTTTTTACACATTTTAATGTAATTTTCTCGAAAACTGTGAAAGATAATTCCATGAAAATCACCACACATTCGTTTCTACATAAGATCTTGATCCCTGCTAAAAATTGCTAGAATCGGTCCTCAATTTCATATACCTCCCATACAAAAGTACATATTCCCGGAAAATGAGTTTTTTGTTAATAACTTCCGTCACAATGTCGATATCTTCACAAAATTTTACAAATTAAAATCTCATGTCAATAGAATTCATATAGAGAAAAGATTTTCTGAATCGGTCCATAATTGGACATAGCTCCCATACAAGGTCCCCTCCCGAAAATCACTTAAACGCGCATAACTCATTACTAAATTAAGATATCCATATAAAATTTGGTACAAGTATTACCAATATGCACAGAAATATTACTGTGAAATTTTTTTCCGATTGGTCCATAATTGGTCATAGCTCCCATACAAGGTCCCCTTCCGAAAATCACTTATACGCGCATAACTCATTACTAAATTAAGATATCCATATAGAATTTTGTACAAGTATTGCCCATATGCATAGAAATATTACTGTGAAAGTTTTTTCCGATCGGTCCAAAATTGGTCATAGCTCCCATACAAGGTCCCCTCCCGAAAATCACTTAAACGCGAATAACTCATTACTTAATTAAGATATCCATATAAAATTTGGTATAAGTATTGCCCGTATGCATAAAAATATTACTGTGAAATTGTTTTCCTATCGGTCCATAATTGGTCATAGCTCCCATACAAGGTCCCCTCCCGAAAATCACTTAAACGCGAATAACTCATTACTTAATTAAGATATCCATATAAAATTTGGTATAAGTATTGCCCGTATGCATAAAAATATTAGTGTGGAAGTTTTTTCCGATCGGTCCATAATTGGTCATAGCTCCCATACAAGGTCCCCTCCCGAAAATCACTTAAAAGCGAATAACTCATTTCTTAATTAAGATATCCATATAAAATTTGTTTCAAGTATTACTCATATGCACAGAAATATTACTGTGGAAGTTTTTTCCGATCGGTCCATAATTGGTCATAGCGCCCATACAAGGTCCCCTCCCGAAAATCACTTAAACTCGAATAACTCATTACTAAATTTAGATATCAATATAAAGTTTGGCAGAAGTATTGCTCATATACAGAGAAATATTACTGTGAATTTTTTTTTCCTATTGGTCCATAATTGATCACAGCTGCTATACAAGGTCCCTTTAAGAAAAACACTTAAACTCATTACTAAATAGTGACATAAATAAATACTATTTTTGTACATAAATACTCAAAATTTTTTCACGATCGGTCCATCTTTGGTCATAGCTCCCATACAAGGTTCCCTCCCGAAAATCTCTTAAACGCACATAACTAATTACTAAATATTGATGCCATACATTTAGCGAAATCACTGCTCTTATATACATAAATTACACTATAAAATTGTTTTACGATCGGTCCATATTTGGTCATAGCTCTCATACTAGCTCCCCTCCAGAAAATCACTTAAATGCTCAATATTCATTACCAAATAATGATATAGATACAGAATTTTGAAATTTTGTTTTTATATACATAATTGGTCATAGCTCCCATACAAGATTCTTTTAGGAAAATCTCTTAAACGCACATTACTCATTACCAAATAAAGCTATTGATACAAAATTTGGCACAAATATTAGTTTTGTATACAAAAATTATATTTCAAGATTTTTTCACGATCGGTTCATAACATGGGTGCGGTCGGTCCCATACAAGGTTCCCTTCAGAAAATCACTTAAACACACATTACTTATTACTAAATTACGATATAGATACAAAACTTGACTGAAATATAGCTTTTATGTATAGAAATTTAGCTTAAAGATTTTTTTACGATCGGTCTACATTTGGTCGTATCTCACATACTAGGTCCTGCCCCTAAAAGCGCTTTAACCGTATTTAACTAGTTGCATTATCAATTTGTGTAGAACAAAATTATATATATGTATTTTGAAAATCCTTAAATCTTTCACACACATGCATACATGCAAATTACTAAATATTGCTAAGCGTTATAAAAATATAAAAGAAAATGGCGTTTGTAATGTTCAATAAATCTTGGAATTGTAATAGATTTAATTTGTTTAAATCTTGGGATTTTCCTATTTAAGATATTAGAAAACTTATTCCTACAAATATTTGATCAATTAGAAAAGTATTAATATAAAAGTAGCTGGTGGAGGGTATTTAAGATTCGGCTCAGCCGAATATAGCACTCTAACTTGTTTTATTTTTTGTTTTCTACATACAAAGTCGGCACAAAATAACTAGCTATCACATAACATATTTGTAGGTTTATTTGTAACTAGTTATTTCGCAAAGTTTTTGTAATCAAATTAGTAACCATTTATTAATTTGTTTAAGGTAGGTACATATTATTATAACCTCGTCGAACAAAAATAATTAGTTATTCACCCCAAAAGTAATTAGTTTCCACGTGATTCCAATATTAATTTCTAGATTACTAGGTAATGAAAATTTTTGCTGGGTATAAAGTCGTTTCTATTATTTTTTCCACCACTGCACATACGTACATACAAACATACATACATACATACATACATACACACATACATACATACATACATACATACATACATACATACATACATACATACATACATACATACATACATACATACATACATACATACATACATACATACATACATACATACATACATACATACATACATACATACATACATACATACATACATACATACATACATACATACATACATACATACATACATACATACATACATACATACATACATACATACATACATACATACATACATACATACATACATGTGTGTGGACATTGTCTAACCCAGCTAGCATTCTTTTAAATTTTTGATCACATTCGAGTCATTTATAACTCTTCTGTACGATTAAAATGATCATATATGCGCTCATTTTCTGATCATAAATGATACATTCGTGGGGAGAAAATGGCACCCTACCCGCGACTCTTTTAAATGAGTCATTTATGAGCCCCACTTCTGATCAATTATGACTCAGTTTTTAATCTTTTTTGAGTCATTAATGAGCCAAATAACTGGTCGTTTTTAGTTATTTCCGAATCATATTATAGTCATTTTTGAGTCTTTTCTGAGTAATTTTTATGTTTGTTGCAGACAAATACAATACAACACAAAACAGTTTTTGATCTTCCGACTGCGCGAATTATAGGTTAGGTTAGGTTTATAGGAGGATGTCTACTACATGAAATCCGAAGAAATACACCTAGGCCACTATCGGGCCTGTTGTGCGCTCCAATTCAAGAAAAAAAAAATTGCTCACTGAATGTATTATTTTTCCATGTTCAGAAACTCAGTTTCCTGGACGTCATTCCTAAGAATCTTCCAATCGGTGTTGGTTAAGAATAACATCACTTCCAAGATACTTGGATCTAACTTCGACGAATGCCTGACAATAGCGAAGAAAGTGCTCCAGAGTTTCACTGTCCTCTCCACATGCTCTACATTCGTCTGTCCTGTGTGTCCACTCAGAATACGTACCATCATACTAACCTCAGATTTGCTCATTTTGAGAAGATTTCTCGTCTTGCTCTCATCAGGGTCACCCCATAGAATCTTTGTGGTTCTACCCACCGTTTCATTATTCCAAGAGGCCTTATGGGATCTCTCATCCATATTTTTAATTCAGCTTTTGTTGCGTCGAATGGTTTTGCGTTTGTCAGGTTAACTACATCGAGCTCCCTTCCCTTTAAAGCTATTACATTCGCCCTTTCGTTGCCGACTACTCCCGAGTAGCCTGGTACCCATAAGATGTGAACCTTACCTCTGGGAGAGTATTCAGTTAAAGCTTTCTTACAATCCAATACGGTCTTAGATTTAATTCTATCACCTGATATCGCACAAATTGCCTTCTGGCTGTCGGTAAATATATTAAGCCCTGTGGGCGCCATATTTATTCTAATCCAATTTACACATTCCGTTATTGCTCGTACTTCTGCCTGGAAGCTTGTGTTATGATTAGGTAAACGGTGGTATATTTCTGTTTCTGGGTCTTCAATATAGAACCCCAGGCCCACTTTGTCCCCTAATTTAGAGCCATCCGTGTAGCAACGGATTCCTACTGGTATTTGCTCTAATGTTCCGCTTGACCAAGACATTCTATCTGGGATTAGCGTTTCAAAGTTTCCGACATATTCAGTGTTTGGTATGCGATCAGGCACGTCCGATGAATGTGTATAACCTTCCAATATGTCCAGTATACATTGATGACGTGTCCTATAACCGTTTTTGGCCAGTTCGCCTAAAGTAAAGAGCCGTTCGGCTTATATATGTTTCAATGGGTGGAATATCTACATATATATACATATACATTTTTTTGTTTTTCAAATAAATCAGATTTCAAACATTAATTGGATTACTTAGACTTAGTTTAGAGATTAGTCGCCCAACTATCTTCCGTTGAAGATCATTAAACACAGAAAATTATTATAATTAAAGCATTATATAATTTCAATTTGACAGAAAATCGACTTTATAAATATTACACAAATTCAAATACTTATACATTTAATTTTATAAACGAAATGAGAATTATATCAACTCATTTTAGGCCACACTAAATGTTTTGCTAACTCTTCCAAAAGAGTCTTTTCTGAGCCCCATTTCTAATCAGTTTCGACTAATTTTTGAATATTTTTGAGTAATTTTTAAGTGTAAGTGTTGCTACTTCATTACAAACAAAAACAATTACACAAGGAATAATTTTAGATCTTCCAACTGCTTGAAATATGACCACAAAATAAATTTTTAAACACCAGGATGATAAATTTATGATTGCTATACATTTTGTTATTGTTTTTCAAATATTCAGCTTTCAATCATATATCTGGATCATTTTCGAGTCATTTTTTAAGCGCTCACATTATTAATCACTTTTAGGTCATCAAAAGGAGTCAAAAATGACTCAGTTTACTGATTAATCACCCAACAATCTTCCAAATGCTAGCAGGGTAACATCTTAGTTTCAAAAAATGCCCAAAATTACGTTTTTACCTGAAACTCAAAAATATAAGCGTGGATATAACCCACAACGAAGGACCCAAAATAAAAATTAATTTAACCTAAATATTTTAAATATTCGTGGATAATTTCGCTTTTTAAGAGTTTTTTCAACCTCTTCAAAAAATATTTTTCTATAAAACTAAGCACACATTTTTTATAGACTATTTAACATGATGAATTAATAAGTTAATTTACAATGAATAACTAAAAAAATTATGTATTTATGTGTGCATATATTCGAATGCATTTATTTAAAATTGCATTAAATCCAAAATGGTTGTATTTTTTCAAACGGCTTATAGGTTTTACTATAGACCTCATTAATAAAAGAATATAATTTTATTAATTTTAATTAGCGGGAAGGGTGTGCTACACAAGTTTTTCTTAAATGAAAAAAAGTAGGAAAGTGTTGTCGGGCATGGCCGACCATATAATAAAAATTTTTATTTTTCATAAAGAAACTTTATGTTGAATTTTACCTTAATTCCAAAGTAAGCAATTTATTGATAAAAAAATTTTTCTAACTGAGGCTTTATGTAGGAGTATAGGTCAAACATGGGCCGATCCTCATTAAATTTGGGAAAAGGATATATTTTTAAATAATAGTTAGTTTTGTTGAGTTTCATTGCGATACAAGTGCTTACACGTAAATAACACCTTGTTTATAATTATCTTCTGCTTCAATTTCTGAATTTGAATGAGTAAATAATATAAAAACCGTTAAAATGAAAATATTTATAAAATTTGGAAATAAATTTCATACACATGACCGAACTTTTTTCAATGCATTTAATATAAAATCGTACTGTTTTCTAACGGCTTATCGATTTTGGTATAAGCATCATTGTCAGCTACCAATTAATGTTAAGTGTAACCAATTTTAATTAGCGGTTTAGGTGTGCTTCGTCGAACTATCTTGTAACTAATGAAACAGCGAGTTTTCGGCTAAAGAGAAATTTTGATGAAATTTCTATTGTAGTTAGCACATCCCTTCTTATCTACAATTAACTGCTTGTTTCATTTCTAAATATAAATGAATTATTAATCCAAAAAACCGTTAAAATGAAAACCAGTCCTGTTAATTTAAGTTTTGTAAAGAAATTATATATTTACATGAATAAACTCTTGTATACTTTTTTAATGCAAAAATGTGAGTTTTTTCAAACGGCTTATTTATTTTCATTTAAGCATCATTGTCAGCTACCGGTTGATGTATAATGTCCCCAATTTAAATTAGCGGCTAAGGTGTGCTTCATCGATTTATGTTGTAAAAGAAACCCCGCGTATTCAGTCCACGAAAGGCCTTGATTAAATTTTTTTGATGCAAACCAATTCCTTCCATATAAAGATTGATTACTGATAAAATTCAGAATTTAAAACTTGTTTATATATATTCGATCACGCGATATTTTGGGTATATTGAAGTTACGCTGTTAGTGTGCTTTCGAAACTTTCACGTTTGTTTTTCCAATATTTAAGCTTATCCCGCAGTGAAACCTTCTAGAGCACATTCACCGATTTCAACCATGTTCAATAGGCATCGTCCCTGTGCCGAAAAATTCGTGTGGTCCAAATTTTATCCAAATATCTTAAAATTGTGGCTTGTAGCTTGCGCACAAGGTTTACATGGATGGATGGACGGACATGTCTTAATCGACTCAGAAAGTGATTTTTATGCGTTACAAACATCAGCACAAATGTATAACACCATTCCCACTATAGTGGTGTAGGGTATAAATAATACCCTCCCTACTATAGTGGTGTAGGGTATAATTACTTAACGCTCCTTACTGGCTTGAAAAAGAGTAAAGCGATGAAATACGATATAAACAATTTTTATAGGAATTGAAATCTTCCTACAGAACACAGTGGTATAGGAAAAAAAAAGAGGGAAATAATTCGGTAACTTCTAAACGGTTAATCCGATTTTAATGAAATTTGGTATGCACAAAGAGGAGGTGTTGTCGAGTTTAGGTTTTGAATTTGGACCTTATAGGCCAACCAGGGGCCCGGCGGGGGGTCCTCAAATTAGGACACCTCGGCTATGTTAAATTTTTAAAACGATCCTATTTCTTCATTTGAGTTCCGATTTAAAAAAAATTTCGTATATAGAATCTCCTCATCGAGCACTATAAAAAATGTCGTCGTAGCAGTAAATTATCTCTTATAGTTTAGGAGATATTCGCATTTGAATATTAAAATTTTAAAATTTTTACCGTCCTTACTTTAGTTTTTTTGATAATAGCAGGTCCAAATATTTCCGATTTTCGCCATTTTTTTTTATTTGCTTAACAACAAGTTTATATACCAAGCAGTGAAAGAATTATGTAAAAATCATGACTGAGTCCAAAGTTATAGGCATTTAAATTTAAAAAATTAAAAAAAGGCGATTTTTTGTCATTTTTTTGGGAAAAAAGTATCTTTTTCTTTTTAAGTTATCTAAAAAGTTTCTAAGAAGATGTATATAGAATTTATACTTTTTGGAAAGCTGACTTTACATAAAATACGATAAATGAAACAAAACCTAAAAATTTTTGATACCGAGGGGACCAGGTCCATCCAAAAAAACCCTATTTTTTATGGAAAATTAAATTTTGAGCAAAAATTCTCAAATCGCATAGTCGATATCAAATTATAGTGACCTGTTTTATATGACCCAATAAGTTCTTAATCATTTTGTAACGGGTTTCGATAACCCCGCCCCTGGTATGGATATAATAGGCAAAAAACCAAAAAATCCCATTTTTGGGATTTTTTAAAACTTTTTTGGGAATTCCGGGATTTCTAATAAGAAAATTCGAAATTTTTATTTAATTTTGGATTTTGAGTAAAAAAATCTACCTAACTGTAAAATTTCATCAAAAAATATTCATAAATAAAATTTTTATTGCAATTTGAAAAATTTGTATCTTCGCAAAAACTGAATAAAAAACATTTTTTAATTTTTTTTAAAAAAGTATTCCGCGAATTTTTTAATTTTCAAAAATTATATACAGTTTTGAAAAATAGACAAAATTACCTTTCCATTGATATATAACATGCCTACCTAATGTTTTTTAAGTGACAAATTAATTAGGGAAAACTCAACATCTTTTAGAAAATTTACCTAGCACTATTATTTTCATCCATATATGTAACAAATTTAAGAGTTAACCTTATGTTAAGAGTTAACCTTTGTTTCATTTATCGTACTTTATGTAAAGTCAGCTTTCCAAAAAGTATAAATTCTATATACATCTTCTTAGAAACTTTTTAGATAACTTAAAAAGAAAAAGATACTTTTTTCCCAAAAAAATGACAAAAAATCGCCTTTTTTTAATTTTTTAAATTAAAATGCCTATAACTTTGGACTCAGTCATGATTTTTACATAATTCTTTCACTGCTTGATATATAAACTTGTTGTTAAGCGAATAAAACAAAATGGCGAAAATCGGGAATATTTGGACCTGCTATTATCAAAAAAAACTAAAGTAAGGACGGTAAAAATTTTAAAATTTTAATTTTCAAATGCGAATATCTCCTAAACTATAAGAGATAATTTACTGCTATGACAACATTTTTTATAATGCTCGATGAGGAGATTCTATATGCGAAATTTTTTTTAAATCGGAACTCAAATGAAGAAATAGGATCGTTTTAAAAATTTAACATAGCCGAGGTGTCCTAATTTGATGACCCCCCCGCCGGGCCCCTGGTTGGCCTATAAGGTCCAAATTCAAAACCTAAACTCGACAACACCTCCTCTTTGTGCACACCAAATTTCATTAAAATCGGATTAACCGTTTAGAAGTTACCGAATTATTTCCCTCTTTTTTTTTTTCCTATACCACTGTGCAGAATTTGATGTGGATCGGTTAATAGTCCTCTTCAGAAAATTGCTTTAAGGCTCATTACCGGCCTTAAAATACATGGAGTACATGGATGAAATTCGACGTTTTATTCGATATAAACTATTACTTTTTAATCCAAGATCTTTCAACAAAATTTTATAATTTTCATAATACTATTCAAAGCTCAAACTTGGTTAAAAATACATACTATTCTTGCAATGAAATTAGACGTAAAGAAGTTTTATTGGAACTAAAATCTATCAGTTTGATTTTATGAGGATAGGTCCATCAGAAAATGACTTTAACGCTCATAAGTGGCTAAAAATACTAGTATTACGATGAAATAAGTCATAATAAGTTATAAAAGATTCGAAACATTTTTACTAAATATTCTACTAAATACATTTTATTAAAAATCCCACAAATAATGTTTTACAAGTCTTAGGCCCATTATTATAACTTGCCAATAACTGAAATTAGGAAGTTATCGTACAGATAATGTGTTTTTCGTTATTACAAGTCACATTACCTTTAACATTTAACGTAAGCTTTTATAATTTTTTTTAATTCAATATCATTTTTCATATGAAAAATATTATTAACGACTAAAAATATGCTTTTTGTATATTAAAAATTATGTTGTAATAATAAAAATATTTAAAGTTCAATTTATTCCTCACTCACAAAATATTACACTACGATGTATTTTTTATAACTCTAACAGGAATTAGGGTCGTTATTCATTTAAGCATTAATTTCTGAGTTTTTTATAGTTACTAAATTTTTACCTGTTCTACTTTCGTATTGGTACAAAAAATTCTTTTTTTTTTGTTACTGGTAATGTATTTTAGTAAGTACACTTTTTAGGTAAAATTTGTTACCTGGTTTCTTTTTAGAATAGATAGAATATTTATTTATATTTCTTACCTAGTCGAAGAAAGGCGTTACGTAAAGATTATCGAAATTATAAAAACAAAAACATTCAATTGATTCTTGTATAAATTCGAATATAAAATTAAATATTTATTGTAGTAATAGTAAACATCGAAATGCCTAGATTACGCCAACAATCTGTACTTAAACGTAGTCAGGCGATCATTAAGGAGGTATAGAGTGCAGAATCTAGATTCGGATAGACTTGGAAACTCCCAGATGTAAGCCTCTAGAAGACAAAATGAGCAGTATCGCGAAGTTGAAAGGGAGCACAATAACATTGCTCATTCGACAAGAAGAAGATGGAATCCTATTGAACTCAGTGGAGATAGAAAATGCAATACAGCACGCAGTTCGGCGATTGGATGAGATCTACAGGTTAAGCGAACAGGAGCGAAACACTATAGAGCCTTTGATACGGCGAGAGGATGAAGACTACCGGCAACATGAAAGGGAGCGTGATGCACGGCAACACGCAGCTCGGCGATTGGATGAGATCTACAGGTTAAGCGAACAGGAGCGAAAGACTATGGAACACGCCATACGGCGAGAGAATGAAGACTACATGCAGAATGAAAGAGAGTGTGATGCACTGCAACATTCACAGCGGAGGGAAAATCTTCGGCAACGTTTACTTGAACATGTAAGAAATACAAGAGAATATGCAGAAAGGCGTAAAGATTTTCAGTACAGGGAAGCTGAACGCCAACGTGATGCAATTTCTCATAGAATAAGATCTAATTTAGTATATCGGACGTTAGAACAGACTTAATATTGACTACAGGACTGTTGAATAAACAATTGTAAAAAAATAAATAACACTATGCAACAAATTGAGGGTCATGGTCTGGGGGGTGAAAATTCCCATGATAACTTAAAGTACTAGGTTAGAGTATTAAAGCCCCCAAACCGTTCGGCGTTGGTAGGTCAAACTTTTATGTTATCTGTCATTGAAAGTTGGGCTTTTTAACACTAAGTTTATTAAAACTTTACAAATACCTTCTGAATTCACTTCAAAAACATATGTTTTGTTTAGCTATCTACAGAACAACTTTGCAAGGAATATATCTTGCAGATTTCGGATCACAAATATTGATTTTTAATGGGTCATTCGAGTAAACACTTGTTATGCAAAGATATAAATGTTTATTGGAGTAGGGCGACAGTGGTATCATTTAAAAGGTCTTTCGAAAGCGCATTAGTAAATGTAAAAATCTCCAATATTCATAACGCAGCTTCCGTAAAATTATAAAATATTAATAAAAGATTTAATTTTTTCCAACAGTATACGGATTATTCTGACAAATTAGTCAAATTTTATTTAATTTCTATGTGATTAAATGAATCTTGTATTTTATTATTTTTTATATTCGCGTTTTTGTCCATTCTTTTACAGTCTCAAAATTTATATCAAAAATATTTAATATAGGTATCAAACATTAACATTTGTCATTGACATTTCTAAAACATGCAATTATTTTCAAATTAAAATATTTCCCCCCACCTTTTTATACCAAATGTGCAAAAAATCAAAAATTTTATTTTTTTAAAAAATATTATAGTTTAAAGTTTTCAAAAAAAAAACATGTTTTGAGTATTTAAATATATTCAAACTTTCCGCATTTAACTTTTACACATTAAACAGTGCATTTCGCAGAATTTTTAATTTGGCTGTTTAGTTAGCCGTTTAAATACCATGTTTTCGATTTTCCAAAAAAATATGCTTTTATTCGGAAACCATGAAAATTTCGAAATGGATGTTCTTGATTTACTTATTATTCAATGGTACTTCGAAGGAGCTTTCATATGATACCCCATTCGTTAATAGTTTCTATTAATTAAAGTTAAAAATCCCGTTAACCCACTATGCACTTTCAATTAGCGATAGCGTAAAAGTTTGACCTAGCAGCGAAAATGCTTCGGGGGTTTGAATACACTAATGGCATACTTTCATTTTGTTAAGGAATTTTTCGCCCCCCAAAAATAGTGTTGCATAGTACAATGCGTGTTTGTGTTATAAAAATTGTGTCCGAATCGTTTTTTGTGCGAATTTTGGACCTGAAATATTGAATATTTGTTGTTGTAGCTTTGTGTTGAATTCACACAGAACATGTAAGTGTGAAGATAGAAAGCTCTTTTTTTCGTGGTAAAGCTTGAGTTGGCAATCTATGTGTATTATATATGATTTACAATTTCCGACAATTCCTGATGAGATAAAAGCTTTAAATCCTTTAGAAGAACGTTTTGATGCTTCAAGAATACCTTTCATGAGAATAGTTTCATTGGGATATAAAGGGAGCAGTTGTTAATATTCCAATTTCTTCGCACAAAACAGTGGATGTTTTTCCAAGAACTATCGATCAAACGGAAGTTATTCAGGTACATATCAAACGAAGATTGGAATTAAATCACAGCTTTATGACAGAAACGATTAGACCGGATTCCTAATGGTATTTGCTCTAATGTTCCGCTTGACCAAGACATTCTATCTGGGATCAGCTTTTCAAAGATTCCGGCAGCGCCGCGTCATATCTTAAATATGTTTCAATGGGTGGAATAACTAGCTACGTTTCCAGAGCTTTGATTAAAGTAGTACACATGGCACCTTCCCAATTTTGAATATGACAGCTTTAGAGGATTTCTAGTCGATACCTATTACAAATAAAGTTTCCTCAGGTTCTTCTTTCCTGTAAAAGACGTCCTATTTTTCCAGCTCAGCATTTTGACCACCAAGAATTTCCAGTATACGTTCATTAGCCTTTTATTTAGACAGTGGACTTTAAGAGCATCGGAAGCTCGCTCTTCTTTGTCAGTCCCAGCTTAGCACCGTCACAGGGAGGAGGGATACTTTCCACTTAGTTCTTTAGGGTGCTAACACATTGGTGAGATGCCAACCTCATCAACATCACGCCCATGCTGAACTCGCAGCTCACGCTCTCTATTGGTTGTTTGTCATTTGAAGCGATTGCATGGTCCTCTATCTTATTGTTGACCAGGTCTTCTATTATACTCTGTTGGTCTATTGGAATTTTGCTTGTCGGATTACCGGCATCGTAAACTGCACAGCAGAAATCATCCCGGTGTCTTCTTCTGGCAACATTGGCGTAAGATGGCGGCTCTTTTCCTTTTCCACTGTCTAGCCTCTCTTTCCTCGCTTTTCGGGGCTTCATTTGAGATACCCGTACCTTTGAAGTTGTCGTCTTCGGAATATCTATCTTGGCGTTGTCACCCTTACTCGCAGGATTCTGACTTGAGGTTCCTTTGAGTGAAGTATGGCTTGGCTTCGACTGTGTATTAGAAGACGGGGAGCTCTTTTTTCTTAGGTTTATTCTTAGTTGTCAACTCCTCGAGAGACCTGATCCTCTTTGCCTCAGATCTTGTGAGAGAGTCCAATTTTTCCTTTGGAGTGTCGTTGGATTGACTAACTATGATTTCCTGAAGCCTCTTTTTCAACTTCCTCCTCTGTGCTCCAGATAGTCTTTTCTTAGTAATAGTTAGTTTAGCTATGCTATCACTTACCTGTTTCAACATTTCCTTTTTGGGATTTGCTATAATGGTGTTGTTATTATCATCTGAGGATTAAGAGTCGGAGTCAGTGTGACCAGGTCTCAAAAAATGTTGCGGCTAAATCCCATCCAAAATAATGCTAGAAAAAATGCTAAATTGATTTTAAAATGCCAAAAAAAATGCTGAAATTTTTTAAGTGTTTTTATGAACAATTCATATTAAATTGTAACTGAAATTCATTGTAATTTATAACAAGTAAGAAAGTATATTCTGCCGTGGTTGACCATATGAGTATAAAATTTGATTTATTTTTCGTAATAAAGCATTTATGTTGAATTGAACCTCGGTTCCGAATTTCTGAGAAAGGCTTTATACATTTGTATATGTATGGGGGCTAGGTAAAATAAAGGACGGACTTTAACCATTTTTAAAAGGTTTTGTCATTGGATCAAAAAGCATACGTGCTTATTGTTTTGAAAATTTCAACCTCTACCAGACGGTCAGACTTACATGGCTTAATCGATTCAGAAAATGATTCTTAACCGATTAGTATACTCAAACGTAGTATAGTGGAGTAGGGTAAAAAATTAAGTTCCGTGGTATTAAGATAAACAGAAATGCTAAAAATTATTTCAAAATTTTTGTAAATTTTGCAATATGTAATGTCTCTAACTTTAAAATATTTCTGAATGCAAAAATTACATTAAAACTCTATTAATTACACTAGTTGCTCATGGTATAAAACCTATATGTGTTTTCGGAAGGAAAAGTATAATATTTCTAGTTTTACTTTTTTTATATAAACAATTTTATTTGTCTTCCTCAAAACACTTTAAAAATGGTTTTCATGTCACAAAAATATTGAAAATTCCGTTGAAATAATTTTAAATCTCGGTGAATAGATGTCAGGTTTATAACTCATACTTCCAAGATTTTTTCGGAAAAATATATATGAGAATGTATGAAATGAATTGAGAGATATATCCAAATCCGTAAGTTTGTAATTCTGGAATAAATTGTCAATAATATTTTCGAAATTTATGTATTTATTTTTAATTAAAAAAAAACGTGACAACAAAATTACTAAAAATTTGGTAAAAATGAAAAGAACAGAAAGTAGGATGAGAAAATCTTAATTATATATTATTGATTTTTTTCAATACTTATTTTCAATAAATTAACAAGAACTCCTGAAGGATGATAAAAATTAAAACCTCTTTATTTCGTATAGTAAAAAATAAAATTTGTTAATTAACCGTCACACAGTGGTATAGGAAAAAAAAGAGGAGGAGTTGTCGAGTTTAGGTTTTGAACTTGGACCTTATAGGCCAACCAGGGGCCCGGCGGGGGGTCCTCAAATTAGGACACCTCGGCTATGTTAAATTTTTAAAACGATCCTATTTCTTCATTTGAGTTCCGATTTAAAAAACATTTCGTATATAGAATCTCCTCATCGAGCATTATAAAAAATGTTATAGTTTAGGAGATATTCGCATTTGAAAATTAAAATTTGAAAATTTTTACCGTCCTTACTTTAGTTTTTTGATAATAGCGGGTCCAAATATTCCCGATTTTCGCCATTTTTTTTATTCGCTAAACAACAAGTTTATATATCAAGCAGTGAAAGAATTATGTAAAAATCATGACTGAGTCCAAAGTTATAGGCATTTTAATTTAAAAAATTAAAAAAAGGCGATTTTCTGCCATTTTTTTGGGAAAAAAGTAACTTTTTCTTTTTAAGTTATCTAAAAAGTTTCTAAGAAGATGTATATAGAATTTATACTTTTTGGAAAGCTGACTTTACATAAAATACGATAAATAAAACAAAACCTAAAAATTTTTGATACCGAGGGGACCAGGTCCATCCAAAAAAACCCTATTTTTTATGGAAAATTCAATTTTGAGCAAAAATTCTCAAATCGCATAGTCGATATCAAATTATAGTGACCTGTTTTATATGACCCAATATGTTCTTAATCATTTTGTAACGGGTTTCGATAACCCCGCCCCTGGTATGGATATAATAGGCAAAAAACCAAAAAATCCCACTTTTGGGATTTTTTAAAACTTTTTTGGGAATTCCGGGATTTCTAATAAGAAAATTGAAAATTTTTATTTAATTTTGGATTTTGAGTAAAAAAATCTACCTAACTGTAAAATTTCATCAAAAAATATTCATAAATAAAATTTTTATTGCAATTTGAAAAATTTGTATCTTCGCAAAAACTGAATAAAAAACATTTTTTAATTTTTTTTTTAAAAAAAGTATTCCGCGAATTTTTTTAATTTTCAAAAATTATATACAGTTTTGAAAAATAGACAAAATTACCTTTCCATTGATATATAACATGCCTACCTAATGTTTTTTAAGTGACAAATTAATTAGGGAAAACTCAACATCTTTTAGAGAATTTACCTAGTACTATTATTTTCATCCATACATTTGTTAGGCATGTTTTACTACCTAAATATTTATGAATTTTTACAGCCACTTTTTACGATTAATCTTTTATTCTTTATCCCTAAAAAAAATTAACAAGTATTTATTTTATATAAATATAGTCTTTATTTATTTTTTTTATAAATTAATATAATTTTGTAAAATAATCGGTATCACAGTAGTCCATATCTAAAAGATAAAGTAAATCTTTAAATTCATGAATATTTTCAAATGCTAACGTTTTGTAGCAAATCCAACGTTTCCTTATAGTAGATAAAACAGGATCAGAAGATAGAATCAGATTATTAAAAATATCTTCATTTTGAGACTGCCTAGAACACTTCCTTGAGCTAAACTGACGAATATGCTTAAAGTCTCTATTCCTCGATTCTTGGGGTTCTTCTGTAAGCTCTCCTAAAGGCAGAATATTATGTTCTATGATGACCTTTCCATGACATAATATCTTGTGAACTGTAGGTGTCATTTCTTTCCAGGGATATAATTCCAAAAGTAATTTAGAAACTTTTGTAGAATACTCTCCAAATTTTGTTGCGTTCACTTTATGCTTGCTATTTATCGCCATTAGAATAATATTGACCTTTTGCAGTAAATCCATATTAATTCCGGTTATTTCGGAAGTAGTTTCAAAATGTTTAAAAAAACGTCTAGCGGTATTACCATCGTTTGTGCTTCCATATCCTGTGAGTGGTTTATCAATATTTAATCCCATCCGCTTTTTAAATTTCTCTTGAATTCTTCTTTTCTCACTGGCTCTCATTTCCATTAACTCCTTATTGTTATTTGCACTTTTGTTTGCATTTTCCGGTATGCTTCTGTACTTTAAATCATATGCTAAATGTAGAAAATGTTCCAGAAATCGTGTGCGAGCATGTAGGGGGGATATTCCAAATTGTAATGTTTCCTCATTTATTGACCTTTGCTTGGAAATATTCGAAAATTCTGATTTTTTATCACCACATATGTAGCAGTACCAAGTAGATGATGTTCCTGTAATGGCATTTCCAACTTTCCCATCAATCATTGTAAGTTTTAAATCATAGGACATGTTAAACGAATAATTTTCTATTTCGATTGTTATAGGTTCTAAGTTTTTAATTTCTGCTTCAATACGATTTATCAAATCTTGCGTTGTTGTTTTGGATTCCTTTATATACTCAAAGCTTATTGGCCTACAAAAAGCTTTGGATCCTGGAGTCGAATTCTTCCAAATATCATCGAAACTGGTTGATGGAGAATCGCTGTCAGCATACTTTCGAATTCTTAATGGAACTAGCGATGCCATAAATACACTTTTATACTCGGAAGATGATTCACTTGTGTTGATTTGTTTATATTCCGAGAGTGCTGATAATCCATCACATCCCCACTTACAAATGAGTTGAAGATCACAAGAATTTATTTTTTTTAGTTGGTCTGAAGAAAAGTCAGAAGCAATCCTTAAAGCAGTATTTTCGAGTAGAGCGCCGAGTCCAAACAGCCTTCCGATCAGTTATTTCAATAGGAGGTGGTATAATGCTTTTCTTCTTTTCATTTATTTTGTCATATGATGGTAAAACATCCACTCCTTTTTCAGATAGCGCCTTTCTTAACGTTATGTAGTTATCACGACTTAATCCCAGCTGTAACATAAGCGCAATAGCTTCTTCCTCAGTGAACGTTGTATCAGATGATGGTGTGGGTATACTCTTTACAATTCTTTTCAGTCGTCTTGGTGATGCGGTTGGAAGAATATTTGCAATTTTTATGGCATCCAAAGGCTGTTTTTCTTTTCTTAACATTGCTTTAAAAGTGTCCGAAACTTCTTCGTTAGATAAGGTTTCTAGTGAAGTTGATAACCTTTTCCTCTTTGATTTTGAGCTCAAATCCTCATACTGCTTACAGGGAGCACCAACAGTTGATACGCAAATAGCAACTTCTACACATTCATCCAGCCAATCAGAAAATTTCGATCGAAATTTAGCAATGGAATACCGAACACTCTTCAGTTTTATATCAACTGATTTTATAAAATTTTCAATTTTACATATATCAGTTTTATCCACTTTATTTTTATGTGCAGTTTCAATATATTTCAATAAGAAGTTGACTTTATCTTGAAAAGGAGCTGAAGAGTTTTCAAATAAAATGGAGCACAAATCATTTTTTTTTAGTACGATCGCCATGGTTAGAAAATTACAAATAATTACAAACAGATATAAACCTGTCTTATATATTAATTACAGGTACTTAAATTAAATTATTTTTTAAAGGGTTATGATATTCTACCTAATATGTCTAACGTATCCTTATGTAATGAATTTATCCTGAATAGGTCACTTTAATAAGCTACCTATTAAAGTGACCTATAGGGGTAAAAATCATTACAGTTTAAATAATAATACCTGAAATTTTTTTAATATATGTAACAAATTTAAGAGTTAACCTTATGGATGAAAATAATAGTGCTAGGTAAATTTTCTAAAAGATGTTGAGTTCTCCCTAATTAATTTGTCACTTAAAAAACATTAGGTAGGCATGTTATATATCACTGGAAAGGTAATTTTGTCTATTTTTCAAAACTGTATATAATTTTTGAAAATTAAAAAATTCGCGGAATACTTTTTTAAAAAAAATTAAAAAATGTTTTTTATTCAGTTTTTGCGAAGATACAATTTTTTCAAATTGCAATAAAAATTTTATTTATGAATATTTTTTGATGAAATTTTACAGTTAGGTAGATTTTTTTACTCAAAATCCAAAATTAAATAAAAAATTCGAATTTTCTTATTAGAAATCCCGGAATTCCCAAAAAAGTTTTAAAAAATCCCAAAAATGGGATTTTTTGGTTTTTGCCTATTATATCCATACCAGGGGCGGGGTTATCGAAACCCGTTACAAAATGATTAAGAACATATTGGGTCATATAAAACAGGTCACTATAATTTGATATCGACTATGCGATTTGAGAATTTTTGCTCAAAATTGAATTTTCCATAAAAAATAGGGTTTTTTTGGATGGACCTGGTCCCCTCGGTATCAAAAATTTTTAAGTTTTGTTTCATTTATCGTATTTTATGTAAAGTCAGCTTTCCAAAAAGTATAAATTCTATATACATCTTCTTAGAAACTTTTTAGATAACTTAAAAAGAAAAAGTTACTTTTTTCCCAAAAAAATGGCAGAAAATCGCCTTTTTTTAATTTTTTAAATTAAAATGCCTATAACTTTGGACTCAGTCATGATTTTTACATAATTCTTTCACTGCTTGATATATAAACTTGTTGTTTAGCGAATAAAAAAAATTGCGAAAATCGGGAATATTTGGACCCGCTATTATCAAAAAACTAAAGTAAGGACGGTAAAAATTTTAAAATTTTAATTTTCAAATGCGAATATCTCCTAAACTATAACAGATAATTTACTGCTACGACGACATTTTTTATAGTGCTCGATGAGGAGAAATTTTTTTTAAATCGGAACTCAAATGAAGAAATAGGATCGTTTTAAAAATTTAACATAACCGAGGTGTCCTAATTTGAGGATCCCCCGCGTGGCCTATAAGGTCCAAATTCAAAACCTAAGCTCGACAACACCTCCTCTTTGTGCATACCAAATTTCATTAAAATCGGATTAACCGTTTAGAAGTTACCGAATTATTTCCCTCTTTTTTTTTTTCTATACCACTGTGCGTCATACATAGCCTTTTCCAAAATTATATGTTTCATTCCATGAGCAAACAAAAAGTATTAGTTTGTAAAATAGCGTACTGAACGTACATATTTGTAATTCACTTGTATTGGCGTAATTTTAAGTTATTTATCTTCATGAATCTTTTTGCATTATTTTGAATTACAGTGTAAATTATTACATTTCTCATATTTCTTGTTGCTTGTGCTTGGGTAGACATTTAATTCTGATTTTTTCCGGTTAAACCTATTTCCATTATAAATCTTTTTTGCAAAAATTTGTTTTTTTTTGGTTTATATACTAAAATTGCAAAAAAAGCTAAAAATGCTAAAAATATTTTATAAAAATGCTAAATAAAATGCCAAGTGCTAAATTAAAATTTTACAGCTAAATCAATATAAAAAATGCTAAATCTAGCTGCAAAAATGCCAAAATGGTCACACTGGTCGGAGTCCTCACCCACATTTAAAGGCTGTGGTAGCTTAGAGCTCTCTCCTAGTACATCCTTCTGTTTCACCCCTATTTTTTTGCCAATGGCATGCTGAACACTTGACACATTTTCCGCCACGGAGCCCAAGGTACCCACCTCCGTAGTAGCATTTTGCTTACGAATAGGGAGAGGACAGATGGTCCATCACCACCCAGGGACGCGCTTGGTAGGAAACATTGGAAAAGTCATTTAAAAAATTGGACTTGTCCAGAATAAAGTGCAATATTTTGGCATGTATAAGAAAAAAATTGGACATAGTAGTTACACAGAAAGAAACGTTTTAGATGACAACTTTGATGAAGGCTATCATATCCTTAAAGGAATTCGGTCATCACCAGCACATTGGGAAGGAGAGAAGAAGAAGGTCTTGGCAATGATTAGACAATTTGGTTAACTCACCTTCTTTATAACCTTGTCAGCCGCATTATCTCAGTGGCCGGAACTCTTGGTAATTTTAGCAAAAATAATTGAAAATAAAACTATTTTAGAAGAAGAGGCTATGAATTACACAACCCAACAGAAGTATAACTTAATTCGTTTGGATTCTATTACCTGCTCTCGACACTTTGATCAACGGATTCGTCATCTATTTAAACTTTTAAAAGTTAGTGGTGGAGTTTTCGACGAATATCGGAATATATTGGATTGAAAACTCTCCTCAATTAAATATATCCAATCAGAATTCCTTTCCGGCAGTAATCAATTTTATTGATATGTTCATTTCTACGGACTCTACTATTGTCGACGTAAAACACTATATTTCTTATCAACAGCACAATCACAGCAGATCCTGTCAACGAGAAATTCGTGGTAGAAAATTCTTCATATTTGGAATACCACATCCTCCAATACTAAATACCGAAATTTTGCTACCACTTCCTGAAGATATGGACATACAGTTTGTTGTGGATGCGTATGCATGTGTTTGTTATATAGTTAACTATATGAATAAATCTAACCGGGGAGTATCCAGAATATTACAAGAAGTCATGGAAGAAATTAGAGCTGGAAACTTTTCCATTAACCAAAGACTTCAACACATCGGAAATAAATTCATTTCCGCATCAGAAGTTTCAGCTCAAGAAGCTTCTTATAATATTTTTTTTATTCGCTAAACAACAAGTTTATATATCAAGCAGTGAAAGAATTATGTAAAAATCATGACTGAGTCCAAAGTTATAGGCATTTTAATTTAAAAAATTAAAAAAAGGCGATTTTCTGCCATTTTTTTGGGAAAAAAGTAACTTTTTCTTTTTAAGTTATCTAAAAAGTTTCTAAGAAGATGTTTATAGAATTTATACTTTTTGGAAAGCTGACTTTACATAAAATACGATAAATAAAACAAAACCTAAAAATTTTTGATACCGAGGGGACCAGGTCCATCCAAAAAAAACCCTATTTTTTATGGAAAATTCAATTTTGAGCAAAAATTCTCAAATCGCATAGTCGATATCAAATTATAGTGACCTGTTTTATATGACCCAATATGTTCTTAATCATTTTGTAACGGGTTTCGATAACCCCGCCCCTGGTATGGATATAATAGGCAAAAAACCAAAAAATCCCACTTTTGGGATTTTTTTAAAACTTTTTTGGGAATTCCGGGATTTCTAATAAGAAAATTCAAAATTTTTATTTAATTTTGGATTTTGAGTAAAAAAATCTACCTAACTGTAAAATTTCATCAAAAAATATTCATAAATAAAATTTTTATTGCAATTTGAAAAATTTGTATCTTCGCAAAAACTGAATAAAAAACATTTTTTAATTTTTTAAAAAAAAAGTATTCCGCGAATTTTTTAATTTTCAAAAATTATATACAGTTTTGAAAAATAGACAAAATTACCTTTCCATTGATATATAACATGCCTACCTAATGTTTTTTAAGTGACAAATTAATTAGGGAAAACTCAACATCTTTTAGAGAATTTACCTAGTACTATTATTTTCATCCATACATTTGTTAGGCATGTTTTACTACCTAAATTTTTATGAATTTTTACAGCCACTTTTTACGATTAATCTTTTATTCTTTATCCCTAAAAAAAATTAACAAGTATTTATTTTATATAAAAATAGTCTTTATTTATTTTTTTTATAAATTAATATAATTTTGTAAAATAATCGGTATCACAGTAGTCCATATCTAAAAGATAAAGTAAATCTTTAAATTCATGAATATTTTCAAATGCTAACGTTTTGTAGCAAATCCAACGTTTCCTTATAGTAGATAAAACAGGATCAGAAGATAGAATCAGATTATTAAAAATATCTTCATTTTGAGACTGCCTAGAACACTTCCTTGAGCTAAACTGATGAATATGCTTAAAGTCTCTATTCCTCGATTCTTGGAGTTCTTCTGTAAGCTCTCCTAAAGGCAGAATATTATGTTCTATGATGACCTTTCCATGACATAATATCTTGTGAACTGTAGGTGTCATTTCTTTCCAGGGATATAATTCCAAAAGTAATTTAGAAACTTTTGTAGAATACTCTCCAAATTTTGTTGCGTTCACTTTATGCTTGCTATTTATCGCCATTAGAATAATATTGACCTTTTGCAGTAAATCCATATTAATTCCGGTTATTTCGGAAGTAGTTTCAAAATGTTTAAAAAAACGTCTAGCGGTATTACCATCGTTTGTGCTTCCATATCCTGTGAGTGGTTTATCAATATTTAATCCCATCCGCTTTTTAAATTTCTCTTGAATTCTTCTTTTCTCACTGGCTCTCATTTCCATTAACTCCTTATTGTTATTTGCACTTTTGTTTGCATTTTCCGGTATGCTTCTGTACTTTAAATCATATGCTAAATGTAGAAAATGTTCCAGAAATCGTGTGCGAGCATGTAGGGGGGATATTCCAAATTGTAATGTTTCCTCATTTATTGACCTTTGCTTGGAAATATTCGAAAATTCTGATTTTTTATCACCACATATGTAGCAGTACCAAGTAGATGATGTTCCTGTAATGGCATTTCCAACTTTCCCATCAATCATTGTAAGTTTTAAATCATAGGACATGTTAAACGAATAATTTTCTATTTCGATTGTTATAGGTTCTAAGTTTTTAATTTCTGCTTCAATACGATTTATCAAATCTTGCGTTGTTGTTTTGGATTCCTTTATATACTCAAAGCTTATTGGCCTACAAAAAGCTTTGGATCCTGGAGTCGAATTCTTCCAAATATCATCGAAACTGGTTGATGGAGAATCGCTGTCAGCATACTTTCGAATTCTTAATGGAACTAGCGATGCCATAAATACACTTTTATACTCGGAAGATGATTCACTTGTGTTGATTTGTTTATATTCCGAGAGTGCTGATAATCCATCACATCCCCACTTACAAATGAGTTGAAGATCACAAGAATTTATTTTTTTTAGTTGGTCTGAAGAAAAGTCAGAAGCAATCCTTAAAGCAGTATTTTCGAGTAGAGCGCCGAGTCCAATAACAGCCTTCCGATCAGTTATTTCAATAGGAGGTGGTATAATGCTTTTCTTCTTTTCATTTATTTTGTCATATGATGGTAAAACAGCCACTCCTTTTTCAGATAGCGCCTTTCTTAACGTTATGTAGTTATCACGACTTAATCCCAGCTGCAACATAAGCGCAATAGCTTCTTCCTCAGTGAACGTTGTATCAGATGATGGTGTGGGTATACTCTTTACAATTCTTTTCAGTCGTCTTGGTGATGCGGTTGGAAGAATATTTGCAATTTTTATGGCATCCAAAGGCTGTTTTTCTTTTCTTAACATTGCTTTAAAAGTGTCCGAAACTTCTTCGTTAGATAAGGTTTCTAGTGAAGTTGATAACCTTTTCCTCTTTGATTTTGAGCTCAAATCCTCATACTGCTTACAGGGAGCACCAACAGTTGATACGCAAATAGCAACTTCTACACATTCATCCAGCCAATCAGAAAATTTCGATCGAAATTTAGCAATGGAATACCGAACACTCTTCAGTTTTATATCAACTGATTTTATAAAATTTTCAATTTTACATATATCAGTTTTATCCACTTTATTTTTATGTGCAGTTTCAATATATTTCAATAAGAAGTTGACTTTATCTTGAAAAGGAGCTGAAGAGTTTTCAAATAAAATGGAGCACAAATCATTTTTTTTTAGTACGATCGCCATGGTTAGAAAATTACAAATAATTACAAACAGATATAAACCTGTCTTATATATTAATTACAGGTACTTAAATTAAATTATTTTTTAAAGGGTTATGATATTCTACCTAATATGTCTAACGTATCCTTATGTAATGAATTTATCCTGAATAGGTCACTTTAATAAGCTACCTATTAAAGTGACCTATAGGGGTAAAAATCATTACAGTTTAAATAATAATACCTGAAATTTTTTTAATATATGTAACAAATTTAAGAGTTAACCTTATGGATGAAAATAATAGTGCTAGGTAAATTTTCTAAAAGATGTTGAGTTCTCCCTAATTAATTTGTCACTTAAAAAACATTAGGTAGGCATGTTATATATCACTGGAAAGGTAATTTTGTCTATTTTTCAAAACTGTATATAATTTTTGAAAATTAAAAAATTCGCGGAATACTTTTTTAAAAAAAATTAAAAAATGTTTTTTATTCAGTTTTTGCGAAGATACAATTTTTTCAAATTGCAATAAAAATTTTATTTATGAATATTTTTTGATGAAATTTTACAGTTAGGTAGATTTTTTTACTCAAAATCCAAAATTAAATAAAAAATTCGAATTTTCTTATTAGAAATCCCGGAATTCCCAAAAAAGTTTTAAAAAATCCCAAAAATGGGATTTTTTGGTTTTTGCCTATTATATCCATACCAGGGGCGGGGTTATCGAAACCCGTTACAAAATGATTAAGAACATATTGGGTCATATAAAACAGGTCACTATAATTTGATATCGACTATGCGATTTGAGAATTTTTGCTCAAAATTGAATTTTCCATAAAAAATAGGGTTTTTTTGGATGGACCTGGTCCCCTCGGTATCAAAAATTTTTAAGTTTTGTTTCATTTATCGTATTTTATGTAAAGTCAGCTTTCCAAAAAGTATAAATTCTATATACATCTTCTTAGAAACTTTTTAGATAACTTAAAAAGAAAAAGTTACTTTTTTCCCAAAAAAATGGCAGAAAATCGCCTTTTTTTAATTTTTTAAATTAAAATGCCTATAACTTTGGACTCAGTCATGATTTTTACATAATTCTTTCACTGCTTGATATATAAACTTGTTGTTTAGCGAATAAAAAAAATTGCGAAAATCGGGAATATTTGGACCCGCTATTATCAAAAAACTAAAGTAAGGACGGTAAAAATTTTAAAATTTTAATTTTCAAATGCGAATATCTCCTAAACTATAACAGATAATTTACTGCTACGACGACATTTTTTATAGTGCTCGATGAGGAGAAATTTTTTTTAAATCGGAACTCAAATGAAGAAATAGGATCGTTTTAAAAATTTAACATAACCGAGGTGTCCTAATTTGAGGATCCCCCGCGTGGCCTATAAGGTCCAAATTCAAAACCTAAGCTCGACAACACCTCCTCTTTGTGCATACCAAATTTCATTAAAATCGGATTAACCGTTTAGAAGTTACCGAATTATTTCCCTCTTTTTTTTTTCTATACCACTGTGCGTCATACATAGCCTTTTCCAAAATTATATGTTTCATTCCATGAGCAAACAAAAAGTATTAGTTTGTAAAATAGCGTACTGAACGTACATATTTGTAATTCACTTGTATTGGCGTAATTTTAAGTTATTTATCTTCATGAATCTTTTTGCATTATTTTGAATTACAGTGTAAATTATTACATTTCTCATATTTCTTGTTGCTTGTGCTTGGGTAGACATTTAATTCTGATTTTTTCCGGTTAAACCTATTTCCATTATAAATCTTTTTTGCAAAAATTTGTTTTTTTTGGTTTATATACTAAAATTGCAAAAAAAGCTAAAAATGCTAAAAATATTTTATAAAAATGCTAAATAAAATGCCAAGTGCTAAATTAAAATTTTACAGCTAAATCAATATAAAAAATGCTAAATCTAGCTGCAAAAATGCCAAAATGGTCACACTGGTCGGAGTCCTCACCCACATTTAAAGGCTGTGGTAGCTTAGAGCTCTCTCCTAGTACATCCTTCTGTTTCACCCCTATTTTTTTGCCAATGGCATGCTGAACACTTGACACATTTTCCGCCACGGAGCCCAAGGTACCCACCTCCGTAGTAGCATTTTGCTTACGAATAGGGAGAGGACAGATGGTCCATCACCACCCAGGGACGCGCTTGGTAGGAAACATTGGAAAAGTCATTTAAAAAATTGGACTTGTCCAGAATAAAGTGCAATATTTTGGCATGTATAAGAAAAAAATTGGACATAGTAGTTACACAGAAAGAAACGTTTTAGATGACAACTTTGATGAAGGCTATCATATCCTTAAAGGAATTCGGTCATCACCAGCACATTGGGAAGGAGAGAAGAAGAAGGTCTTGGCAATGATTAGACAATTTGGTTAACTCACCTTCTTTATAACCTTGTCAGCCGCATTATCTCAGTGGCCGGAACTCTTGGTAATTTTAGCAAAAATAATTGAAAATAAAACTATTTTAGAAGAAGAGGCTATGAATTACACAACCCAACAGAAGTATAACTTAATTCGTTTGGATTCTATTACCTGCTCTCGACACTTTGATCAACGGATTCGTCATCTATTTAAACTTTTAAAAGTTAGTGGTGGAGTTTTCGACGAATATCGGAATATATTGGATTGAAAACTCTCCTCAATTAAATATATCCAATCAGAATTCCTTTCCGGCAGTAATCAATTTTATTGATATGTTCATTTCTACGGACTCTACTATTGTCGACGTAAAACACTATATTTCTTATCAACAGCACAATCACAGCAGATCCTGTCAACGAGAAATTCGTGGTAGAAAATTCTTCATATTTGGAATACCACATCCTCCAATACTAAATACCGAAATTTTGCTACCACTTCCTGAAGATATGGACATACAGTTTGTTGTGGATGCGTATGCATGTGTTTGTTATATAGTTAACTATATGAATAAATCTAACCGGGGAGTATCCAGAATATTACAAGAAGTCATGGAAGAAATTAGAGCTGGAAACTTTTCCATTAACCAAAGACTTCAACACATCGGAAATAAATTCATTTCCGCATCAGAAGTTTCAGCTCAAGAAGCTTCTTATAATATTTTTTTTATTCGCTAAACAACAAGTTTATATATCAAGCAGTGAAAGAATTATGTAAAAATCATGACTGAGTCCAAAGTTATAGGCATTTTAATTTAAAAAATTAAAAAAAGGCGATTTTCTGCCATTTTTTTGGGAAAAAAGTAACTTTTTCTTTTTAAGTTATCTAAAAAGTTTCTAAGAAGATGTTTATAGAATTTATACTTTTTGGAAAGCTGACTTTACATAAAATACGATAAATAAAACAAAACCTAAAAATTTTTGATACCGAGGGGACCAGGTCCATCCAAAAAAAACCCTATTTTTTATGGAAAATTCAATTTTGAGCAAAAATTCTCAAATCGCATAGTCGATATCAAATTATAGTGACCTGTTTTATATGACCCAATATGTTCTTAATCATTTTGTAACGGGTTTCGATAACCCCGCCCCTGGTATGGATATAATAGGCAAAAAACCAAAAAATCCCACTTTTGGGATTTTTTTAAAACTTTTTTGGGAATTCCGGGATTTCTAATAAGAAAATTCAAAATTTTTATTTAATTTTGGATTTTGAGTAAAAAAATCTACCTAACTGTAAAATTTCATCAAAAAATATTCATAAATAAAATTTTTATTGCAATTTGAAAAATTTGTATCTTCGCAAAAACTGAATAAAAAACATTTTTTAATTTTTTAAAAAAAAAGTATTCCGCGAATTTTTTAATTTTCAAAAATTATATACAGTTTTGAAAAATAGACAAAATTACCTTTCCATTGATATATAACATGCCTACCTAATGTTTTTTAAGTGACAAATTAATTAGGGAAAACTCAACATCTTTTAGAGAATTTACCTAGTACTATTATTTTCATCCATACATTTGTTAGGCATGTTTTACTACCTAAATTTTTATGAATTTTTACAGCCACTTTTTACGATTAATCTTTTATTCTTTATCCCTAAAAAAAATTAACAAGTATTTATTTTATATAAAAATAGTCTTTATTTATTTTTTTTATAAATTAATATAATTTTGTAAAATAATCGGTATCACAGTAGTCCATATCTAAAAGATAAAGTAAATCTTTAAATTCATGAATATTTTCAAATGCTAACGTTTTGTAGCAAATCCAACGTTTCCTTATAGTAGATAAAACAGGATCAGAAGATAGAATCAGATTATTAAAAATATCTTCATTTTGAGACTGCCTAGAACACTTCCTTGAGCTAAACTGATGAATATGCTTAAAGTCTCTATTCCTCGATTCTTGGAGTTCTTCTGTAAGCTCTCCTAAAGGCAGAATATTATGTTCTATGATGACCTTTCCATGACATAATATCTTGTGAACTGTAGGTGTCATTTCTTTCCAGGGATATAATTCCAAAAGTAATTTAGAAACTTTTGTAGAATACTCTCCAAATTTTGTTGCGTTCACTTTATGCTTGCTATTTATCGCCATTAGAATAATATTGACCTTTTGCAGTAAATCCATATTAATTCCGGTTATTTCGGAAGTAGTTTCAAAATGTTTAAAAAAACGTCTAGCGGTATTACCATCGTTTGTGCTTCCATATCCTGTGAGTGGTTTATCAATATTTAATCCCATCCGCTTTTTAAATTTCTCTTGAATTCTTCTTTTCTCACTGGCTCTCATTTCCATTAACTCCTTATTGTTATTTGCACTTTTGTTTGCATTTTCCGGTATGCTTCTGTACTTTAAATCATATGCTAAATGTAGAAAATGTTCCAGAAATCGTGTGCGAGCATGTAGGGGGGATATTCCAAATTGTAATGTTTCCTCATTTATTGACCTTTGCTTGGAAATATTCGAAAATTCTGATTTTTTATCACCACATATGTAGCAGTACCAAGTAGATGATGTTCCTGTAATGGCATTTCCAACTTTCCCATCAATCATTGTAAGTTTTAAATCATAGGACATGTTAAACGAATAATTTTCTATTTCGATTGTTATAGGTTCTAAGTTTTTAATTTCTGCTTCAATACGATTTATCAAATCTTGCGTTGTTGTTTTGGATTCCTTTATATACTCAAAGCTTATTGGCCTACAAAAAGCTTTGGATCCTGGAGTCGAATTCTTCCAAATATCATCGAAACTGGTTGATGGAGAATCGCTGTCAGCATACTTTCGAATTCTTAATGGAACTAGCGATGCCATAAATACACTTTTATACTCGGAAGATGATTCACTTGTGTTGATTTGTTTATATTCCGAGAGTGCTGATAATCCATCACATCCCCACTTACAAATGAGTTGAAGATCACAAGAATTTATTTTTTTTAGTTGGTCTGAAGAAAAGTCAGAAGCAATCCTTAAAGCAGTATTTTCGAGTAGAGCGCCGAGTCCAATAACAGCCTTCCGATCAGTTATTTCAATAGGAGGTGGTATAATGCTTTTCTTCTTTTCATTTATTTTGTCATATGATGGTAAAACAGCCACTCCTTTTTCAGATAGCGCCTTTCTTAACGTTATGTAGTTATCACGACTTAATCCCAGCTGCAACATAAGCGCAATAGCTTCTTCCTCAGTGAACGTTGTATCAGATGATGGTGTGGGTATACTCTTTACAATTCTTTTCAGTCGTCTTGGTGATGCGGTTGGAAGAATATTTGCAATTTTTATGGCATCCAAAGGCTGTTTTTCTTTTCTTAGCATTGCTTTAAAAGTGTCCGAAACTTCTTCGTTAGATAAGGTTTCTAGTGAAGTTGATAACCTTTTCCTCTTTGATTTTGAGCTCAAATCCTCATACTGCTTACAGGGAGCACCAACAGTTGATACGCAAATAGCAACTTCTACACATTCATCCAGCCAATCAGAAAATTTCGATCGAAATTTAGCAATGGAATACCGAACACTCTTCAGTTTTATATCAACTGATTTTATAAAATTTTCAATTTTACATATATCAGTTTTATCCACTTTATTTTTATGTGCAGTTTCAATATATTTCAATAAGAAGTTGACTTTATCTTGAAAAGGAGCTGAAGAGTTTTCAAATAAAATGGAGCACAAATCATTTTTTTTTAGTACGATCGCCATGGTTAGAAAATTACAAATAATTACAAACAGATATAAACCTGTCTTATATATTAATTACAGGTACTTAAATTAAATTATTTTTTAAAGGGTTATGATATTCTACCTAATATGTCTAACGTATCCTTATGTAATGAATTTATCCTGAATAGGTCACTTTAATAAGCTACCTATTAAAGTGACCTATAGGGGTAAAAATCATTACAGTTTAAAAAATAATACCTGAAATTTTTTTAATATATGTAACAAATTTAAGAGTTAACCTTATGGATGAAAATAATAGTGCTAGGTAAATTTTCTAAAAGATGTTGAGTTCTCCCTAATTAATTTGTCACTTAAAAAACATTAGGTAGGCATGTTATATATCACTGGAAAGGTAATTTTGTCTATTTTTCAAAACTGTATATAATTTTTGAAAATTAAAAAATTCGCGGAATACTTTTTTTAAAAAAATTAAAAAATGTTTTTTATTCAGTTTTTGCGAAGATACAATTTTTTCAAATTGCAATAAAAATTTTATTTATGAATATTTTTTGATGAAATTTTACAGTTAGGTAGATTTTTTTACTCAAAATCCAAAATTAAATAAAAAATTCGAATTTTCTTATTAGAAATCCCGGAATTCCCAAAAAAGTTTTAAAAAATCCCAAAAATGGGATTTTTTGGTTTTTGCCTATTATATCCATACCAGGGGCGGGGTTATCGAAACCCGTTACAAAATGATTAAGAACATATTGGGTCATATAAAACAGGTCACTATAATTTGATATCGACTATGCGATTTGAGAATTTTTGCTCAAAATTGAATTTTCCATAAAAAATAGGGTTTTTTTGGATGGACCTGGTCCCCTCGGTATCAAACTTTTTTAAGTTTTGTTTCATTTATCGTATTTTATGTAAAGTCAGCTTTCCAAAAAGTATAAATTCTATATACATCTTCTTAGAAACTTTTTAGATAACTTAAAAAGAAAAAGTTACTTTTTTCCCAAAAAAATGGCAGAAAATCGCCTTTTTTTAATTTTTTAAATTAAAATGCCTATAACTTTGGACTCAGTCATGATTTTTACATAATTCTTTCACTGCTTGATATATAAACTTGTTGTTTAGCGAATAAAAAAAAATGGCGAAAATCGGAAATATTTGGACCCGCTATTATCAAAAAACTAAAGTAAGGACGGTAAAAATTTTAAAATTTTAATTTTCAAATGCGAATATCTCCTAAACTATAACAGATAATTTACTGCTACGACGACATTTTTTATAGTGCTCGATGAGGAGAAATTTTTTTTAAATCGGAACTCAAATGAAGAAATAGGATCGTTTTAAAAATTTAACATAACCGAGGTGTCCTAATTTGAGGATCCCCCGCCGGGCCCCTGGTTGGCCTATAAGGTCCAAATTCAAAACCTAAACTCGACAACACCTCCTCTTTGTGCATACCAAATTTCATTAAAATCGGATTAACCGTTTAGAAGTTACCGAATTATTTCCCTCTTTTTTTTTTTTTTCTATACCACTGTGCGTCATACATAGCCTTTTCCAAAATTATATGTTTCATTCCATGAGCAAACAAAAAGTATTAGTTTGTAAAATAGCGTACTGAACGTACATATTTGTAATTCACTTGTATTGGCGTAATTTTAAGTTATTTATCTTCATGAATCTTTTTGCATTATTTTGAATTACAGTGTAAATTATTACATTTCTCATATTTCTTGTTGCTTGTGCTTGGGTAGACATTTAATTCTGATTTTTTCCGGTTAAACCTATTTCCAATATAAATCTTTTTTGCAAAAATTTGTTTTTTTTGGTTTATATACTAAAATTGCAAAAAAAGCTAAAAATGCTAAAAATATTTTATAAAAATGCTAAATAAAATGCCAAATGCTAAATTAAAATTTTACAGCTAAATCAATATAAAAAATGCTAAATCTAGCTGCAAAAATGCCAAAATGGTCACACTGGTTGGAGTCCTCACCCACATTTAAAGGCTGAGGTAGCTTAGAGCTCTCTCCTAGTACATCCTTCTGTTTCACCCCTATTTTTTTTGCCAATGGCATGCTGAACACTTGACACATTTTCCGCCACGGAGCCCAAGGTACCCACCTCCGTAGTAGCATTTTGCTTACGAATAGGGAGAGGACAGATGGTCCATCACCACCCAGGGACGCGCTTGGTAGGAAACATTGGAAAAGTCATTTAAAAAATTGGACTTGTCCAGAATAAAGTGCAATATTTTGGCATGTATAAGAAAAAAATTGGACATAGTAGTTACACAGAAAGAAACGTTTTAGATGACAACTTTGATGAAGGCTATCATATCCTTAAAGGAATTCGGTCATCACCAGCACATTGGGAAGGAGAGAAGAAGAAGGTCTTGGCAATGATTAGACAATTTGGTTAACTCACCTTCTTTATAACCTTGTCAGCCGCATTATCTCAGTGGCCGGAACTCTTGGTAATTTTAGCAAAAATAATTGAAAATAAAACTATTTTAGAAGAAGAGGCTATGAATTACACAACCCAACAGAAGTATAACTTAATTCGTTTGGATTCTATTACCTGCTCTCGACACTTTGATCAACGGATTCGTCATCTATTTAAACTTTTAAAAGTTAGTGGTGGAGTTTTCGACGAATATCGGAATATATTGGATTGAAAACTCTCCTCAATTAAATATATCCAATCAGAATTCCTTTCCGGCAGTCATCAATTTTATTGATATGTTCATTTCTACGGACTCTACTATTGTCGACGTAAAACACTATATTTCTTATCAACAGCACAATCACAGCAGATCCTGTCAACGAGAAATTCGTGGTAGAAAATTCTTCATATTTGGAATACCACATCCTCCAATACTAAATACCGAAATTTTGCTACCACTTCCTGAAGATATGGACATACAGTTTGTTGTGGATGCGTATGCATGTGTTTGTTATATAGTTAACTATATGAATAAATCTAACCGGGGAGTATCCAGAATATTACAAGAAGTCATGGAAGAAATTAGAGCTGGAAACTTTTCCATTAACCAAAGACTTCAACACATCGGAAATAAATTCATTTCCGCATCAGAAGTTTCAGCTCAAGAAGCTTCTTATAATATTTTGGGTATGCATTTATCTCAGTGCAGTAGTTCGGAGGTTTTCATTAGTATCTATTTTGCTGAAAAAAAGAGTTCGAATGTTAAAATCAATAACTGATCTTGAAGAATTTAATCTGAATCTACAGATATTTTTCAATTAAACATTCTTGATCATTATGTTCAACGGTCGGATGTACTTAGTGATATATGTTTCGCCTATTTTGCAGCGTACTACACGTTTTCGAAATCAATTCGTAATACTCAATATCAAGAAGGGGATGACGACTATATTAAGGATGATATTGAAAATACCGATGAAGTTGGAATTGCCCTTCGGTTAAGAAATAATTAAGGGTACGTTTCGAAAAGAAAGCACGCTGCAATAATACGATTTCCATCATTTAATGCAGTTGTGACTAGATCACACTATGCTTTATTTGTTGATGCACGCGAAGAACTTCTAGATAATAATAATGAAAAAACTTGCACCATCCATCAATTGAGAAAAATAGAGCTCAATTTGAAATTTTTAAGGAGGGTGAACTAGAAGAAATTATTCAGCAGGTTCATACAGAGGTAAATGATATTGAAAATAATCTTGATGGCAACTCAGCTGCTACTCAATTATTAGATGATGAGATTAGAGCATTGGCTGTTCCGGAAATCGATAATAATGTCAACATTATTAAAATCGATAATAACATACATAATGACAGTACTGACCATAACCAAGATATTCTCTTAATTCGTTTGCCATCGTTGATCAGCGAAATTGATTTACAAACATAAATTTGTAGGCTTAACTGTAAACAGCACATGTATCTTCAGAATTTATTACAAAATGTTTTTGAAAATGTGTGTTTTTACGAATATATTGGTGGAGATTAATTAAAACTATTTACCAATCTGTTACACATAGATTAAACTATATTCCTGGCGCAAATTCCGACTTACCAAAAGTGTTATTAACTACACCAACTGGAAAGGCTGCTTTTGGCATTGGAGGATATACGAATGTCTCTTTGCCAATAAAACAATTCTCTGGTGACTTTCGACCTTTAAGTAGCGATATGGTAAACCCTTTAGTTGCAAAATCTATGCATTTAAAAGTAACACTAGTTTACCACGATTTTGCTCATGATATAAAACCTATATGGATTTCTTAATTTTTGGTCATCTAAGACCAGAAAAAATATTTAAAAGTATCTAGGACGTCAAATTTTGGAATTATTGATAAAAAAAGAAAATGCTAAAAAAGGGTTAAATTAGGAGGAAAAAAATTACATATTTAGGGATGTATTTATTTTTTATACAAAAAATTTTACTGGTTTTCCTCACAACTCTCTAATAATGGATTCAAAATTACGTTGCAATAATCTTAAATCTTGGTGAATCTTAAATCTTGTTAGGTTCCCATTAACGGAAATAATGTGTCAAAGGGAAGATTAAAGTTTTGCACAAGCTTTAAATAATATGGCTGTGGGATAAATGACAACAGAAAATATTGAACTTATTCAATCCAGAGTTGTCAATTCTAGTGATAATATACCATCCGATGCAATTCATCTTTTTGTATCTAATGCTGAAGCTGAACTTCATAACACTTTAAGGTTAAGCAGAATAACAACCGACGAATTTACTTCCAAATCATTCGACATAGTAAATCGGATTGTTTATCTGCTCAACGAAAAAAGGAATTTATTGAATTCTTCTCATTTTCATCAAATGAAAACTTCGGAGACTCAAGGGATGTGTTTTGAATTAAAATTAAAACAACTGCTAAGTATGTACATGATGACTGTCAATATTAATACCAATGATCAATGTCAATGGGGCTTCCGGAGTTTTAATGGCAATTGATTTTCAGCGAGATTCCCGAAACCCAACTACACTTAGGATGTTTTTCTCAGACGAAAACGTTGGTGTTGAAGCTCGGCGAAAGAATCCTCATGCTACGGAACCACTTTGGACTCCTGTTGAAAAGTGTGTAAGAACCTTCCAATACAAACAAAATTGTCAATTACTATTGAGAGAAAACAATTTCCTTTAGTAGTAGCAGAAGGCATTACTATACATAAAAGTCAGGGAGTCACATATTCCAACGGAGCAGAACAGAACAACAGCTTCAGGGTTGTTTATAATGGGATATTTCCAACCACCATGACCATTTGAAGAAAGTGATCCAGTGAAGTTGGAACATGAAAGATTGCGAATGGCAAAAATGTGCAACTAACTTACCAGTTTTTGTTAAGTAATTAATTTGAGCTAAAGTTATTTTATCAAAATATACAAAGCATAACCCCATGTCTATATTAGACAAATATATATCACAGCACTTGACAAAACGTCGGCAGAAAAATTTTCAGTTTCTTGTTTATGTTAATGCATAGTTATAATTTTATTGAAATAATGCTATATTTTATAAAAAAATTAAATTAAATGCAAATTTTGTACATAAACACTAACTTCACTAAAAATTATGTTAAAAATCAATTTTAATTGCACAAAAACAAAATTCTAAAACAATTTTACAATAAAGTGACGTTTGTTATCAAGACAATGTTGTCTAAACAATTGTTTGGACAACACTGTCATAACGGCGTGATAACGCTAATAAATGCCTGTCTGTACCTGCTATTTTTTTATCATGATAACAATTTGACGTTTAGCATAATAAATATTTGTCTAGTCATGGGGTAAAAGCGCATTATTTAGATATAACAATAAATAATACCATTTTAAATTGTGACATTATTAAATGCAAACATCGGAAAGGTGTAATATTATATATTAAAAGCAGTAAATTATCTCTACCTGAATTTCTTTTTAAAAATGACCACAGAAGAAGAAATCATACATTCCAATATATAGTTTTCCGTTATAAGGACTTCTATATAAAAAACTGTTGCGCATCACCCCAGACGCCACGTCAGAAACACTTATGGACAATTGTCAGACGAGAACGCACATTTTACAAAAACAAAATACATTGATTTCGAATTTTCGTCTTCTAGAAATATACTTTTAAGTTACTTCCGGATGATAGGTAGAAGAGTGCATCCATTTTTTTTAACAAAACACCATGACTGCTGAATTTTTTTCATCTGGAAGTATACGTTTTAGTGACTTCTGAATGAGAGTTGGGTGAGAACACACATTTTACAATAACAAAATACATTGTTTCCTAATTTGTATCTTCTTGACTTGTATCTTTATGTCACTTCTGGAATACACATTGAAGAGTGTTCACATTAATGTTGTATTTTATTCATCTCGAAGTGTGAATTGTAGTCACTTCTGGACGATTGTCAGACGAGAGCACACATTTTACAAAAACAAAATACATTGATTTCTAGTTTTCGCCGCCTGGAAGTATAGTTTTAGGTTACTTCCGGATGATAGTAAGAAGAGTACAAAAACAAAAATATAAATAGCGTGAACGCGAAAAAAAATAAAAACAAGTAAGAGTGTTATATTCTTATATACCCACCATCAAACCTCGTTTGAATCGAATGACTTTTGTCGAATTTTAGGCCAGTTATAAGCGTTAAAGTAATTTTCTGATCCTCATAATATTTGGTAGACAGAATTTGGTTCGTATTAAATTTATTTGTGTCGAATTTCATCGCTACACTCGTATTTTTAAGCCATTAATGAGCGCTGCAGTCATTTTCTGAAGGGGACCTTATATGGGGGGTAGGGTCAATCATGGACCGATCGACATAAATTTTTTTAGATAGATTTTGACTCATATGAAACTTACTTATGTCGAATTTCATCTATATACTAGTATTTTTAAGCCAGTAATGAGCGTTAAAGTCATTTTGTGAAGGGTACATTATCTGGGAGGGTAGGGTCAATTATGGACCGATCCTCATAAAATTTTGCATAGTGCTTTGGATCACAAGAAACTTACTTATGTCGAATTTCATCGCTATATTCGTATTTTTAAACAAGTTATGGCTGTTAAAGCTGCTTTTAGAGGGGCCACTTGTATGGGGGCTATCCGAAAACGTGGACCGATGTTGCCCATTTTCAATACCAAACAAACCATACCTCTAGCTCTTTCCATTCGGACTCTATCGTGCTTTCAACAGACAGACAGACGGACGGACAGACATGGCTAGATCGTCTTAGAATTTAATGAGGACCCAGAATATATATACTTTTGTGGGTCTATGACCAATATTTCGATGTGTTACAAACGGAATGACAAAATCAATATACCCCCCATCTTTTTTGATGGTGGGTATAATAAATAATGCAGAAATTTGGCTAAGTTCAGTGATGTTTTGTGTTTTGTCCAGTCATGTTCAGTTTTAATTATTCATTGTTAAACTTAAATGAGTTATTGAATTTAATGTTCATAGAAAAATAGTGCAATTAATATATTGTGAATCTTAAGAAATTAAAAAAAATATGACAGTGTTGTGTTAAAAGTCAACTGTTAATAAACATTTAAGAAGGTTTTGTTAATTGGCGAAATTTATTAAATATATACCAAAAAGAAATTATCTTCAAGGATTATATAAATAAAATTAAAAAGTAAGTTGTCATATTTTACATTAAAATACTATTTTAGGAATATGTTAACAACTCTAAACGGCTTCCATTTTTATTATTTTTAAACAAAGTCTAATATGTTTAATTAAAAATGTTTTTATATTAAATTTCGTCTCTCTTTTAATTGGTTTAGGAGTTATAAGCATTTAAAGACTTTTTCAAGTTGTACGTTTCGGCTTTCATTTGATGAACATTGCATTTTTAACCTATTTAGATTTATTTGAGTTAAATCTTAACTTTCAATATTTTTAAAACTATTTGCGCGTTTAGGTCTGGAATCATTATATTGAAATTAATACTACTGTTTTATACATAAATTATTTTTTGACTTGGGTCACTCGACACGAAATTGCCCATATAAGATATTTAATATTGAAATCAGATATTTTTAAACCCACCTTTTTTAAATAAATACAATTTTATTAATTTTCATATTGCTTTGGATTTAATTATTCTAATTATAGGTACTTTCTTAGTTATTAACACCAGGTCTTTCTATGACCTATCATATGATACTAATATTCTTAATATTGAGCATGCCCTTCCCAAGATATTAAACATAAGTAGATAGTTTTTGAACGTGTATAACTCCTTAATTAGAATAGAGCAAACAAAAAATAGTATTGCAATATTAGTGTCAAAAGCAATATCCCGTTTAGGGTCGTTAAGGTGTTTCTATCGTTAGTGACTGTAAATAATTTTAAAAATAATCCATGGCTTAGTAATTTCAGATCTTTATAGACGGTTTATTCCAAGTTATTTAAAAAATGTTCATGAAAGGTAATGTTTTTATTGATTCAGAACTACAAAAATATTTTAGAGTCCAACGTTTTACAATTTTTGGAAGTATACCAGTCAGCAGTTGGAATATTAATACAGATTTCCTGAAAATTATCTTATTATAAGGTAATTATTCTAAATTTTTGATACATATGTATATTAAACCGACTCAGTCTGTATGGAAAGCAAAAACGTGTTTTTGTTACTCCTCTCAAAATTTTCCTTGCTTTGTTTTATGATGATTCCCAAAATATTTTAAGTCTAGGGATGACCGTTCGTGTGCTGGACCAAATTAAAAAAAGGTATTTTGGAATTATTTTTTTTTATTTTTGTTTGTTTTGAAACAAAATATGCAATACGGGGTATCGTTTAAAAGGTATTTTAAAGCCGCGTCCAATGATGTATTAATCATAAATAACCGTCTGCTTATAATTGTCATATTCCAAAATATTTAAAATTGTTAGGTTTTTCACTAAGAAAAATAAAATGTATGCACAATTTTGCAAATTAGACTTGGCTTCAAAAAACCTTTCAAATGATACCACATACTGTATATATTGTTTAAGAAATGATGTATAATTTAAAAAAAAATACCTAAAAAGGGACTTTTTTGTAGCCGGTTCAGCTCACGAACGACCATCAATAGACTAGAAATGTTTTGGGAACCATTATAAAACATAACAAAGATTTTTTGAAGCTGGGTAAAATATTGAATTTAACATGAAAAATCGTGTTCCCATACGATATTTTCTTTAAAACTGTCCAGCTCACGAATGGACAACACTTAACCGAAAATATTTTGGGTAACATCATATTACATAAGAGCGAATATTATGAGGGGGTAACTCAAGCACCATTTTTTGTGATTCAGTCTAATGTACATATATTACTTTTCTTGTTAAATCAATTATTTTTTCTACTATTTTAATTTCAATTATTTCAATAAAAACTATAAAATTTCATTTTATTTAGATTTTATTTTGGTGAGTATACAAATAGAAGAAGAGAAAACTCATCTTCTAGAAGACGAGAATACTCATCTTCTGGAAGAAGAGAATATTCATCTAGAAGATAAGATAGGAACACTTCTAGAAGAAGAGAAAACTCATCTTCTAGAATATAAGATAGGAACACTTCTAGATGATACTAAGTAGTCACTTCAAGAAGTGACTTCCTAGTTACATCTAGAAGAGTCTTTGGCAATACCTTACTTCCAAGAGTCATCTAGAAGTTTCTTCTGCGGGTCTTCCAGAAGTATCTTCCACGTTACTCTTAGACGTTCCCCAGCTCGGCATTAGTTCTTCCCGACTGGTGACAAGAATTCTTATACTTCCGCAACATCGCTGGCGAGCTTTTAGCACGTTTGGAAGTTTCATACGGGTAGCTTCCGCAATAGAAAATGTTTGTAGGGTTAATATATATAATATTAAAGTTGTAGTGTAGTGGTGGTGTATGTTTGGTATGGTATAACCATACCAAAACAAAACGAAGCAAACTGTTGGTAGAGTGGTAGCGGCGCTGGTATACACGCGTTTGCCGGGCTTGGAGCTCGCCGGATGGGGGTGGTTCTTGCTACCACCCTAGACATCTACACACACACATAAAAAATCATAAAAGCTAAGAAAATAAAATAAAACTAAAAAGATAAAAGGGGCACCGAGTAGGTTCGTCTGTTTCCCTGCTGATACGTACCTACGAGCAAGATATCTGGCAGATGTTGTGCCAGGTTAAACCCTCCCACTCGGGATTGGATAATCCCGCCATGACATCCTAATATTAGGGGTGACCCAAAATTTACCCTGCAAGCATTCACCTTCCCTACTTACCGCCGCTTATGTTGTTTAGCCGTTCATTTTAATTGATCAAGACTTTTAAAAATTCCATCTAAACATTATAAAAGTTAGTCTTTATTATCGAAATTAATTTCAACAGACTTTAACAATAATATTAGATTATTTAGATTTAAAATTTCGTTTGGCTTTAATTTTATTTTCAGATTTAGCTTTAAAAATTTAGGTTTTAAAAATTTAACATTTAGTTTCAGGTTTAAATTTAGGTTTAAAAATTTAAAATTACGATTTAGCTTTAGATTTAAATTTGGGTTTTAAAATTCAAAATTAAGCTTTAGTTTTAAATTTATGTTTAGGTTTAAATTTAGATTTAGCTTTAGTTTTAAATTTAGGTTTTAAACTTAGATTTTAAAATTCAAATTTAAGATTTAGATTTAGCTTTAGTTTTATATTTATGTTTGGTTTAAATTCAGGTTTAAATTTATGTTCTCAAATTATGTTTCAAGGTTCAAAGGTTCATAATTCGCTTGGGGATAAACGGGATCTGGCAAGTGTTTTCTGCTGCAACTAGCTGGTTTACGGAGGCAGCTATATAGCGGAAGAGTTATTTTGCTGGATGAGGCTTTCCTGTCCGTCCGTATTAGGGTCCGTTCGGGTAAACCAGGTAAGTAAACAAAATATTATTTATTTTTACCTTATTCCTTTTATTTATTTTCAGGGAAACTATCTTTATAATATTACAGGAAACCTAGGACTCAAATACCGAAACTTATCTACGGTTATAGGCCAGAGCTCTACCCTACTATGCGCGCACACGTGGATATAATGGGAACTTCACGCGGGATGGCGACGATACGACAACGCGGGGTAAGGATTTCCTATTGTATAAAGATATTTTATCCTAACTAATAAGAATTTTTTTCTAAAGAAAAGGAATAGTTGACCGTCCGTCTTGTCGTCCAGGTAAAATCTATCACTTAGTCGGAAAACCAAAAACTAATACCAGAGCACCCCAGGCGTGGGGGTGCTGGAAAACAGCTTCTTCCTCGTTGGATGGAGTCGGTGTTGAGTGGCTTGCAGGTTTGTTTATTTTGTGTTTCTTTATTTTATTTTTATATTTTAAGTTTTAGTTTTAAGTTTAAGTTTAGCTTTAAGTTTAAAATTTTTTTTTAAATAAAATTTATTTTATTTATAAATACAAATCAAAATTTTAAGTTTTTCTTCTTCTGACGAGGCCACAGACTCCACCTTCTTCTTCTCTCCGAGCAAAAATCAAAAAGGAACGACATTTTCCCTTTTTGGTACCGAGAAACCTCGGTTACCAACATGGCATCCTAGCTTTAACAACTTGTTCAGCAATTTGTTTGCCTATTTACAAATTTTTTCTAAACTATTTGTTTTTTGTTTTATTTCCTCTTCTTCTTTCCAAATACATAAAAAAAAATAAAATTCCCTTTTTCCTACAGTTGCCACCTGTTTCATATGTTTCTTCTTTAATTTGGTAGCTCTACTACAGGGTGCACACGACAAAGTATTGTATATAAGGTATATATTACTTTTAGTATTATTAATATTAATGTAAGTTGTATAAAGTAAATGTATAATTGTTAGTATTATAGTAAAATATATTATGTATATATTACTTATAATATATAACACCCTTAAGAATTAATAATAAAATAATTGTAAATAAATACATTAGTATTTTTTAGTGTTAAAGATTATGTTTATATTTTGATAGATTTTAATAAAAAAATTTAAATTAAGCACAAACTTACTTAAATATTTCGTTGATTATTAGTAAGTATTGTATATTATGTATATATTACATATAGTATTATTAAAAAATGCGAAATTTTAATATTATAGTACAATGTATGATGTAAATAGACATACATATATTACTTTTAATATTATTAATTTATTATAATTATTCTTATTATTAAAAAATATTTTTTCAAATAAAAGCTAAATATAACAAAAATGTTCTAAATGTTTTATTTTTATTAAAAATATTTACTATTTAAGGTATGTGCCGAATCCGAATATAAAACTATTGCTTGTTATACCTACCATCAAAAAAGATGGGGGGTATATTGATTTTGTCATTCCGTTTGTAACACATCGAAATATTCGTCATAGAGCCACAAAAGTATATATATTCTGGATACTTATTAAATTCCAAGACGATCTAGCCATGTCCGTCTGTCTGTCTGTTGAAAACACGATAGAGTCCGAACGGAATGAGCTAGAGGGTTGAAAATTTCCAGAAATATTCTCTATAGGTAAGGTTTATTTGCTATTGGGCCATATCGGTAAACGTTTTCGGATAGCCCCCATACAAGTGGACCCCCGATAAACTGTCTTAACGGGCATATATGTTTTAAAAGTGTAACTATATCTATGAAATTCTACATAAGTGTGTTTTATAAGAGCCAAAAACTCCCTGCCAAATTTTATGAGGATCGGTCCATAATTGACCCTACCCCTCATATAAGGTCACCTTTAGAAAATGACTTTAACGCTCATTACTCGCTTAAAAATACGAGTATAGCGATGAAATTTGACATAAGCAAATCTCTTATGAACCAAAATCTCTTCACCAAATTTTATGTGGATCGGTCCATAATTGACCCTACCCCCATAAAGGTCCCCTTCAGAAAACGAATTTAACGCTCATTATTGGATTCAAAATACAAGTATAGCGATAAAATTTGACATAAGTCTTTTACGAGCCAAAATCTATCTAACAAATTTTGTGTGGATCGGTTCATAATTGACCCTAACCCTCATATAAGGTCCCCTTCAGAAAATGACTGTAACGCTCATTAATAGATTCATTAAAATACAAGTATAGCGATGAAATTGGCTAAAACATACGAGTAAAGCGATGACATTCGATACACGAGTTAAAATCTCTCTACCAAATTTAGTGCGGATCGGTCCGCAATTGACCCTACCCCCCATATAAGGTCCTCTTCAGAAAATTACTTTAACGATCATTTCTGGCTTAAAAATACGTGTATACGAAATTTGATATAAGAAACTTTTATAGAAACTAAATGGGCCGATTATGTATCTCGGTTTCCACTTCAGTTGCGTTGCCAGTTGCCAAACTGATGTAGATACTGGACGTTTTTCAAGTAATAGCTTGAAAATTTTATTCATAATGTTTTATTCATTAATAATAATGGTCCAATGAGTTTTTTGTTGACTTAAACCATTTCTAGACTGAAATAATTCTCTTATTATGAAGCTGGCAACGCAACTGAAGTTTGGTTGCCTTACATAATCGACCCATAAATCTTCCTACCGAATTTCATGTGGAAAGTGTTGGTAACTTACCCTACCCGCCTATATAAGCCTGCCTCCAGAAGATAACTTTAGCGCTAATTACTGACATAAAAATGGGAGTACAGCAAAGCCATTCCTTTCAAGCACATTTATTTATTTATTTAATTCAGCTAATGTTATGTACAGCTGAGCAAATATAAGATACACGTATTAAAATAAAAACGTTACAATTATAAAAGTATATTATTAAACACAATTATCTATATATATAAAAATGAATGTGTGTTTGTATGTTTGTTTGTTTGTTTGAACTTTATAGACAGCTGGAGGGATTTTTCTGAAATTTTCACAGTGTCTTCCCCTATGTCTGGAAGTAACTATAGGCTACTTTTTACTTCAATATTTCAAGTGGGCGACGTGCCACGCCCACATTCAAAATAAGTATTAAAAGTCGCATATCTCAGAAACTGCAAGAGTTGGAGTCCTCATATGAATTAAATACAAAAATTCGCTTAACTGGGAAACTATTAGAGTTAGTACCTTCAAATTTTGCACGAAGAACTTTAGCATCCATATAAACATTTTGTGTAATAAATTGGCGGACTACCAATGGAGGAGGGGGGGGTGTAGTTCCCATAAAGTGTACAAAAATTCGTTTATCTGGGATACTATAGAGCTAACTCCTTAAAATTTTGCAAGGAGAACTTTAATATTCATTTGAACATTTTGGGGAAAAAGGGCGGACTTTCATCAGGGGGACTTGGAACCCCCCATATGAAGTAAATAGAAAAATTCGTATATTTGAAAAACTATTAGAGCTAAAATCCTCAAATTTTGCAAGAACAACTTTAACATCCATGTAAATAAATTGGCGTTGTCGTTTGACTGAGAAACTAATAGACCTAAAATCTTCAAATATTGCACTATGAAATTTAACATTTTTTTGAACATTTTGAGGAAAAAGGGCGGATTATCATTAGGGGGGTTGGAACCTCCCATATGAAATAAGTAGAAAAAATCGTATGTCTGGGGAACTATCAGATCAAAAATCCTTTTAAGTCAATGTGAACATTTGGGTAATATATTGGCGGACTTGCAAATTAGAACCTCCCATATGAATTAAATAAAAAATTCATATATCTGAAAAAATATAAGAATTAGAAAATTTTACATGAAAAACTTCGACATTTATATGAGCATTTAGAGAAAAATGGGCGGATTATCAATGGGATCTTGGGATCTACGATATGAATTAAATACAAAATTTCGTACATGATGGAAACTATTATATTATTTAATTTTTCCAAAGGATACATTAAAATCTAAATTAATGTTTGGAAAAATTGGCGAACTTGCAATAATTTGCGTGACATCCCCAAAATGTAAAAAATGTATAACTGGAAAACTATTACATTTAGAATCTTCAAAATCGTAAAGTGTTTTTATATACATTCGGCTGTATTTATAAAAACTTATTTTAGGTTTATTAAACAATTTTAGGCAAAATTCAGGAAAATCGTATTTATAAACGTGAAATAGCTTAAAACACCTTCAATAAACCATTGACAATTAGAAGAATTTTATTGTAGGCTCGACCCTTCTTTAAGCCAACAATAAGTTGATTTTTAACAACTTTTTTCTCAGATAAAGATTTTTCCGGTAATTTTAGGTTGATTGCGAAAACTTATTATGGTCTCTTTTAAAATAAAATCTAAAAATTCTAATTTTAACGTTTACAAATTTGTAAATAAAATCCCAGAAAATTTTTAAACGATTATATTTTGAGGAAAAAACTCAAATCTAGGCATTATTGGATTAATGCATGAATATTTGACAATATTCCAATTGTCCAGCACTATTTTTAGGCAATTTGGAAGTGCCCGTCTGTCAACCAAATGATGGACAAAATCATTTGATTTGGCTTTTTCAAAGTTTGTTGGTTAAATATAATGCCATAAAGTAATTAACCATGTAAATTATATTGATTAGTGTTATACTAATGCAAAATATATTCGCCGGCATCAAAATTAGTCAAATATCAAAGAAATTTATCAATATTTGCAAAAATTTATCAAAAATTACAAGGAAAATAAGTAAAAATAAGAAAATGTGTCATAGTGATGTATATTTTGTCGCAAAATATCCGTTATTCGGATACTTTTAATAATAATTAGAAATTATATGTTATATTTATACATCTGAACTAAATAGACATTTATTAAAGCCATATATATATTTATTTTTCTTAAAAGTTTGTTTTTATTGTCAAAAATCTATTATAAACAAAAATATGAAATTAAGAAAACCGAATCAACGAATATTTTATCCTAATTGTACGCAACACTAACACATAAAATGACAGCCATATTGTACAGTGCTGCCAACTTAAACATAAATCAGCACAATAGTTAATATACGTTTATTATTTGTTTATGAATATCACAATTTTATTAATGGTTTTTAAGGCTAAAGTGTGCTTAAAACAAAAATATGAAATTAAGAAAACCGAATCAACGAATATTTTATCCTAATTGTACGCAACACTAACACATAAAATGACAGCCATATTGTACAGTGCTGCCAACTTAAACATAAATCAGCACAATAGTTAATATACGTTTATTATTTGTTTATGAATATCACAATTTTATTAATGGTTTTTAAGGCTAAAGTGTGCTTTAACTATTGAGTGCATTAAAAGCAAAATAAGATTTTTTTATAAATACAAGCGATTGATTTTAGGGTAGCAAAGCACACTGGGTATAGCTAGTAAATATATAAATTTGAATTGAGATAATAAATCAGGCTCCTTTGTATTTCAACAGCAGGAGTAGAAAAATCAATTAGACAATTAGACTTCCAAGCATATTCTTCGGAGAGGATCAAAGTTAATGAAATTCGACCTGGGGAATTCACGATATGTATAGTGGAACATAAGACCTAAGTGCTCTAATTGGAACATTAATACGGATATTAGAGAGAAGAAATTCGGAGTAAAATTTTCCATTTATTAAATTCAGAAAAAATGTAATATTTGAGACCTTTAATGTTGGAAGCTTTATAAGTGCTAGACGATTACGATATCGAGGTAGATTTGTATCAGGTCCATCGTATATTCCAAAAAAAATTCGGATTATGTACACGTTGTATTATGGATCCCATATTACAGATGCGTATTCTAGTATAGGTCTAACTAACGTTGTAAATAAGCGTTTTGTCATATATGGATCATTAAATTCCTTTGCCCAACGTTTTATAAAACTTAGCATACCAGTTGCTTTATTGACAGTCATAATGACGTGAGAATTAAAGTTGATCTTTCGATCAAAATTAACCCCCAAATCTATAACTGAGTAATTTAGTAATTTATAGACGGAGAATATCTTGAGAAAGATAAGTGTTGACATTTTTTCAGATTTAGTTCCATTAAGTTAGCTACACACCAGTTATGAGATTTATTCAGATCAATGTAAACATGTTTATATGAACTCGATGTAAACATGTTTATATGAACCAAAACCGGTCAAAAAAATTTTATGAAAAACGGTCAGTTAATTTGATGAGTAATCATGATGTTAGGGGAGTATTTCTTTTATGGCATACGGTTTGATGGTGAGTATATGAGATTCGGCATAGCCGAATTTAAAACTCTTACTTGTTTTTTTTTTGTTTCGTATGTTTGTATGTTTTATTTCGTTTAACGTTGTTTTTGTTTTGCTATTGATAAAGTAATGATAGAGTCGGGAAAATTAAATAAATATTAATTTTATAAAAATTAATATTTTTTAAATATGTACACTATGGTGAAGGCTATATGAGATTCCTCAAAGACGAATATAGACTCCTTACTTGTTAATCCAGCTTTTGTTGCGTCGAAATGTTTTGTGTTCGTCAGGTTAACTACCTCGAGCTCCCTTCCCTTTATAGCTATTACAAAATTCCCCCTTTCGTTGCCGACTACTCCCTAGTGGCCTGGTACCCATATGATGTAAACCTTACCTCTTGCAGAATAATCAGTTAAAGCTTTTTTACAATCCAATACGGTCTTAGATTTAATTCTATCACCTGAGCTCTAATTGCTTTCTGGCTGTCGGTAAATGTATTAAGCCCTGTGGGCGCCATATTTCTTCTAATCCAATTAACACATTCCGTTATTGCTCGGACTTCTGCCTGGAAGCTTGTTTGATATTACACTTTTTGTCCAAAGTAGTCAGTGGATGAGATCTACAGGTTAAGCGAACAGGAGCGAAACACTATGGAACACGCGGTACGGCGAAAGGATGAAGACTACAGGCAGAATGAAAGAGAGTGTGATGCACTGCAACATTCACAACGGAGAGAAAAGCTTCGGCTACGTATACTTGAGCAGGTAATAAATACAAGAGAACATGCAGAAAGGCGTGAAGATTTTCAGTACAGGGAAGCTGAACGCCAGCGTTATGCAATTTCTCATAGAATAAGAAGATCTAATTTAGTATATCGGACGTCAGAACAAAATACTAACACCATAGACTTAACGCTTAGCGAGACTTAATATTGACTACAGGACTGTTGAACAAACTCGGAATACTGCACAACGTCGCGAAGCCCGACAATTAGCTTAAAACCAATCTCCGACAATTGTAGAAAGGAAAATGCGCGACATGCTGTTAGGAATATAGAAATTCGAGATAATATGTCCCCAGAATCAAGAGTTGAACATCAAACATTAGATCACAAAGACATACTGACAGAATTCTACAGGAGACCAAGAATTGGTTCAACGATTAATTCAAGATAATTCCGAGACAAATGATGTTATTGAGCTAAACCCTCTAATTGACAACAACCCAATAGAAAATATGCCACTCAGCAGGATTGCAATAGCTCCAGGAGAAGGCCAACGTCCTTTGGATTTGATTTTGGACAAAGACTCTGAAGAGTTGTCATTTCCTTCAATATATTGTTGCGTAAATCGAACTTGTACCGCCACAATTGGAAAAGTCATAAAGCCAAAAGCTAGACGTTATGACAGACGATGTGCTCGTATGGACAAAGTATTGTACTCATAAAAAAATTGGATTTATCTAGAATAAAGAACAATATTCCCACATGTATAAGAAAAAATTGGACATAGTAGTTATAACGTGGTTTTGTCTTTGGCTGAGTAACTTAGTCGTGTCCAGGGTCGACTTACGGATCCACAAACCTTAAGTAATAACACGATATATTTACCCTTTCTGGGGGTTAACTTAAATAATCTCTATATTGAATTTTATTCTTTAAAATACAATTTGAAAGATAAATAATACGAGTGAATAGCTACGATAAGATGTGTATTGGTAGGTTCGGCAGCTATATCGGCTTCAGCTTCTAGCTTCGGATTTCGGTATATTTAGGGTTGATCGGGTTTTCGGCAGGATCGGCTATTGCTGGAGCCGACTTAACTCAGGACTTTATTTCGGATGTGAGCATCCATTTCACTTTGTTTCTCTCGACCGATGTCTCGTGTGTATCGTAAGGGGCAGTTGTGCATACAGATGAGCTGAATTCTTCATATTCTTTCTGGGGCTGAATGTCACGACTGGTGAGTGAGTAGAGTGTTTCGGTATCTTCTGAAGTGCGACATCGTTGAAGAACTTCCCCGTTTAAACGTAATTCGAAATTGAAAGCTCTCAAGAAGTCCATACCCAGTATAATGGGTTCCGCTAGGGTGGAAATAACTGAAGCAGGTAGTCGTATTTTATTATCTTTATATGTTATATCAATGGGAAATACATCTAGGCACGTTGCGAGAGATTGATCCGCCATTTAAACCATTCTTTGGGAAACAAACGGTTTGACATCCAATCTCAGCAAGTACTGTTTCAGGGGACCTCCTATGTAGGTGCGAGATGATCCAGTGTCGATGAGCGCTTGCATTATCCTTCCATTGATACCGATAGATATATAATAACGGCTGTCGTCTTTAGCAGATGTTTGTTCTCGAATCGGATATATTTGATTTTTGCACTTACAGTCACGAGAGAGTATACCATCGAGTCCACAATGAGAGCAAAATAAACGATATGGCATTCTGCATGTCATTCGTTTATGACCGGTTATTTTGCATCTCCAACATCTCGTTTCCCGATTGTAAACTGAATCAGCAATCATGTGTGATGTTTGAGTTCGCTCTTCGCGTTTTAGAGCTTCAAACTCATCCGTCAGAGAGATTAACTCGTCTAAATCGTTGAAGTCGTTACGTCGAACATAATACCTGTATTCTGTTCGTAAACCATCAAAAATTCTATCTAACTGGCTGTGCCTTCGAAGTTGGGGATGTCGTCGAGACATTGTAAGCATGGTGAGTATGTAGTCCTTGGCACGTTCTCGGCCAGTTTGTCTTCGGTTGTGAAAGTTCTGTTCGAGGTGCGAAAGATAGCGGGGAGGTAGGAAGAACTTTTCAATTTCTTTTCTAAAGCTGATCCAAGTGTTGATTGTCTCTCGCTTGACTCGGTACCATTTGAGTGCGTTGCCCTGAAGTACGCTCAACATTGAGGGGAGTAAACGATCGAATGGTGTATGATAACATTCGGCCAATTCCTCAAATTGTTCGAGGAATTCCATAAGATCGGTGTCTCCCGAGTAGCTTAAATTCCACTTCTGGATGGTCATCATGATCTCGGTATCTAAAAGTTCGCATGCTGCTGGTTTCGGGCAGACGGGTAATGATATGCTCTCTTCGTAAACTACAGACTTTTCGGAAGTTTGAATTTGGTCCTCTAATTCCCGAAGTAAGTTTTCTGTTGAAGCCCTCAAGCCCGAAGAGTTTCCGATAATTGTCTTCGTAGGTGTTCAACCGTAAACCCTATTGTTGGTATCCCTGCGTTTCGGCACTGCTCGATTAACTGGTCCTTTCGTAGAATATAAATCCAACCGACCGAATCCTTCTGGAGTGTGTCGCTCGTTGATGGCTTATCGTGTTTGCTATTCTCGTAATTTTGGCCCGATTCCTCCTCGTTGGCGCTGGTTTCCTTTTTTCCGCAATGCGATTTAGAATCGGGTCCCTGCTCGGGCGCCATTTTATAACGTGGTTTTGTCTTCGGCTGAGGTAACTTAGTCGTGTCCAGGGTCGACTTACGGATCCACAAACCTTAAGTAATAACACGATATATTTACCCTTTCTGGGGGTTAACTTAAATAATCACTTTATTGAATTTTATTCTTTAAAATACAATTTGAAAGATAAATAATACGAGTGAATAGCTACGATAAGATGTATATTGGTAGGTTCGGCTGCTATATCGGCTTCAGCTTCTAGCTTCGGATTTCGGTATATTTAGGGTTGATCGGGTTTTCGGCAGGATCGGCTATTGCTGGAGCCAACTTAACTCAGGATCGGTTTTCGGCAGGATCGGCGTACGATGAATCTTATAATTAATTGCAAAAGTCACGGTAAGAACAGGCGACCGAAGTCACGGTAAGAACAGGCGACCGAAGTCACGGTAAGAACCGGCGACCGAAGTCACGGTAAGAACAGGCGACCGAAGTCACGGTAAGAACCGACGACCGAAGTCACGGTAAGAACAGGCGACAGAAGTCACGGTAAGAACCGACGACCGACGAAGTCACGGTAAGAACAGGCAACCGAAGTCACGGTAAGAACCGATGACCGAAGTCACGGTAAGAACAGGCGACCGAAGTCATGGTAAGAACCGACGACCGAAGTCACGGTAAGAACAGGCGACAGAAGTCACGATAAGAACCGACGACCGTAGTCACGGTAAGAACAGGCGACCGAAGTCACGGTAAGAACCGGCGACCGAAGTCACGGTAAGAACAGGTGACCGAAGTCACGGTAAGAACAGGTGACCGAAGTCACGGTTAAAAATTTATTAGCTAACACTCAACCTAAGGCTAAGTGTTAGTTTCAAAAATACAACTGATTCTACAAAGTAAAATCAGTCGGCTCTTCAATTATTTCATTAATAATTTCCGAGTCTTTATTAGCAGATTCTCGTCTTGTGTGAACCGCCTCGAATGTAACACAACCTGATCTCTTTATACTAATTTGTAAATAAACTAAATGGGAATTCTATTGTTATTTAACGTGTTCTGTTCAATAAGCAATGCAATTGATTGATTTACTTATATATACCTTTAGGTATAATGTGTTGTGTATGAAACCAACATGTTCGAATGAATGTGGTATAAGTTGTCTATGAAATATTTATGTTTGATTGAATATATGTAAGCTGTGTATAGGAAACAATAGGGGGGGGGGGGGGGTTCATTTAAGTAGCGGGAAAAACTAAATATAAGAAATATACAATACAAATATAATTTTATATATGCATGTATGTAGAAATAGGCACGAGACTATTTCTACGTTACATAGTTATACAAAAAGAGACGTTTTAGATGACAACTTTGATGAAGGCTATCATATCCTTAAAGGAATTCGGTCATCACCAGCACATTGGGAAGGAGAGAAGAAGAAGGTTTTGGCAATGAGACAATTTGGTTTACCCACCTTCTTTATAACCTTGTCAGCCGCAGAAACTCAGTGGCCGGAACTCTTGGTAATTTTAGCCAAAATAGTTGAAAATAAAACTATTTTAGAAGAAGAGGCTATGAATTACACAACCCAACATAAGTATAACTTAATTCGTTTGGATCCTATTACCTGCTCTCGATACTTTGATTAATGGATTCGTTGACGTAAAACACTATATTTCTTATCAACAGCGCAATCACAGCAGATCCTGTCAACGAGAAACTCGTGGTAGAAAATTCTGCAAATTTGGAATACCACATCCTCTACTACTAAATACCGAAAATTTGCTACCACTTCCTGAAGATATAAGTCCACACGAAACTAGAAGACAATTTTAAAATTTTCAGGATTTGCTTAATGCAAAGTTAACCAGTTTGGAAGAAGAGGAATTGAATTCATTTAAAAGATTTTTATCTTATAGTTTTGGCATTAGGATCATCATTAAAACAGCCAAAAATATTTTTGAAGAGATCCTTGAAAAATAGATATATGAGGAATTATCAACTTTTTTTTAATTCCTTTGAAATTTAACTAAATTGTTAATAACTTTGGTAAGAGTAAAATGTCAAACAAATTTTTTACAGGATTATATACACAAGACTTCCAGCCTAAAAATTGCAAAATTGTAAAACTCTAGGTCTTCATTTCTAAACGTAATCGGTTTTGAAAGTTTACAAAATTAAAAAAAAACGTGTGTCACTAACTAATTTTTTCACCTTCTTTTTATTTTTGATCCATAGGTTTAAACTTTTGGACACTATTTGTTATTGTGCTAACTAAAGACACTTAGGAGATAAATTGATATCACTTTACGTATTAGAACTTGGATGTTAAAATTTGTCACCAGGTTTTTTCCAATTTTGAATTTTTACAGTTTTTTTGACCGGGCGCCCCTTAATAAAAACAAAAATTGGGACAACAGTGGTTAGGTGATGTAATTATACACAGTATGGTATATATCTCGTTAATGTGCCCTGAATGGGAGATGGGTACGACAGCTACAAAAGTTGGTAAACTTTAACGTAAATTTTTATCTAGAAAATAATTTTAATTATTGCGTAAATTGAGTTTTTTGCTATTTTGAAATATAAAATCGCAGGAGCATGCAAAAAAATTTTATGAACTTTTTAAAAATTTTGCAAAATTTAATTTTTTATTTCGGATCATAAATGTGTCCTTGTAAGCAACAAAGACGTCACTTGTATCTAAACACATTTTGCCAAGGCACATCATGGATGATGCTCAAAATTCGTCAAAATTATCACCATTTGCAAGTTTTCTTAATACTTTAATGTAAAACTGGTGCGCATCAAAAAAGTTTTTGTGGGCCAAATCAAATGTACTTAGTATCAAAAAGCATCATTCTATAAATATTTAATTCCTTCAAACTATAATTTTTTAATTGCATTCCCTTATAAATCAAGCTCGTAGAATTCAGATATTAACAGTTTTTTCTTAAATTTTACTAATTCGCGATTTTTCAAAAACTATAAACAACAAGTTAAAAAATTACTGAAATGAAATTTCATACTATGTATTTTTAAAATTTTTTAAAATAAATCTTATGGTATGTATTTAATGTGCTACATTTGAATTATTTTAACAAATATGTGCAATTTTTTTTTTCAAATATTACATATATAAATATTACTTTTAAGAATTTTTTTAAATAATTAAGTTTAAAAAATTGTTTGCGCCCCTCGATGAAAATGATTAACGCGAACGGATTCATCACGTATTAGGGTCTGTTTATATTCACACAGAATATTTTGAATCTGCCATCAATTTTTGGATTTTTTTTAACTCTTAAAATAAAAAACTTTGATAATTGCTCATATAAATGCATTCAATTCCAAAATCTTAACTTTGCAAAGACCAAGTAGTTTGTTATGGATGCGTATGCATGTGTTTGTTATATAGTTAATTATATTAATAAATCTAACGGGGGAATATCCAGAATAATACAAGAAGTCATGGAAGAAATTAGAGCTGGAAATTTTTCCGTTAACCAAAGACTTCAACACATCGGAAATAAATTCATTTCCGCATCAGAAGTTTCAGCTCAAGAAGCTTCTTATACTATTTTGGGTATGCATTTATCTCAGTGCATTAGTTCGGAGGTTTTCATTAGGACCTATGTTCCTGAAAAAAGAGTTCGAATGTTAAAATCAAGAACTGATCTGGAAAGAATTTAATCTGAATCTACAGATATTTTTCAATTAAACATTCTTGATCATTATGTTCAACGGTCGGATGTATGTGATATATGTTTGGCCTATTTTGCAGCGTACTACAAGTTTTCGAAATCAATTCGTAATACTCGATATCAAGAAGGGGATGACGACTATATTAAGGATGATATTGAAAATACCGATGAAGTTGGAGTTGCCCTTCGGTTAAGAAATAATTAAGGGTACGTTTCGAAAAGAAATCACGCTGCAATATTACGATTTCCATCATTTAATGCCGATGTGACTAGATCACACTATTTTTGATCATTAGCGATGCTTTATTTGCTATGGAACGTTATTTGCAAATGAACGTGAAGAACTTCTAGATAATAATAATGAAGAAACTTGCACCATCCATAAAGGGGGATGGACTAGAAGAAATTATTCAGCAGGTTTATTCAGAGGTAAATGATATTGAAAATAATCTTGATGGCAACACAGCAGTTACTCAATTGTTATATGATGAGTTTTTGAGCATTGGTTGTTCCGGCTGTTCGATAATAATGTCAATATTATTAAAATCGATAATAAAATACATAATGACAGTATTGACCATAACCAAGATATTCTCTTAATTCGTTTGCCGTCGTTGACCAGCGAAATTGATTTATAAACATAAATTTGTAGGCTTAACTGTAAACAGCACATGTATCTTCAGAATTTATTACAAAATGTTGTTGAAATTGTGTGTTTTTACGAATATGTTGGTGGAGGGGCTGACGTAGGAAAAAGCAGATTAAATAAAACTATTTACCAATCTGTTACACATAGATTAAACTCTATTCCTGGCGCAAATCCCGACTTACGAAAAGTGTTATTAACTGCACCAACTGGAAAGTCTGCTTTTGGCATTGGAGGATATACGCTACATTCACTATTCTCTTTGCCAAAAAAACAATTCTCTGGTGACTGTCGACCTTTAAGTAGCGAGATGGTAAACCCTTTAGTTGGAAAAGTAACACTAGTTTACAACGATTTTGCTCATGATATAAAACCTATATGAATTTCTTTATTTTGGCCGACTAAGTCCAGAAAAAGTTTTAAAAAATCTAGGACGTCAAATTTTTTAATTATTCATAAAAAAAAGAAAATGCTAAACAAGGGTTAAATTAGGAGGAAAAAATTAAATATTTAGGGATATTGTTTAAGCCTAGAACATTAATTTAATATTAACATTAAACTGCACTTAATATATTTGCCCCAAGTGTACAGGAAGTAGTGCATATTTGGTGGTGGGTTTTTATTCTCTATTTTTTGTTCTTTCTGTTTTGAATTCGCAGTAGACTACTTTGTATTTACATTATAAGCATAAAGTTGAAATAATCAAAAATCAATCAGCCAGTTGATCAGCGACTATCAAAGGGGAAAAAAGTGTATCATCATAAAAATAAACAAATAAATAAACTTGTAATATACCAACAACATATTTTGTTTTTCCCTTTTATCTTTACCGTTTGGTTTATGTTACATACATATTTAATAAAGAGGTAAACAATTTGCAATATTTAAAATAAAATTATTTGTAGCCTAGCCGCCATCTAATCATTTGATCCCACGAACCGGATTAAAACCCTTTTATAATTTTCAAATATTTTATTATTAAATATCGCAAAACCCCCTTAACCCCCAGTGAACCCCATTCTAAAAGTGTAAACAATAATAAAAAGCGTGTGAAAGTGCTGAAATTCATCAGGAAACCCCCCGGCTAAAAAATATAGAAACAAGTTTAAAGTGTTTGTGTGAAAGTGCAGAAACTCATCCATTTTATCAACTTTAAAACCCCCAGGCTTAAGATAAAATTAAAACCGTATTGTAAAAGTGCTATAAGATCACCATCATCATTATCATCATCATCGGAAAATAAAAATTCACCCCAGTCATCAAGTCTTCAGCTTTTTTTAAAATGTATTTCTTCTTTGAGATTTTATATATATTTTTATCTGCATACCCCTAATACAATATAAAAATAAGTGTGCAACAACAATTTGACCCTTACAGTTAAATCTTATTTACATACAACCCGTTATAAATTTCTCAAAATTGAAAAATCCCTTCATAATAAGAACGATATCCACAAGTGCTTAAAATAATTTTTGTATGACAGTTTCGATAAACTTTAACATTGAGTTCATTTTAACAATTAAGCTGTTGATCTCAGAGTAGTTAAGTTGTATAAACATAAAAGTTTACAGTAATCATTTACTTGTATTTATCTCACTTAAAGGGAACTACCAATACATACCATATATATTTGGTCGATCTAATAACTACCAATTAAAGATACAGTGATAGCTCGTTAAATTTGTACTCTCATAAAATTGTTTAGTCACCCAACAAAAATTAAATCGGTATTATCTAATCAATACAAATAAATGTTAAACAATTTGGAAAACAGTTAATAAGTTGTCACTTTCGTATCAACATTAAACAATTTAATATTTGCGTATTATTTTTTTAAACAATTTTATAAATTATTTAAAAATTAAAAATAATAAATTAATATTTTTTTTGGAAAAATTTGTATCAAAATATATATAAAATTTTGAAGTGAATCAAATTATATTTATCCGATCTTCTGATAAGGTTGTAGAATTTGAAGCCTTTTTCTCTGGCACCGCAGTCACTAATCATACAGTACACACCCTTGACATACATAAAGATGAGATTCTCCGACACTGGTCAGATTTTAGGGCAGCCTATGAAAAGATTCTGCAAAATTATAATACTGTACAGGAAAATATCAGTGTAGAAACTCTAAAGGCAAGCATTGATAATCTCAGGAAAATTAAACTCTCCTGCTCCGTTTTTAAACTATGTCTAAAAATACAACATTTAGAGACGAAAATGGCCGTTTCGTTGTTTCACTGCCCTTTAAATCCGAATATTCCAATAATATTCCCCTTGGCAACTCTGCTTTATCCCAATTTCTAAGAAATAAGAGCAGACTCACGAATAACCCTAAATTTAAGTATGATTATGATAAAGTAATCGAAGAATATGTATTGCACCATATGATTGCCGTAAAACCCGATTTATCTCCTCCCTCTAACTCTTCATTCTATTTACCCCATCATTCTGTGCTCAAACCCGAATCTACAACTACTAGACTTCGTGTTGTATTCAACGCCTCGAATCTCACTTTGTCAGGATTAAGTCTAAATGACGTATTATACCCCGGACCAGTTTTACAACAAGATTTAACTGTCCTTATAACATGCTAGCGATTGTTCAAATACGTTTTTAATGATGACATCCAGAAAATGTATAGGCAAATACTTGTTAACCCACAACACGCCCCTTATCAAAGGATTTTATTCCTCAGTTCTGCTAAAAAAGAACCCCTAGATTTTGAGCTGCAGACCGTAATATTTGGAGCAATCTGTGCTCCATATTTAGCCCTGAGAACTCTTCTCGCACTTGCTAAATCCTGTAATAACGATTACGCCGAAATCTCTATCATACTCAAAGAAAATATATGTATGTCGATGACGTACTAGCAGAATACCACGACCTTTCTTTAGTCTTAAAATCAAGAGATAAAAATCCTAAATTCTGCTGGATTTCAAACGAAAAATCCCTACTAAAATGCTTACAACCCGAGCACAGTTACCAATAAAACACTAGGACTACGCTGGAATGCGAGTCAAGATTACTTCTATTTTAACCCCATAACTTACCCATTCTGAAATAATATCACTAAAAGAACCGTCTTGTTACATATTGCAAGGTTATTTGAGCTGCAGTAAAATTCGTTACTCTTCCCATAAAAGAACTATGTGGTGCTGAACTGTTAGCCAAATTAATCTCAACATTTCTAGCTCAAGATAATTTTAATAAATGCGATCTACATCTCTGTACAGATTCAACTATTGTGTTATCATGTGTTATCAAAACTATTCAACACACAGAAATGAAACATGTTAAACTTCGCTTAGTGGTTGCTTGTCAAAAGTTTTACTTTCTCGAATATTCATTGCTATCTAATGGACAAGAGGTTTCCAAAAAAGTCCCTTATTAACATTTAACCCGTTTATCGATTGGGATAGCGTAATGAGGATCAATGGTAGACTCTCTAGAAGTGAAATGCTATCTTATGATGAAAGATTTCCTAAGATTCTCCCCTATTTACGTCTAGTACGATTAGAGTTTTCGGTACCGAAACTGAAAAATCTTGTCAAAACCATTATATTTAACTGCAAGACTTGTGTTTTATTTAAGAAAAAGCAAAGTCAACAACTCATGGCTTCACTTCCCCCTGAACGAACATTCCTTTCACATCCTTTCTGCAACACCGGTTTAGATTTCGCTGGCTCATATAATATAAAGTCATTTGCCGATCGCGGATTTAAAATAACTAAAGGTTATGTTCTAGTATTTGTTTGCTTTGCTACGAAAGCAATTCATTTGGAAGGCATCAGTGAACTTTCAACTCAAGCTTTCTTAGCAGCATTCTCCCGATTTTTCTCGATCTAACATCCTGTCTCAAAATGCATTTCAAAACATTTCATTTTCATTTCAACATTTTAAAGAAGAAGAAGAAGAAGTTTGTCTCCCATAATAGAAAGATGAAGATATCAACGTTATCAACCAGAATGCCGCTTGTGTAAAAGAGACCATAGGTTTAGGTTAAGAAGGGTTATACACCGAAAAAACGGTGTATATCCACTCGGAGACCATAAGGTCCATTCCCTTCAAGAAATTAAGATTCAAAACAGAGAAGACAAAAACGCTACAACAACACAAGAATGAAAGAAAATAGGTAAAGAGGATATATGAATAGATAATTAAATATACAATATATTGAAGACCCAGAAACAGAAATATACCACCGTTTACCTAATCATAACACAAGCTTCCAGGCAGAAGTGCGAGCAATAACGGAATGTGTAAATTGGATTAGAATAAATATGGCGCCCACAGGGCTTAATATATTTACCGACAGCCAGAAGGCAATTTGTGCAATATCAGGTGATAGAATTAAATCTAAGACCGTATTGGATTGTAAGAAAGCTTTAACTGAATACTCTCCCAGAGGTAAGGTTCACATCATATGGGTACCAGGCCACACGGGAGTAGTCGGCAACGAAAGGGCGAATGTAATAGCTTTAAAGGGAAGGGAGCTCGATGTAGTTAACCTGACAAACGCAAAACCATTCGACGCAGCAAAAGCTGAATTAAAAATATGGATGAGAGAATCCCATAAGGCCTCTTGGAATAATGAAACGGTGGGTAGAACCACAAAGATTCTATGGGGTGACCCTGATGAGAGCAAGACGAGAAATCTTCTCAAAATGAGCAAGTCTGAGGTTAGTATGATGGTACGTATTCTGAGTGGACACACAGGATTACGAGCACACCTATACAAAATTTGACGTGCGGATTCAGACGAATGTAGAGCATGTGGAGAGGACAGTGAAACTCTGGAGCACTTTCTTTGCCATTGTCAGGCATTCGTCGAAGTTAGATCCAAGTATCTTGGAAGTGATGTTATTCCGGAAATAACATTCTTAACCAACACCGATTGGAAGATTCTTAGGAATTACGTCCAGGAAACTGAGTTTCTGAACATGGAAAAATAATACATTCAGTGAACAATTTTTTTTTTCTTGAATTGGAGCGCACAACAGGCCCGATAGTGGCCTAGGTGTATTTCTTCGGATTTGATGTAGTATACATCCTCCTATCAACCTAACCTAATTAAATACAGATACATAAATAATCATATATAATAAAGAAAATCCATGTCCCCCTATAAAGCCCAGTCAAAGAAGTGACTAATTCTCTTGACAAAACCTAGTAGGTTGCGAGGGTTAAGTTCCGCAATTTCCCCCAGTTCGCCGTGAAACCTATTCCCTAGTCATTTCAGCCTGAGGTTTTGTATCCTAGGACATTGGCCGATAATATGCTCGATCGTCTCTACTTCCTCCTCATCTTCGCATAACCTGCAATAGTCCGGTATACTACTGTTCCACTTACTGACAAAGGTTCTAACTGAGCAGTGTCCAGTTAGAAACCCTATCAGAACCCTTAGACTGCGTCTTTCCAGTCCTATAAGTATTTTGGTAGCACCCATATCAAGTTTTGGCCACAGGGCCTTTGATATCTTGCAATCCAATCTACTATTCCAGGACTGGTTAATGATATCACGTATTCTTTCGAATATCATCCTATTATAGTGACAAATGGGTGGTTTTACCATCCTTTCCCTGTCATCTATATCAATGTTCGAACCTAATCTAGCTAGTTCGTCCGCAACCTCATTACCCTGCACATTACAGTGCCCTGGCAGCCAACACAATCTAATGATAAAAGTTTCATAATGTCCCTAAGGGCATTTCTACAATCTACAACTAGGCGCGAATGTACCGTGTGACAAACCAATGATCTAAGAGCAGCTTGACTATCAACATAAATTGTCACAACCGACCCCGGATCGATATGATTCCTTATCAGTTCCGTCGCTTTCTAGATCGCTAGGATCTCTGCTTGGAAGACACTACATTCGTCAGGGAGTCGGAAAGACCGTTTGATGTTGATATCAGCGATATAGACACCGGCACCCGTGCCGGTATCCATCTTGGACCCGTCAGTGAAAACTGCACACCCACCAAACAGTCTATCGGATAGAAGCCAATCATCCCTAGTTGGAAATTCTATCAAAGGTGTTTCCCCGAAGTCTAGGGTCGTGATATCATAATCCGTAATTCCACGAAGGGAATTACCTTGATCAAGCAGACCTACTTCGTACAAAATTTTTGTATGATTGTCGCGCGAAGGTTTCAATAACGAAGACTCGTAGAGTCTTAGTAGATTCCTAGCCGCCACACCCGCTACAAAATGTTCTATAGGTGACAGGTTCAGAATGATGTCCAATGCCGCTTGCGGAGTACTTCTAATGCCACCAGTAATGCCAATGGAGGCACACCTTTGAGCTTTATTGAGCAACTTCCTGTAACTGTCCTTTCTCAATGTCTCCCACCAAACAATACAACCATAAGTTAGAATAGGCCTGACAATCGATGTGTAAATCCAATTTACCATATCTGGTTGCAGACCCAAATTCTTTCCTATGGAATTCTTGCATGTGTAACAGGCATTGAGACCGTTTTTCATTCTTTCCTGAGTATTTTCTTTCCATGACAGCTTGCTGTCAAGGAAGATCCCTAAATCTAGATAAAGCTAATTCGATGCCATCTTACTTTGGCAATCTGAAATTGTCCACCTTATACCTTCTGGTAAATAGTACCAGTTCCGTTTTACAAGGATTAACACCCAGTCCCTTATCTTTCGCCCATAATGAGAGTTCACCTAGTGCAGTCTCCATGATGTCACTGATAGTGGATAGAAATTTTCCTTTGACCAGTATCACCACGTCGTCCGCATAGGCAACTATCTTCCTACCCTTAGATTCAATTAGCCTTAGGATACCGTTAACCGCTAGTAGCCACAGAAGAGGAGATAGCCAGAGTATAATACCTATTCTTCAAACCATGCTCAACACAACTTACCACCTCATACAGTGCACTCTCAACAGATTTACACTTAAGGTAGGCATGCTGAGCGCCGCTAATGAGGCGAGTATCAATATTGTTCCTTAGATGTAGATCTATAAGTCTCTCAAGTGTCTTCAAAAGAAAAGAAGAAAGAAGAGTGGCTTGCCTTACCGGCCTTGGGTATGAATATGAATATATTTTTAGTTTTCCCCGATCACTTCGTTAACTTAGTTTTTAAAAGCAAAAGATTTGAAAAAGCGCCATTTTTGATGTTTTTTTTAACAAGTAGGAAAGTATAGTCGGGCATGGCCGACCATATAAAACCGTACACCATGAGTATATTTAAAAAAAAATTATTTTTCATAAAGAAACTTTTATGTTGAATTTTACCTTAATTCCAAGGTATTTAAGCAATTTATTGATAAAAAACTAATTTTCTAAATATAAATATATAATTATATAGGAGTATAGGTCAAACATGGGCCGATAATCATTCAATTTGGGAAAAGGGTATATTTTGTAAATAACAGTTAGTTATGTTGAGTTTCATTGCGATACAAATGGTTACAAGTCAATTTTTGACGTTTAAGACATTTTTTGAAGGGGGGTTTGTATGGGGGTTAGGGTCAAATAAGGACCGATCATTACGAAAATCTGCAGTGTCATTTATACTTATATAAAACATATTTATGCCAATTTTTAGAGAGATAATAGTATATTTGACCTAATAATGGCATAAAAAGCCCAAATCGGGAGGTACGGTTGTATGGGGGCTAGGTGAAATAATGGACCGATTTCAACCATTTTCAATAGGCTTTGTCCCTGTACCAAAAAACATGTTTGGTCCAAATTTCATCAAATTATCTTGAAAATTGCGGCCTTGCGCACAAGGTTTACATGGACAGCCAGCCGGACAGACGGACGGATCGACTCAATATTTTTGTGTGTTACAAACATCAGCACAAACGTATAATACCCTCCCCACTATAGTAGTGTAGGGTATAAAAATCGTAAACGTAATAAACGTAAGCTGTACGTAAAGAAATTGACTATTGCTCGCAATCATATTTATTACGACATCAGCTGTTCAAGTGTTGAGACATGTTGTCAGTGATGATAGAAGAGGGAAATCATAACTTAGTTGTATAACAAATGTACAAACAGTGTTGGTTAACATGACAAAGATAACATAAAAATTATTGCCCAAGTTATTGCAGTGTACTAAAAAAAATTCTATTTAGCTGGACAAATTAAATTTTAGCTTGAAACTGGACAAGCATTAAAAAAGCTGGACAATCCAGTCAAGTCCAGCCAGGCTGGCAACCCTAGTCTCAGAGCTAGACTCAGTCCATGAGTTACCACTCCTTTGGATATACCCTATGACCCTTGGGTCCTTAGATAATATCCGTCGGAATCTTGATAACTCGTTGACATTGTCTACGGATTCACAATACTGAGACCATGAAGTCCTTTTAGACCTTTTGAGATCAGCTTTATACTTATTGAAACACATTTTATAGTTGTTCCAGTCAATTGCTTGACCTGTAAGCTTGGCCCTATTGAACAATTTCCTAACAGTCGACCTTTGAAATCTAAGTTCCTTGGTCCACCACTTGGGTTGCTCTCTTTTGCCCGGGAAAGTAACCGGTCAAGATAGCTCATAGCTTCCCTTAAGTAGGTCTGTGAACTCGTTCACAACCCCCTCTAAATCAGTTGGCAACAAATCGCACAAGGCCCGTTGTGCCAACACAGACTCTACCCTATCATTAAAGGTTCCCCAATTTGATTTCCTAGGATCCCTAAAAGGTGGACTCCTAGCCAAGACAAAATCAAGTGTGAAGGTAATGCGACTATGGTCCGAAAATGAACAGTCCGTTGCAACCTTCCAATCCCTAACGAGATCTTCTAAACGGTTAATTAAAGTTAAATCTATAACTGCTTCCCTATCCTTGTTCCTGAACGTCGGCGTATCGCCCTTGTTACAGATGCTGAGATTATTATCAGTTATAAAATCAAATATTAACCCACCTCTTTTGTTGATGTCCTTGCTGCCCCATTGGCAATGATGAGCATTAGCATCATAGCCCATCACAAGGATCGCACTTCTTCTTCTCGCATATGCCGTCAGCACACGCACCTCAGAGCCAGGTGGGTCAGTCGCCTCGTACGGCATATACACCGAAGCCAGTGTGAGCGTACGCCTACCTTTGGCTTCTCTGTTTATTACGGTAGTGTTACCGCTCCTAAAAGAATGAGAAATGAGAAAACCTAATTCATTCTTTGCCAGGATACAAGTCCTTACCTTGTCCTCAGAAGACGGGACAAATAAAATGTAGCCTTTGACCCTTAAATCCAAGGTTCTTGGATAAGGGTCACGTCCGTCTGTGAATCGATGAGGAAGGTTACTAAATCGGCTGAAGCTGCTTCACAGTGATGCAGGTTTATCTGCACCACTAGCAACTTCTTTGGTTCTGTCATGTTTCGGATACCGGAACCTGACAGTGCCAAGACCAAACTTAGCAACCCCCCCATCCAGGACTTCCAAGGACTTACGATCCACAGCGAATCGAAAGTCCTTACATACCAGTGAGTTTACATGTCTCCATTGGTTTGTAAGAAGACTACCATTCTGTTTGGCCAATACTGCCAGTATAGTTTGCACCGTTCTTACGGGTGGTGGAATCCACACCGTTACTATTGACCGTAGTGGCAGCTCGGAAGCCTGTATCACCTCAAGCTTTATTGCTGGGTTAATATCGCTACATTTGCCAATTGCCGATTTTAAGAATTCCAAGGAGTTCTTTTTACCGCAATTGACAACCTTCACGCCCTTAACCCAGTCTGCACCATTGAAGGATACATCCTCCGACCCGCCCTCAAAGATGGCGATTTCATCAATCAGCCTACCTTCAATTGATTGCCAGAAATCGGTACTGATCCTCCCATCTGGATCATTCCGATCAATGACTGCCACTTGAAGGCATACATCCAGGCTGATTGACTTCTTCACCTTCTTGCTGGATGAAGAGATTTGATCATCCCCAGATCTGGCTCTCTTAATTGTCTCCTTGCGGGGACCTTTAGGAGCGCCAGCCGGGGATGGACCAGAACTCTTCGTTGTGCTGGGTGACTTTGACACCGCTGGTTTGGAGGGTCGGTCACTACCGGAGCCTTTTCCCTTACTGACGTCCTTACGGAGGTCAGTAGGAGAGCAGGCCGGAAGTTTACCGGTCCTCTTTACTGGTGTCGTATCCACCTTGCTAGGTTTTTTGGGTGGTAGACCTTTGACCTCCGCAGCTCGCTCCGAAGACATCTTAGACAAAAAGGCGAGAGACCTCAAAGTCCCATTCCTAGCCTTCTCCTCCTCCGTTCGGCCTGTATCATTAATATCTCGTGGAGGGGCACTTGGCTTCACCTCCACGGCTACTTGCCGAACGACCTGTGGACGGTCTTCTCCCAAATGTCCCCTTTGGATCCTCTTGGCCTCTTTAGCAGAGGATGTTATCTTAACAGTCTGACTGTCAGCAAGCTCTTCGTCAGACAGAGATAAATTCCCCAGCTTCTGTGTGGCATTAGTTTCATCAAAGGAGTCACTTGACACCTCCAGAAGACCCTCCACGTCTAAGTCGGTCAGTACCTGACCTTCATGCTCAACAATTCTGGCATGGAGGTCAGTAAGGGTAACGTCACCGTCCTTCCCTATCATCATCGTTGACCGTGACGTCCGGACTGTCTCTCCCTAACAGGTGACCTTAAAAGTGCATATATATGTCATGATAGAAGGAAGTAGGATTGACAGACACATACCACTCTCACTATCTTGACAAGATGAGTAACCTTAGTTATACACTTCTTTGAAACCATAACTTCGTGTGGCTGGATACCGAAGCATTAGTCACAGTAAGTTATAGTCACGATGTGTACTTAAGCCCTCGCATCACGACAAGATAGTTACCCTTGGCGAAGGAAAAGAGACCATACATTGCGTACTTGCTATAAATTTAACAACATGAATATAACCAACAAACTAAAGATCGTCAAACAATATAAATACTGTCAATACTGTCTGGCACACAGTTATAGCTCAGAAAGATGTCACAAGTGTCACCAAAAACACCATACTCTCTACATTACCATGCACTTGTCAGGCCAACACGAATCATCAGTACTAATCCAGAGGGTAATCTGCTCCAGTCAACAGTTTAACGGCCAACTATAATAGTAAAAATCAAGCTCGGTGGCGATTGTCGTGATGTACGTGGCATTATAAATCCATCACTTGAAACTAGCCAAATCGCTGAATTCCTAAAAACCCGTTATCATCTCCCGCTTGAAAGGTCGAGCTCCCGCCGCACTTGCAAGATCACCTTTAAACCACACTTCGTCAACAGACCGGTGGTCGTTGTTAATGTTTTAGTAACGAAAGAGTTACCACAATTTCCAAGGACGATGGAGTTTGATGGATCAGTTGCTGAGCCCTATAAAAATCTGCATCTGGCGGATCCTAGATTTTATATCTCTTCAGAGGTCAACCTGATTCTCGGCGCAGACGTCTACCCACATATCATTAAGTCGGAAATTCGACCACCCACACTCACCTCACCGATAGCCTAGGATACCGTATTAGGCTGGATCCTAATAGGGAAAGTTCGCCGTTCATGAGTTACAAGTACATAATACATAACAAACTTTTATTAAAATTTTGAACATATGTATAATATTATTCCAAATTATGAATCATTTCAAAAACAAAACATGAATTTCCTATAAAAATACTTTAAAATATGAAAACTATATTTTATATACAAATTATAATTATATTTTTAAGTAATTTTTAAAAACAAACATGAATTTTACTCATAATTTTTTCCAACACTGTTGTCATTCTTATTTATACTTTATATCTTTTAGTTTGTCAAGAAAAACAAGCCAAATCTAAGCTCTTAATATTAGCATAAATCCTTGAAATTTTAATATTTTGCAATTCCAATTTGCCTTAAAATTCTTTGAATTTATTTACAATTGAATTTGGGTTAATTAGTTAAATAGGAACTTCCACTCCGTCCTTTTGTGGTTTTTGCGTAACCGCAAGGGGCAGGAATGTTTAAGCCTAGAACATTAAGTTTATATATTTACATTAAACTGCACTTAATTTTTTTTTGCCCCAAGTGTACTGGAAGTAGTGTAAATTTGGTGGTGGTTTTTAATTCTCTATTTTTTATTCTCTCTGCTTTGAATTCGCAGTAGACTACTTTGTATTTACATTATTAGCATAAAATTGAAATTGTCAAAAATCAATCAGCCAGTTGACCAGCGACTATCAAAGAGGAAGAAAGTGCATCATCATAAAAATAAACAAATAAATAAACTTGCAATATATCAACAACATAGTTTGTTTTTCTCCTTTGGATCTTTACCGTTTGGTTTGTGTTACATACATATATACCTTATATCTTAAATACCCTCCACCAGCAAGCTACCTTTTATTAAATCCCATTTAACTATTTAATCTTTAGATAACTTGGCAAAATTTTTGTTTCCGTATTGAGGGTATTAACATTTATGCATATGTAAAACTAATTTTAATTAGGTCCAAAAAAATTTATATTAATAAACCAGTTCGAAAACATTTTAATAGAATGATTTATCTATAAACAGAACATACTCATTTTGAATTTTATCCGGATATAATCATTTAATGGCGAATTAGGTGGTATTAAGTGATTTTCAGAAGTATACCTTACATAAGAACTAAGACAACTTATGGACCGATCCGGAAAAAAATTTCGTAGAATGATTTATATGTATATACAAAATACACATTTATGTCGAATTTTATCCCAATAACTTTGATTTTCAATGTGCATTTGAGTAATTTTCGGAAATGGTCTTTACATGAGAGTTGTGACCAATTATCGACCGATAAGATAAGTTATTCGATGCAGACCTCTAATATGTATAGGAGCTATGACCTTACAGAAATCAAGATATCTTTATTTGATAATGAAATATGTGCGTTTGAGTGATTTTTTTGAAGTGGACCTTATATAGAAGATATTACCATATATAGACCAATCCGGATTTATATGCTCACAAAACATATTCAAGTCGTACTTTATCCCGATAGTTTTATTATTCAAAGAAATATATGCGTTTAAGTGATTTTCGTAAGTGGACCCTCTATGGGAGCCTAACCGGAAAAAATTTCGTAGAGTGATTCATATAAAGACAAAACATATTTGTGTCGAATTTTATTTAGAACTAGCTATACCCAGTGCGCTTTGCTACCCTAAAAGGAATATGTATAAATAAATACCAGATTTATTATATGTTACTATATCCATAAAAATTTGAATAATATAAGATTTTCCAAGATGCACGAAATTTTGTATTTAATTCATATATGTTGTGCCACCCATTGAAAGTCCGCCCGTTATGCTCTAAATGTTCATGAATTTCAAAGTTCTCCATGTAAAATTTGAAGATTCTAGCTCTAATAGTTTCTCAGATATACGAATTTTTCTATTTGATTCATGTGGTGGCTTCAAGACCCCCCAGATGAAAGTCCACTTTTTTTCCTCCAAAATGTTCAGATGAATATTTAAGTTCTTCGTGCGAAATTTGAAGAATTTAGTTCCATTAGTTTTCCAGATAAATGAATTTTTGTCTTTAATTAATATGGGAGGTGCCGCTCCCCTCATGGGTAGTCCGCCAATTTATTACCCAAAATGTTTAGATGGATGTTAAAGTTTTTCGTGCAAAATTTGAAGATTCTAACTGTAATAGTTTCCAAGATAAAAGTATTTTTGTATTTAATTTATATGGGAGGTGCCACGCCCCCTAATGATAGTCCGCCTACTTTTGTCCTAAATAATTATATTGACACTAAAGTGGCTCCGATAAAATTTGAGGACTCTAACTGTTATATTATCTAAAATATACGTATTTAATATTTTCTTAATATAGGCGTGGCTCCTCGCCCACTTGGAATTTCAAAATAAAAAGTAACCTATTCCAGACATACAGCAATACGCTGTGAAAATTTGAATAAAAACGGTTCAGCCGTTTAGTAGTCTATAACGTTCAAAGATACAAACATACAAAAATATAAACATACAAACAAACACACATTAATTTTTATATATATATAGATAAGAATATACAATTTTTTGTAATTACTTCACGTGAGAGGCACCAAAATTAGGGACTCTAGATGTTATAGTTTTCTAGATATACAGATTTTAATAATTAGATTTTAGTATTTACTTCATATGGGAGGTGGCACGCCCGCTTTTGCTGAACTCCCTATTTTTGTCCAAAATATTTGTACTTAAACAAAAGTTACTTGTACAAAATTTGGGGACTCTATACATGGGACCTCGCACATTTGAAATTTAAACATAAAAATCAATTATAACTCCTTCCAGACATACAGGAAGATATTGTGAAAATTTCAAGAAAATCAGTTTAGCCGTTTAAACTGATTAAATAAAAAACCCACTTAACGATTTGGAAAATTCTAACTATAATAGTTTTCCAGATTAACAATATGTTACATATGAGAGATGCCAAGCAAATTATTTCAAGTTCGCCAATTTCTATCTATCTATGAAAAATTTGTATTTAATTCATATATGTGGTGCCAAGCCCCCCATTGAAAGTCCGCCCGTTATTCTCTAAATGTTCATGAATTTCAAAGTTCTCCATGTAAAATTTGAAGATTCTAGCTCTAATAGTTTCTCAGATATACGAATTTAATTCATGTGGGGGCTTCAAGCTCCCCGGATGAAAGTCCGCCCTTTTTCCTCCAAAATATTCAGATGAATATTAAAATAATTTGTTCAAAATTTGAAGAATCTAGTTCTATTAGTTTCCCAGTTAAACGAAATTTTGTATTTAATTCATATGGGAGGTACCAAGTACCCCATTGGAAGTCCGCCCGTTATACTCTAAATGTTCAGATGAATGTCAAAGTTCTTCAGTAAAATTTAAAGATTCTAGCTCCAATAGTTTCTCAGATATGCGAATTTTTCTATTTTATTCATATTGGGTCTCCAAGCCCCCCCAGATGAAAGTCCGCTCTTTTTTCCTTAAAAATGTTCAGATGAATATTAAAGTTCTTCGTGCAAAATTTTAAGAATTTAGTTCTATTAGTTTCCCAGATAAACGAATTTTTGTTTTTAATTAATATGGGAGGTGCCACTCCCCTCATGGGTAGTCCGCCAATTTATTACCCAAAATGTTTACATGGATGTTAAAGTTCTTTGTGCAAAAGTTTAGGAATTTAGTTCTATTAGTTTCCCAGATAGAGGAATTTTTGTATTTAATTAATTTGGGAGGTGCCGCTCCCCTCATGGGTAGTCCGCCAATTTATTACCCAAAATGTTAACATGGATGTTAAAGTTCTTCGTGAAACGAATTTTTGTATTTCATTTATATGGGAGGTTCTTTGTGCAAAAGTTTAGGAATTTAGTTCTATTAGTTTCCCAGATAGAGGAATTTTTGTATTTAATTAATTTGGGAGGTGCCGCTCCCCTCATGGGTAGTCCGCCAATTTATTACCCAAAATGTTAACATGGATGTTAAAGTTCTTCGTGAAACGAATTTTTGTATTTCATTTATATGGGAGGTACCACGCCCCCTAATGCTAGTCCGCCTAATTTTTGTCCTAAATGGTCATATTGACACTAAAGTGGCTCCAAAAAAATTTGAGGACTCTGACTGTTATATTATCTCAAATATACGGATTTTATATTTTCTTAATGTGGGCGTGGCTCATCGCCCACTTGAAATTTCGAAATTAAAAAGTAGCCTATTACCTATTCCAGACACGCAGGAATACGCTGTGAAAATTTCAAGAAAATCTGTTCAGCCGTTTAGTAGTCTATAACGTTCAAACATACAAACAAACACACATTCATATATATATATATATATATATATATATATATATATATATATATATATATATATATATATATATATATATATATATATATATATATATATATATATATATATATATATATATATATAACTTTATTTGACAATGAAATATGTGCGTTTTAGTGATTTTTGGAAGTGGGACTTATATGGGAGCTATGACTAATAATGGACCGATTCGGGAAAAAAGTGGTACACTGAAAATAATCCATGCCTAATATACACGAAAAATGTTGTACATTGTACGAAATGCTTCGCACCACGAAATTCTTTCGTAATATCTACGAAATTGTACGAAATATTTTAGTAAAATACAAAATAATTTTATATAATTTTAGAAAAAAAATTTGTTCATTTTGCGATTTTCTTTAAAGTAATAAATATTTTAGTTCTTTTAAAATAATTATTGTATATTTAGAAAAAGATTGCGAATTAACAAAAAACTAATTTTTTATGTTTAAAAAAAAAATCATAAAAAATTTTACAGGAAATTAGGCAGCTAATTTCCTGTAAATTAAAAATTACGTTTAATTTAACTCCCTTAAAATTAAGAAAATAAAAAACAAAAAAAAAATCGTAACAAAATAATTTTTTGTGAAATCAGAAATAATTCTTGTATATTACTAAATAATCTTGTTACGAAAAAAATCGTTACTTTCGTTAAATATTACATGCCTTAACGAAATTATTTTTGTAAAAGAAAACAATGTTTCTTAATATATACGAAAAAAGATATTACGACAGGTTTTCGTACTTTCGTAAAATTAGAAAAGGGGTTGATTAAACAATATAAACAAAAAGTAGTTACGAAATTTTTTTCGTAAAGTTAAGCATGGATTATTTTCAGTGTTGAATGATTTATATGTACACGAAACATATTCAACTCGAATTTTATCACAATAGCTTTATTCATCAATGGAATATGTGCGCTTAGGTGATTTTCGGAAGAGGACCTTATATGGGAGCTATGACTAATTGTGGACCGATTGGTATCTACGTTGATAGTATGATTCCTGCCCATATTATATTTGCTTGTAAAAAATTTTGTGTTGATACCGATATATTTGAGGGAGTTATTAACGATAAACTAATTTCCGGGAATATATACCTTTGTATGGGGGCTATGGGAAATATTGGATCGATTGTAAAGATTTTGAACATAAATGATCACTGCCCCGAAAAAATAATGTCTGACAAAATTCGTCGAAATATCTTTGGTAGTTTCTGAGAAAAGTTCAAAAGAATTAGGAAAAAAACGTACTTTTTTTCAAGGTAGTCTGAAAAAAAGGTAAACAATTTGCAATATTTAAAATAAAACTATTTGTACCCTACCCCCATCTAATCAGATATATTTATTTTTATACCCTCCACCACCATTAGTGGTGATAGAGGGTATATATAAGGGCACTGGCACACGTTCAATATATATTGATCAATATGGATCAAGACCCATTTTAATATACTGATGAATAACTCGGGTATGCTACACGTTCAATATTTTTTTCTTCAGTATTTGCTATATTTTATGGTATACGAGTCGGCGGATGATTAAACGAATACCGCGAAAATACCGAAATAACAAAAATTTTGAAAAAAGTAATTTTCTTTTATATTTTTTTAACAATTTTTAAAACAATATTTCATTTTTATTTGCTTTATTTTATTTTTTTCCAAATTTTAAAAATTTATCGTGATTGATATCACAAAACATGCTACACATTCAATAATTATCACGTGATTCATTATAAATATTGATACGAATTTTGGATTTCAGAAAATTGGGGTTTTCTGTGATATGGAACACGATCCATCAATATTACATGCTACACGTTCAATACATATCACAATACAGCAAATATCACGATATATATTGAACGTGTGACACTGCCCTAAGTTTGTCGTTCCGTGTGTAACACTAAGAAATATTCTTCTAAGACCCAACAAAGTATATATATTCTGGCTCCTTATGAAATTCTGAGTCGATTTAGCTATGTCCGTCTGTCTGTCTGTGTAAAACACGCTCACGTAAAAACTAAGCAAAGAAAATCAACAAAATTCACCCAAAATATTTATTATTATCCCAAGCCGTTTGGTATTGAAAAACGGTTCACAACGTAAAAAGTTATGAGTAAAAATTTCAGACTAAAAGATAAAATTCGAGTTGAATATGTATCGTATACATACCAATCATTCCACCAAATTTTTTTCGGATCGGTCCATTATAGGTCATAGCTCCCATATAAGGCCCACTTCCGAAAATCACTTAAAAGCACATATCTTATTGCCAAATTCTATAAGGTCCACTTCCGAAAATCACTTAAGCGCATATATTTCAATTAATTCTAAAGCTATAAGAATAAAATTCGACACAAATATGTTTTGTGTACATATAAATCATTCTACCACTTTTTTCCCGAATCGGTTTCGTGTACATATAAATCATTCAACACTGAAAATAATCCATGCTTAACTTTACGAAAAAAATTTCGTAACTACTTTTTTCGTAATATATACGAAAATTTCGAGTATAATACGAAATATTGTTTAATAAACCCCTTTTCTAATTTTCCGAAAGTACGAAAACCTGTCGTAATATCTTTTTTCGTATATATTAAGAAACATTGTTTTCTTTTACAAAAATAATTTCGTTAAGGCATGTAATATTTAACGAAAGTAACGATTTTTTTCGTAACAAGATTATTTAGTAATATACAAGAATTATTTTTGATTTCACAAAAAAATTATTTTGTTACAATTTTTTTTTTTTTTTTTTTTGTTATTTTCGTAATTTTACGGGAGTTAAATTAAACGTAATTTTTAATTTACAGGAAATTAGCTGCCTAATTTCCTGTAAAATTTTTTATGTTTTTTTTTTAAACAACAAAAATTAGTTTTTTTTTAATTCGCAATCTTCTTCTAAATATACAATAATTATTTTAAAAGAACTAAAATATTTATTACTTTAAAGAAAATCGTAAAATGAACAAATTTTTTTTTTCCAAAATTATATAAAATTATTTTGCATTTTACTAAAATATTTCGTACAATTTCGTATATATTACGAAAGAGTTTCGTGGTGCGAAACCACGAAGCATTTCGTACAATGTACAACATTTTTCGTGTATATTAGGCATGGATTATTTTCAGTGTACCACTTTTTTCCCGAATCGGACCATTATTGGTCATAGCTCCTATATAAGTCCCACTTCCAAAAATCACTTAAACGCACATATTTCATTGTCAAATAAAGTTATTCTTAATAAAATTCGACACAAATATGTTCTGTCTTTATATGAATCACTCTACGAAATTTTTTCCGGATAGGCTTCCATAGAGGGTCCACTTACGAAAATCTCTTAAACGCATATATTTCTTTGAATAATAAAGCTATCGGGATAAAGTACGACTTGAATATGTTTTGTGAGCATATAAATCACTCTACCGAATTTTTTCCGGATTGGTCCATATATGGTAATATCTTCTATATAAGGTCCACTTCAAAAAAATCACTTAAACGCACATATTTCATTATCAAATAAAGATATCTTGATTTCTGTAAGGTCATAGCTCCTATACATATTAGAGGTCACAACTCCCATGTAAGGACCATTTCCGAAAATTACTTAAATGCACATTGAAAATCAAAGTTATTGGGATAAAGTTCGACATAAATGTGTATTTGGTATATATAAATCATTCTACGAAATTTTTTTCCGGATCGGTCCATAAGTTGTCTTAGTTCTTATATAAGGTATACTTCTGAAAATCATTTAATACCACTTAATTCGCTATTAAGTGATTATATCCGGATAAAATTCAAAATGAGCATGTTCTGTGTGTATAGATAAATCATTCTATTAAAATGTTTTCGAACTGGCCTATTAATATAAATTTTTCTGGACCTAATTAAAATTAGTTTTACCTATGCATAAATGTTAATACCTTCAATACGGAAAGAAAAATTTTGCCAAGTTATCTAAAGATTAGATAGTTAAATGGGTTTTAATAAAATGTAGCTTGCTGGTGGAGGATATTTAAGATTCGGCATAGCCGAATATAGCACTCTAACTTGTTTATACAAAAAATTTTACTGGTCTTCCTCACAACTCTCTAATAATGTATTCCGAGTTGATGCTAGCACCCAAAAATCAATTCTCATTTTCAAATATCAAATATCACTACAGAAGAAGGTTGCTTAACAAAAAACACTATCTCAAAATTTCGACGTATAGGAAAAAAATAAAAATTGTTAATTAACCACCGGACATAGCCCTTTCCAAAAATATATGTTTCATTCCATGAGCAAACAAAAAATATTAATTTGTTAACTTGGTAATTATAATTGATGAAATGTCAATGGTTGGGTCAAGAATGTTGGGATATCTTGATTCAAGATTAAAACAAATTTTCAAGACTACTCAGCCATTTGGAGTATATGTGGAGATAAATGGATTTTTAGCTCAAATTCATATGGAACGATTGTTGGAGGTGCATTGTGGGACTTATTCAGATTTTACGAATTAACGGAAATAATGCGTCAAAGGGAAGATTAAAGTTTTTCAAAGCTTTAAATAATATGGCTGTGGGATAAATGACAACAGAAAATATTGAACTTATTCAATCCAGAGTTGTCAATTCTAGTGATAATATACCATCCGATGCAATTCATCTCTTTGTATCTAATGCTGAAGCTGAACTTCATAACATTTTAAGGTTAAGCAGAATAACAACCGACGAATTTACTTCCAAATCATTCGACATAGTATAACTGGATTGTTTATCTGCTCAACGAAGAAAGGAATCAAATTATATCTATTTGAATTTCTTTTTAAAAATGACCACAGAAGAAGAAATCATACATTATAATATATTGTTTTCCGTTATAAGGATTTCTATATATTAATCTTATACAAAAATATAGAATTTCCTGAAGGAACATTTAGACAATTATTTCAGGGGATTGACGAATTAAAAAGAAGATTTTGGTTGGACATTTTAACCTTGTCGCAAAACTGCTAATAATGAATCTGAAAATACCATTAACACAATGGGATTTATATCTCTTTTAGAAAGAAGAAATCAAAAATAAATCACAGAACTTTGATTGGGGCATTTGCAAACTTCGGAGAAAATATAACAATACATACCATGACGGAATAGCAATAGGAATATAATTGTAATAAAATAGGTATATAATTGTAAATAATAAGATTTGTATATTAGTGTTTAGATATTCAATAATGTAATATTTTAAGAAATAATAAAAATATTTGTAAATAATTTTATTAGAGTTTATGTATATACTAAGCATAAGGTAATTTTAAAACATTAATATATCTTTGATTAATACTAAAGTATTTTATATAAGGTATATATTACTTTTAGTATTATTAATATTAATGTAAGTTGTATTAAGCAAATGTATAATTGTTAGTATTATAGTAAAATATATTATGTATATATAACTTATTATATAAAACACCATTAAGAATTAATAATAAAATAATTGTAAATAAATACATTAGTATTTTTTAGTGTTAAAGATTATTACCAGTGTGCTTTGCTACCCTAAAAGCAATATAAATAAAAATCTCTTTAACTTTCATATTTACTTTTCATGTGAGAAAACACTATCATTATACACAATTTTAACTTTGTATAAAAAGTATCACGACCATTATTTATGGTTCGTACATTCATTTTCTTAAATATTTATATGGATGTAAAATTTTTCCATATAAAATATTAGTGTTCTATCTTTTATAGATCCCAAGATATACGAATTTTAGTTTTAATTTATATGGGAGGTGCAACACCCGTTATAGCTACATAGTTCACCATTTTTTTCCAAATGCTCATAAAGAAATTCTAGCTGCAATGCTTTCCTAGACATACAAATTTTTGTATTTAATTCACATGGGAAGTGCCACGCCCCTATTTGTAATCCTCCAATTTTTACCCAAATAATCACATGGATGAAAAAGTTGTTCGTGCAAAATTTGAGGATTCTAGCTCTAATAATTTCCCAGATATATTCCCCAAATGTTAACATGAATCACAAAGTTGTTTGAGGATTCTAGCTACAATGACGTCCAACATAAATATATTAAAATTGTTTGTATTTATTTCATATGGGAAGTGCCACGCTCCCTATTGCTAATTCGACAATTTATTACCTAAATGTTCAGATGGATGACAAAATTGGCCGTGCAAAATTTAATAATCCTGGATCTAAGCGTTTTCAAGATATTCACATTTTTTGTATTTAATTGATATGGAAGGTGTCACGCCTACTATTTCTATTTTTTTTTTTTTTTTCATTTTTCCTTCAAATTGTTTATATGGATTTGAATGTTGCCCGTACAAACTTTTAGAATTTTATTCATATGGGAGGTGCCACACCCCTTTTTCTAATCCGCCAATTTATTACCCAAATGTTCACATGGATGACAAATTTGTTAGTGCAAAATTGTAGGATTCTAGCTTTAAGCGTTTCCTAGATATACAATTTTTGTATTTAATTTCTATGGGAGGTGCCTTTTTATACCCTTCACCTTCGTGAGAAGGGTATATATAAGTTTGTCATTCCGTTTGTAATTTCCAAAATATAATTTTCCGACCCCATAAAGTATATATATTCTGAATCCTTATAGATAGCGGAGTCGATTAAGCCATGTCCGTCTGTCTGTCTGTCTGTCTGTCTGTTGAAATCAGTTTTCTGAAGACCCCAGATAACTTCGGGATCCAAATCTTCAATAATTCTATCAGACATGCTTTCGAGAAGTTTCCTATTTAAAATCAGCAAAATCCGTTCATAAACAACGGAGATATAAGCAAAAATCCGAGACAACCTCTGAAATTTTCATAAAAAATAAACAACAACAACACTGCTTATTCATTGCATTTGTATTTTGTTTTTGTTTTTTTGAGTATTTCGTTTCGTATGTTTGGATGGCTGTGTGTTTCATTGCCTTGTGTATATTGTTTTTGTTTCTTGGTACATTCAATTTCGTATGTTTGGATGGCTGTGTGTTTCATTGCCTTGTGTATATTGTTTTTGTTTTCTTGGTGTATTGAATTCCCTATGTTTGAATGTCTGTTGGTTTCATTGCGTTGTGTATTTTGTTTTTGTTTTTTTCTGTATTTCGTTTCGTATGTTTGGATGTCTGTTGGTTTTACTGTCTTGTGTATTTTGTGTGTTTATTTCGTTTAGCGTTGTTGTTGTTCATTATGTTTTGCTATTGCTATAATAATGATAGTCGGGAAAATGAATTTTTAAATACACTAAGGTGAAGGGTATATAAGATTCGGCACAGCCGAATATAGCACTCTTACTTGTTCTTTCTATTTTTTCCTTAAAATATTCATATGGATGTAAAAATTGTCCATTTTGAGGACTCTAGTTGTACCATATTCCGAGATATTCAACTTTTAAGGAAGTGGGCGTGGCATCTCTCCCACTTGCAATTTAAAAGTATAAATTAGCCTCTTGTTTCTTCCAGATATAGAGGAACATACAGTGAAAATTTCAAGACGATCGCTTCAGTGGTTCAGCCTCCTATAAAGTACAAACAAACAAATAAACAAACATACATTGATTTTTATATATATAGATGTTTGGCCAATTGTGTGATAACTGTAACTAAAATTAGAACTCAATATCACTAATATTTGGTTAGGTTAGGCTAGGTTGATAGGAGGATGTGAACTTCATCAAATCCGAAGAAATACACCTTGGCCGCTATCGGGCCTGTTGTGCACTAAAATTCATGAAAAAAAAAATTGTTCACTGAATGTATTATTTTTCCATGTTCAGAAACTCAGTTTCCTGGACGTAATTCCTAAGAATTTTCCAATCAGTGTTAGTTAGGAATGTTATTTCCGGAAAAACATCACTTCCAAGACACTTGGATCTAACTTCGACGAATGCCTGACAGTGGCAAAGAAAGTGCTCCAGAGTTTCACTGTCCTCTCCACATGCTCTACATTCGTCTGAATCCGCACGTCCAATTTTGTATAGATGTGCACGTAATCCTCTGTGTCCACTCAGAATACGTACCATCATACTAACCTCAGTGGTAACCCAGAGTAAAGGTGACAAAATCTCCGCGGTATACCGCGAAACACCTTTTTCCTGATAGTTATATCGTACATCTCGCAGCTTATCCATCTGTTCCTTAGCATGTAGTTGATCCAGTTACGGAGCACTCGGTCAACATAAAACTGGTCTAGGGGTTGGATAAGGGTATCAGTGTGCACGTTATTGAAAGCGCCTTCGATGTCAATGCATACAGCTTGCTATCGAAAGATTCACCTATGTAGTGGACAACTTCGTTTAAACCGGTTTCCACCGATCGTCCCTTTACATAAACATGCTGCTTATATTTAAGGTCTTTGTATGGTATGCTGCTATTTAACTGGGGTATATGTCAATTTTAAGCATGCAGTGAATATCTGTGACAGATGTACGGAAACCAGTCCCGCCTCCATTTGGAAAAGTGCCGGGAAAATGCCATCCAGCCCTGCAGCTTTATAGGGATCAAAGCTCTTGATTACCCCTATAACCATGTCAGATGTAATAACTATTTCCGTGTTACCCTCCCCTTCCTCCAATATCGGTTCATCTATGTTATTCGATATACCGGGTGGGAAATGAGAGTACATTAGGAGTTTCATTGTCTCCTCCATATCCTCCAGCCTCCTGCCCGTGTCATCGATCATAGATTCCGGTTGGACATGAGTTTTGGATAGGAATTTTTTTGTCTTCGATACGTCATTTACGCTATCTACCTGTTCTTATATTCACCAAGTTTACTACGATACTCATCCCAGTATACTGTGGTCTTCTTACGCCGTGACCGGTTAAATAGTTGGCGAAGATTCTTCCCAAGGTTCCGGATCTCCCCAGTTACCCATGGTTTCTCCTGGACAGATCTCTGCTCCCGCAGAGGGCAGCTGTCCTCGAACGATTCAACCAGGGCACTTGTGAACGTTTTCACTTTGACATCTATATCCTCCTTATTTCGACATTGAAAAGTGTCCTGACCTAAACAGTTCTTTAGTAAGGTCCCGAACATTGTCCAATTAGTTTTAGACTTATTCCGAAACTTTATCGGTTTTGGTGGGGGCCGTAATAATTTGAATCTTATGTACCGATGGTCAGTAAAGGAGTGCTCGTCCGAAAATCTCCAATCCTGAATTTCGTTTATGAGCTCTTCTGAACATATAGTTATATCTAATACTTCTTCTCTGATTCTATTGACGAAGGTAGCTTTATTACCTAAGTTCGATGTGATCAAGTCTTTAGTATTAGGGAAATCCATAAGGGCTTGTCCCCTGCGATTGGTGTTTGTACTTTCCTCCAAGTTCTTTAGGGTGCTAACACATTGGTGAGATGCCAACCTCATCAACATCACGCCCATGCTGAACTCGCAGCTCTCGCTCTCTATTGGTTGTTTGTCCTTTGAAGCGATTGCATGGTCCACTATCTTATTCTTGACCAGGTCTTCTACTTTACTCTGTTGGTCTATTGGAATTTTGCCTGTCGGATTACCGGCATCGTAAACTGCATAGCAGAGATCGTCCCGATGTCTTCTTCTGGCAACTTTGGCGTAAGATGGCGGCTCTTTCCTTTTCCTTCCTCGTTTTTCGGGGTTTCTTTTGAGATACCGTTATCTTCGAGGTTGATTTCGCCGACGTGTTCGTCTGCGGAATATCTATCTTGGCGTTGTCATCCTTACTCGCTGGATTTTCACTTGAGGTTCCTTTGAGTGAAGTATGGCTTGGCTTCGACTGAGTATTAGAAGACGGGGAGCTCTTTTTCTTTTTAGGTTTATTCTCAGTTGTCAACTCCTCAGGAGACCTGATCCTTTTTGCCTCAGACCTTGTTTGAGAGTCCGATTTTTCCTTTGCAGTGTCGTGGGATTGACTAACTATGATTTCCTGAAGCATCTTTTTAACTTCATCCTCTGTGCTCCAGAAAGTCTTTTCTTTGTAATAGGTAGTTTAGCTATGCTATCAGTCACCTCTTTCACCATTTGCTCTACTTCAGCCCCTAAAATCAAGTCCGCTAATTTATTACACAAATGATGGCATGGACGTCAAAGTTGTTCGTGCAAAATTTCAGAATTTTAGCTCTAATAGTTTCTGAAATAAACGATTTTTTTTATATAATTCATTTGGGAGGTGCTTAGCTCTCCTTATGTAAGTCCACCCATTTCTCTCCCAAATATTCACATGGATGTTAAAGGTCTTCGTAAAAATTTTAAGATTCCAACTGCAATAATTTCCCAGATATATGAATTTAAGTATGTAATTCCTATGGGGGTGCCAGGACCCATATTGCTAGTCCGCCAAATTTTTGTCGTAAATATTCATGTCGATACTAAAGAGGCTCCGAAAAAAATTTGAGAACTCTAGCCATATAGTAGGGATATAGGAGAAACTGAAGGGGTTGTCAAACAAAATTTGTTATTCTCTTCACACAGACGAGTTCTGAGAGAATAAAACACACTAAACGCACTCACAAATCTTCAAATTTTCTTCGCGAAATTGCCACACTTTTAATGTATTTAATTCCCCGAAAATAATTTATATTTTACAAACGAAAAAAAATATTTTTTATTCTTTGACATTTCATTTTAATTAAGACTGAAAAAAGAAAAGTTGTAAATTTTCGTATTGGAAATTAAAAAAAGTATTTCACATACTTTTTTTCTTTGTCCATTAGTGCAGAAAAAAAAATAACAAAAAGACGTGTTTTAAGATGAAATATCTTCTAAAAAAAATAATTAACTAATATTTTCGTTCACTAGTATATGAAATACCAGTAATAATATACAAAAAATAACGTATCAAAAATGCATTTATTATTTAGTATCTTTTAAAACAACTGTGTTTATTTTTGTGCTTCTACTAATACATTCTCACCAGTTAGGTTTTTGACAGGGAACTTTGGTCTTTGACAATCCCTTTCGCCTATATGCTACTATATGGCTCTAGCTGTTATACTTTTTCAGATATACAAATTTAAGATATTTTTTATATGGGATATGCCACGCCCACTGTAGCTAGGCTGCCCATTTTGTCAACATATGGATGTAAATGTTGTTCATACAAAATTTTGGCAATCTAGCTGTTGTAGTTTCTAAGATATTCGACTTTTAATACTTGTTATATATGGGGGCGTGGCACCAGGCCTACTTGAATTTCCAAAACAAAAGGTTTTCAAGATATACCAGAAGACTGTGAAAATTTCAAGAAAATCGGTTCAGCCGTTTCGCCGTCTATAAAGTGCAAACAAACAGATATCTTCGGGATCCAAATCTTCAATAGTTCTATCAGTCATGCTTTCGGGAAGTTTCCTATTTAAAATCAGCAAAATCCGTATTTAAACAACGAATATATATATATATATATATATATATATATAAGCAAAAATCCGAGACAACCTCTGAAAATTTCATAAAAAAATAAGCGACCACAACACTGCTTATTCATTGCGTTGTGTATTTTGTTTTTATACCCTCCACCACCATCAGTGGTAATAGAGGGTATAACTAAGATTGTCGTTCCGTGTGTAACACCAAGATATATTCTTCTAAGACCCAACAAAGTATATATATTCTGGGTCCTTATGAAATTCTGAATCGATTTAGCTCTGTCCGTCTGTCTGTCTGTGTAAAACACGCCCACGTAAAAACTAAGCAAAGGACATCAACCTAATTCACCCAAAATATTTACTATTATCCTGAGCAGTTTGGTATTGAAAATCAGCAAAATCGGTTCACCACGTAAAAGGTTATGAGTAAAAATTTCAGACTACCTCGAAAAAATTACGTTTTTTTCCTAATTCTTTTGAAGTTTTCTCAGAAACTACCAAAGATACTTCGATGAATTTTGTCACATATTATTTTTTCAGGACAGTGATCAATTATGTTCAAAATCTTTACAATCGATCCAATATTTCCCATAGCCCCCATACAAAGGTATATATTCGCGGAAATTAGTTTATCGTTAATAACTCCCTCAAATATATCGCTTTCAACACAAAATTTTGTACAAGCAAATATAATATGAATATAAATCATACTATCAACGTAGATCTCAATCGGTCCACAATTGGTCATAGCTCCCATATAAGGTCCTCTTCCGAAAATCACCTAAACGCACATATTTCATTCATGAATAAAGCTATTGTGATAAAATTCGAGTTGAATATCTTTCGTATACATACCAATCATTCTACCAATTGTTTTACGGATCGGTCCATTATTGGTCATAGCTCCCATATAAGGCCCATTTCCGAAAATCATTAAAAAGCTCATATTTCATTGTCAAATAAAGCTATCTTGATAAAATTCGACACAAATATGTTCAGTCTAAATATGAATCACTCTACGAAATTTCTTCCGGATAGGCCCATAATTGGTCATAGCTCCCATATAAGGTCCACTTCCGAAAATCACTTAAACGCATATATTTCATTGAATTATAAAGCTATCGGGATAAAATTTGACACGAATATGTTTTGTATACATACAAATCATTCTACCAAGTTTTTTACGAATCGGTCCATTATTGGTCATAGCTCCTATGTAAGGCCCACTTCCGAAAATAACTTAAAAACACATATTTCATTGTCAAATAAAGTTATCGTAATAAAATTCGACATAAATATATTTTATCTAAATATGAATTACTCTACTAAAGTTTTTCCGCATAGGCCCATAATTGGTCATAGCTCCCATATAAGGTCCACTTCGGAAAATCACTTAAACGCATATATTTCATTGAATTCTAAAGCTATCGGGATAAAATACGACATAAATATGTTATGTGTACATTCAAATCATTTCACCAAAATTTCGGTCCTCTTCCGAAAATCACCTAAACGCACATATTTCATTCATGAATAAAGCTATTGTGATAAAATTCGAGTTGAATATCTTTCGTATACATACCAATCATTTTACCAATTGTTTTACGGATCGGTCCATTATTGGTCATAGCTCCCATATATTTCATTGTCAAATAAAGCTATCTTGATAAAATTCGAAAATCGCTTAAAAGCACATATCTTGTTGCTAAATAAAACTATCTTGATAAAATTTTACACAAATATATTTTGTCTTTAGGCTCATAATTGGTCATAGCTCCCATACGCATATATTTCAATTAATTCTAAAGCTATAAGGATAAAATTCGACACAAATATGTTTTGTGTACATATAAATCATTCTACCACTTTTTTCTCGAATCGGACCATTATTGGTCATAGCTCCCATATAAGTCCCACTTCCAAAAATCGCTTAAACGCACATATTTCATTGTCAAATAAAGTTATTCTTAATAAAATTCGACACAAATATGTTTTGTCTTTATATGAATCACTCTACGAATTTTTTTCCGGATAGGCTCCCATAGAGGGCCCACTTACGAAAATCACTTAAACGCATATATTTCTTTGAATAATAAAACTATCGGGATAAAGTACGACTTGAATATGTTTTGTGAGCACTTTACCGAATGTTAGCTCCTATACATATTAGAGGTCTGCATCGAATAACATATCTTATCGGTCGATAATTGGTCACAACTTCCATGTAAGGACCATTTCCGAAAATTACTCAAATGCACATTGAAAATCAAAGTTATCGGGATAAAATTCGACATAAATGTGTATTTTGTATATATAAATCATTCTACGAAATTTTTTTCCGGATCGGTCCATAAGTTGCCTTAGTTCTTATATAAGGTATACTTCTGAAAATCATTTAATACCACTTAATTCGCTATTAAATGATTATATCCGGATAATATTCAAAATGAGAATGTTCTGTGTATGGATACATAAATCATTCTATTAAAATGTTTTCGAACTGTCCTATTAATATACATTTTTCTGGACCTAATTAAAATTTTACATATGCATAAATGTTAATACCCTCAATATGGAAACAAAAATTTTGCCAAGTTATCTAAAGATTAGATAGTTAAATGGGTTTTAATAAAAAGTAGCTTGTTGGTGGAGGGTATTTAAGATTCTGCATAGCCGAATATAGCACTCTATCTTGTTTTTTTTTAGTATTTCGTTTCGTATGTTGGATGGCTGTGTGCTTCATTGCCTTGTGTATATTGTTTTGGTTTTCTTGGTGTATTCAGTTTCGTATGTTTTAATGTCTGTTGGTTTCATTGCGTTGTGTATTTTGTTTTTTTGTGTATTTCGTTTTGTATGTTTGGATGTCTGTTGGTTTTAATGCCTTGTGTATTTTGTTCTTATGTGTTTATTTCGTTTAGCGTTGTTGTTGTTTATTTTGATTTGCTATTGCTATAATAATGTTATAGTCGGGAAAATAAAATAAATTTAAATATTATAAAATTGACATTTTTGAAATACACTATGGTGAAGGGTATATAACATTCGGCACAGCCGAATATAGCACTCTTAATTGTTATATGTAGATTTATTAACTACAAGGAATGTTTATTATATTTGACCTATACTCCTATATAAAGCCTCATTTAGAAAATTTGTTTTTTATCAATAAATTGCTTAAATACTCTGGAATTAAGGTAAATTTCAACATAAAAGATTCTTTATGAAAAATAAAAATTTTTAAAATATACTCATGGTGTAGGGTATTATATGGTCGGCCATGCCTGAATATAATTTCCCACTTGTTAATCATAACTTTTTACGTCGTGAACCGGTTTTTCAATACCAAACTGGACCGGATAATAAGGAATGTTTTGGGTGAATTTCGTTTTACACAGACTCTGTCTGTCTGACGGACATAGCTAAATCGACTCATTTCATAAGGATCAAGAATATATATACTTTGTTGGGTCACAGATGAATATTTCTTGATGTTACACACGGACAAAGTTATATATACCATCTATCACCACTGATGGTGGTGGAGGGAATAAAAAAAATTCTATATGATATTGATTGGATGATACGCACATTTCTATGTTCACTTTTTGAATAACTGCTACACAGTGGTATAGGAAAAAAAAAGAGGGAAATAATTCGGTAACTTCTAAACGGTTAATCCGATTTTAATGAAATTTGGTGTGCACAAAGAGGAGGTGTTGTCGAGTTTAGGTTTTGAATTTGGACCTTATAGGCCAACCAGGGGCCCGGCGGGGGGGTCATCAAATTAGGACACCTCGGCTATGTTAAATTTTTAAAACGATCCTATTTCTTCATTTGAGTTCCGATTTAAAAAAAATTTATACTTTTTGGAAAGCTGACTTTACATAAAGTACGATAAATGAAACAAAACCTAAAAATTTTTGATACCGAGGGGACCAGGTCCATCCAAAAAAACCCTATTTTTATGGAAAATTAAATTTTGAGCAAAAATTCTCAAATCGCATAGTCGATATCAAATTATAGTGACCTGTTTTATATGACCCAATATGTTCTTAATCATTTTGTAACGGGTTTCGATAACCCCGCCCCTGGTATGGATATAATAGGCAAAAAACTAAAAAATCCCATTTTTGGGATTTTTTAAAACTTTTTTGGGAATTGAATTTGGACCTTATAGGCCAACCAGGGGCCGGCGGGGGGTCATCAAATTAGGACACCTTGGCTATGTTAAATTTTTAAAACGATCCTATTTCTTCATTTGAGTTCCGATTTAAAAAAAATTTCGTATATAGAATCTCCTCATCGAGCACTATAAAAAATGTTGTCATAGCAGTAAATTATCTCTTATAGTTTAGGAGATATTCGCATTTGAAAATTAAAATTTTAAAATTTTTACCGTCCTTACTTTAGTTTTTTTTGATAATAGCAGGTCCAAATATTCCCGATTTTCGCCATTTTGTTTTATTCGCTTAACAACAAGTTTATATATCAAGCAGTGAAAGAATTATGTAAAAATCATGACTGAGTCCAAAGTTATAGGCATTTTAATTTAAAAAATTAAAAAAAGGCGATTTTTTGTCATTTTTTTGGGAAAAAAGTATCTTTTTCTTTTTAAGTTATCTAAAAAGTTTCTAAGAAGATGTATATAGAATTTATACTTTTTGGAAAGCTGACTTTACATAAAGTACGATAAATGAAACAAAACCTAAAAATTTTTGATACCGAGGGGACCAGGTCCATCCAAAAAAACCCTATTTTTATGGAAAATTAAATTTTGAGCAAAAATTCTCAAATCGCATAGTCGATATCAAATTATAGTGACCTGTTTTATATGACCCAATATGTTCTTAATCATTTTGTAACGGGTTTCGATAACCCCGCCCCTGGTATGGATATAATAGGCAAAAAACTAAAAAATCCCATTTTTGGGATTTTTTAAAACTTTTTTGGGAATTCCGGGATTTCTAATAAGAAAATTCGAAATTTTGATTTAATTTTGGATTTTAAGTAAAAAAATCTACCTAACTGTAAAATTTCATCAAAAAATATTCATAAATAAAATTTTTATTGCAATTAGAAAAATTTGTATCTTCGCAAAAACTGAATAAAAAACATTTTTTAATTTTTTTTAAAAAAAGTATTCCGCGAATTTTTTAATTTTCAAAAATTATATACAGTTTTGAAAAATAGACAAAATTACCTTTCCATTGATATATATGCCTACCTAATGTTTTTTAAGTGACAAATTAATTAGGGAAAACTCAACATCTTTTAGAAAATTTGCCTAGCACTATTATTTTCATCCATAAGGTTAACTCTTAAATTTGTTACAAATAAAAAAAAATGGCGAAAATCGGAAATATTTGGACCTGCTATTATCAAAAAAAATAAAGTAAGGACGGTAAAAATTTTAAAATTTTAATATTCAAATGCGAATATCTCCTAAACTATAAGAGATAATTTACTGCTACGACGACATTTTTTATAGTGCTCGATGAGGAGATTCTATATACGAAATTTTTTTTAAATCGGAACTCAAATGAAGAAATAGGATCGTTTTAAAAATTTAACATAGCCGAGGTGTCCTAATTTGAGGACCCCCCCGCCGGGCCCCTGGTTGGCCTATAAGGTCCAAATTCAAAACCTAAACTCGACAACACCTCCTCTTTGTGCATACCAAATTTCATTAAAATCGGATTAACCGTTTAACCCTCTTTTTTTTTTCCTATACCACTGTGTGCTATAACACCAAATTTCTAGGCTAAATATAAAACAACATAAACCGGTTTTCAAGAAATTTGGCAACATACAGTGTTTAATACACCAAATCCGAATAAACACACCTATAGCACTAATTTCGGGCCTGTTGTGATCTTAATAAAATGCAATGACCTTTTTCCGTTCACTTTTTGTTACATTTATAATGCTAAAGATCATGATATACATATAATTCTCATAGTATATTAAATATTATAAATGCATATGGGAGGTGCCAGTCCCACTATTGGCTTTCAGTCTATATTTGTTTTAAATTTATACTTTTTGTATACTATATAATACAGTACAATACTTAAGAACTCTAATTGTTATAGTTTCCCAGATTAATTATTTTTTTCATTTCTGACGTATCATGCCTACTACCTTATACCAAAAGTTGATAAGGACGCCAAAAATTACTTATGCAAAATTTGAGAACTCTAGTTATAGTTTCATAGATTTAATAATTTTACATATTTAAAACATATGGAAGGTACCACGCCCATAATTGCTAGTTCGCACATTTTCCCCTTAAGCATTTGCGTAGATGTTAATGTTGCTTTGGTAACATTTCAGAACTCTAGCTGATGTCGTTTCTCATACATACTTTTAATATCAATTTTTATATAGACATGGCACCTCGCCCCCTAAAGATTCAGAAAAAAGTGTCCGACGAGAAATACTTCAACAACCTCCGAATATTTCAAGAAAATCGTATACTCCAAACAACGTTTATATACAGAAGATGTGTTATAAAAGGTTCCTTTCAGTATATTGTATTTTTACACACTTATAATATGTACCACGCCTATTAAATATTATTACCATTCCATCGATATTGTAGCTCATTTAATTTTCTAGTCACATTCCAAATTTCACAATTCTACGTGCTTTCTAAGTCGAGTTAAACACTATTGCGCGCTAGATTAGGCATTTGGTCCACTGTGCGACCGGTACTAAAGGTAGCACAGCCTCTAGATGCGTTACAACAAAAGTACCTTTTAAAGAACGCAAAATACCTAAAAGTCCCCTTTTATAGGTTCTCACTTGATCCGGGCTCTACATGCTTATTTCATGTTTCTAGGTTCGATATTATAGAAAATTCTAAAAGCACCTTTTGAAGAACAAAAAAGTTCCCACATAATCCGGGTTCTACATACTTAATTTCCTGTTTCTAGGTTTACTATTATAGAAAATTCAAAAAGGCCATTTTGTAGAACGAACAAGTAAGAGTGTTATATTTGGCCATGCCGAATCTTCTGTACCCACTATCAAATTTTGTGCCGTAAAATTGAAGTAGTTAAATTTTGGAAGGACTTCTCATTTATTTGATATTTACTGAATTTTAATATTCGAAATTAATATAGACATCAGAGTTATTTTCGGAATATTGCCTTTAGAGAGATTTTTGTTGCTATAAAACTTGTTTATGATAAATTTCACCACTACATTGCTATTATTAAACCAGTTGTGAGCGTTGAAGTAATTTTCTGATCAATTATGAACCGAAAATTACGTAAACGCTAAGAGAATTAGCGTTTACGTAATTTTTGTATGGGGGTAGGGTCAATTATAAAACGATCCTAAAAAAATTTAGTAGAGATTTTGGCTTGTATGAAACATATTTGTGTCAAGTGTCTTCACAGTATCCGTTCCTTTAAGGCAGTACTGAGAGTTGAAGTAATTTTCTGAAGGGGACCTTATATAGGGGCTAGGGTCACTTATGTACCGATCTTTATAAAATTTGACATAGACATTTAGATACCTATAAAATATATTCATACCGAATATTACCGCTATAGATGCTTTTTTATTAATTTTTGAAGGGGACCTTGTGTAGCGCTTAGTGTCAATTATGGGCCGATCCTTATAACGTTTTACAAAGAGATTTAGGTTTCTATAAAACATGTTAATACCGAATTTCACCACTATATATGCTTCTTTTAGACAGTTATGTGCGTTAAAGTCAATTTCTGAAGCGGACCTTATATGACGGGTAGGGTCAATTATGGACCGATTCTTATAAAATTGTTGGTTCCTATAAAACATGTTTATGCCTAATTTCACCGCTATAGATGCTTCTTTTAGACAGTCATGTGCGTTAAAGTCATTTTCTGAAGGGGACCTTATATGGCGGGTAGGGTCAATTATGGCCCGATCCTTATAACGTTTTACAAAGAGATTTAGGTTTCTATAAAACATGTTAATGCCGGATTTCGCCACTATAGATAATTCTTTTAGACAGTTATTAGCGTTAAAGTTATTTTCTGAAGGGGACCTTATATGGCGGGTAGGGTCAATTATGGCCCGATCCTTATAAAATGTTACAAATAGATTTAGGTTCCGATAAAAGATGTTTGTGACGAATTACATCGCTATACCGCTTTCTTTAGCCAGTTATGAGGCTAGGCGAAATCGTGGACTAATATCGCCCATTTTCAACTCTCCGTTTGAACTCTATCGTGTTTTCAAAAGACAGACAGACGGACGGACATGGCTAGATCGTCTTAGAATCTAATAACGACCCAGAATATATAAACTTTTATGGCTCTTAGACGAATATTTCCATGTGTTACAAACGAAATGACAAAAACAATATACCCCCATCTTCTTTGATAGTGGGTATAAAAATGTTCACATTCATTTTAGTGTTAACCCGTTATAGAGATGCTATTTAATTATGTTGTATATATTTGAGCTCATTGACAACCTGAGACTTAAACCGCATTATAATTTTTTAAAAATCTTATTATTTTTGTATACCTAGTAACATTTCTGTATATAAAAACTATATGCGTCCTGAATTTTGTATAGATATAATTATTTGGTAAAGAGTAATATACGTTTAAGAGATTTTCTGAGGGGGACTTGTGAGAGAGTCATGACAGAATATGAACCGATCCAGAAATTTTATAAAGAAATCGATATATATTTTGAAAGAACATTTTCCGGGAATGTGTACATTTGTATGGAAGGTATAGGAATTTGTCCGTCAATTTTTAGCAGGGATCAAGTTTTTTTATAGAAACAAATATAAGATGATTTTCATGGAAATATATTGCACAGTTTTGTGAAAATTGATTGAGGATTGTAAAAAAGCTTAATTATTTCGGAGTTTTTTAATATTTTTAAAACCCGGTTAACCGGTTTTAAGAATATTGATAAACTGAAAACTGTGTTTTTGAAAATACATACTTTTCGATAGTACTGAAAACCGGTTTTTGAAAAAAAGGCGAATAATCGATCCCCTAGTATGTATTCAATGAAGTAAACAATATTTTACCTGTACCTAATATGTATTTTACCTGCAGTAAACTGAATGTATCACAAAAGTAAACGTTGTGACCAATAGAATTTCTTATTTCAAATTTCGTAAATAAGGGAGGAGCTATAATTCTTTAGAATTAGTACTAAAAGTAATTTACTACTACATAAAATATTGCGCATGGCATTTAATACTTTTAAATAGAAACCAGTATATAATTATTTGTATATCGGCTTGGCATGTAAATTTTGATATTTCCCAAGCTATTAAAAATATAAATAAACTCAATAACGGTTTTAGTGAATTCGTTCTGATATGTTTTCAAAAATTTTTTTTTATTGATTTTAAATTATCTTTTGTAACACATCGAAATATTGGTTTTAGAAACAGTACCCCATTTCTGTAAGTTTTAGCGAGGAGTGCAAAACAAAAAATTCCATCGTTTCTCGATTTGTGAGCAAAAAGTGTTTCTGTAATTTAAAATTTTTAATAAAACATCAAAAACAGGTGGCGTGTCTTAATGTCCAGTGTCAACACACTAAATTCAGTCATACTGTGCATGGCCGTTATGGCAATTTCAAAAGTGTCACAATGTCTATGAGCAATGCTACATACCGAAGTCCCGCTATCCAAACCACTTTTTAAAAGGAATCCAAAATGCAACATATACCAAATTTAGGAGCAATTCTTTTCGGAATAAAGCTGAGAACACACGATTGCCAAAAATGCTCCAACCTGCACAATTTTTATTGTGCTAAATTGCAGCAAAATGCCAAAATTGCACCAATCAAATTCTCTACGGTTACACGATTGCTGTATTATACCCTTCAATTTATAGAGATTTTGTGAAATCTTTGCATTTCTAGAAAATCAACTGTTCAGTCAATTGCAAGATTTTGTGAAATATTTCACTATTTGGTTGACTTTGTAGAAATTTCTACTTTTGTGAAATATATTACTATTTAGTTGACTTTTTAGAAAATTTGTAAGATATTTCTTCTACTTTGTGAAATATATCACTATTCAGTTGACTTTTTAGAAATTTGCAAGATGTTTCTACCATATAGTAGGGATATAGGCGAAACAGAGGGGGTTGTCAAACAAAATTTGTTATTCTCTTCACACAGACGAGTTCTGAGAGAATAAAACACACTTGAGAGAACTAAACGCACTCACAAAACTTCAAATTTTCTTCGCGAAATTGCGAGGATATTAGCACTTAATAGTTTTTCTTATCACTTAAACTTAATATTTATTATTTTTTTCAACACTTTTAATGTATTTAAAACCCCGAAAATAATTTATATTTTACAAACGAAAAAAAAAAAAATATTTTTTATTCTTTGACATTTCATTTTAATTAAAACTGAAAAAAGAAAAGTTGTAAATTTTCGTATTGGAAATTAAAAAAGTGTTTCACATACTTTTTTTCTTTTGCCATTAGTGCAGAAAAAAATAACAAAAAGACGTGTTTATAATATGTTTTAAGATGAAATATCTTTTGAAAAAATTTAATTTACTAATATTTTCATTCACTAGTATATGAAATCCCAGTAATAACACACAAAAAATAACGTATCAAAAATACATTTATTATTTAGTACCTTTTGAACAACTGTGTTTATTTTTGTGCTTCTACTAATACATTCTCACCAGTTAGGTTTTTGACAGGGGACTTAGGTCTTTGACAATCCCTTTCGCCTATATGCTACTACTATATGGTTTCTAATTTTTATAGAGATTTTGAGAAATCTTTGCATTTTTTTTAAATTTGTTGACTGAATGTAAGACTATTTCTGACTGTTCAGTAAATTGCAAGATTTTGTGAAATATTTCACTATTTGGGTGACTTTTTAGAAAAAATCGTTGACAAATTAGAAGATTTTGTGAAATATTTCACTATGCAGTTGACTTTTTATAAATTGCGAGATTTTGTGAAATGCACATTAAAAAATTGGTAAATGCGAACTTTATATGATCATTTTAAAATTCTTACAGAATTTAAATTTCTTTTTCCATGTATTTATACTAAAATCCCGAGATTTTTCGGGATTATCCTAATCCCGAACCCCGGGCTTTTTCAAAATAAATCCCGGGATTTGCTTCAAAAAAATGTTTTTATTTTCTCTTTTAAGCCGTAACTTTCATAAATTTGCAAATTACGATCCTTTTATACCCTTCACCTTCGTGGGAAGGGTATATATAAGTTTGTCATTCCGTTTGTAATTTCCAAAATATAATTTTCCAACCCTATAAAGTATAAATATATATTCTGAATCTTTATAGATAGAGGTGTCGATTAAGCCATGTCCGTCTGTCTGTCTGTTGAAATCAATTCTGAAGACCCCAGATATTTTCGGGATACAAATCTTCAATAATTCTGTCAAACATGCTATCGAGAAGTTTCCTATTTACAATCAGAAAATCCGCCCATAAATAACGGATATATAAACAAAAATCCGAGACAACCTCTGAAAATTTCATAAAAAATAAGCAACAACAAAACTGCTTATTCATTGCGTTGTGTATTTTGTTTTTTTTTTTTATACCCACCATCAAAAAATGATGGGGGGTATATTGATTTTGTCATTCCGTTTGTAACACATCGAAATATTGGTCATAGACCCACAAAAGTATATATATTCTGGGTCCTCATTAAATTCTAGGACGATCTAGCCATGTCTGTCCGTCTGTCCGTCCGTCTGTCTGTCTGTTGAAAGCACGATAGAGTCCGAATGGAAAGAGCTAGAGGGTTGAAATTTCACATAAATATTTCTTATAGGTAAGGTTTGTTTGGTATTGAAAATGGGCAATATCGGTCCACGTTTTCGGATAGCCCCCATACAAGTGACCCCTCGAGAAGCAGCTTTAACAGCCATAACTTGTTTAAAAATACGAATATAGCGATAAGTAAGTTTCTTATGATCCAAAATCACTGTGCAAAATTTTATGAGGATCGGTCCATAATTGACCCTACCCCCCATATAAGGTCCCCTTCAGAAAATGACTTTAACGCTCATTCCTGGCTTAAAAATTCTAGTATATAGATGAAATTCGACATAAGTTAGTTTCATACGAGTCAAAATCTATCTAAAAAATTTTATGTTGATCGGTCCATGATTGACCCTACCCCCATATAAGGCCCCCTTCAGAAAATGACTGCAACGCTCATTAATTACTTAAAAATACGAGTGTAGCGATGAAATTCGACACCAATATATTTTATACGAACCAAATTCTGTCTACCAAATTTTATGAGGATCGACCCATAATTGACCCTACCCCCCTATATAAGGTCCCCTTCAGAAAATTACGTTAACGCTTATAACTGGCCTAAAAATACGAATATATAGATGAAATTCGACATAAGTAAGTTTCATTCGAGTCAAACGAGGTTTGATGGTGGGTATATAAGATTCGGCATAGCCGAATATAACACTCTTACTTGTTTTTTTTTGAGTATTTCGTTTGGATGGCTGTGTGTTTCATTGGGCGATTGTCAGACGAGAACGCACATTTTACAAAAACAAAATACATTGATTTCGAATTTTCGTCTTCTAGAAATATACTTTTATGTTACTTCCGGATGATAGTTAGAAGAATGCATCCATTTAGCTTAAACAAAAAACCATGACTGTTGAATTTTTTTCATCTGGAAGTATACCTTTTAGAGACTTCTGAATGAGAGTTGGGTGAGAACACACATTTTACAATAACAAAATACATTGTTTCCTAATTTGTATCTTCTTGATTTGTATATTTATGTCACTTTTGGAAGACAGTTTGAAGAGTGTTCACATTAAAGTTGTATTTTATTCATCTGGAAGTGTGGATTGTAGTCACTTCTGGACGATTGTCAGACGAGAGCACACATTTTACAAAAACAAAATACATTAATTTCTAGTTTTCGCCGTCTGGAAGTATAGTTTTAGGTTACTTCCGGATGATAGTAAGAAGAGTACAAAAACAAAAAAAAATATAAATACTCCGTTTTTTTAGCGTGAACGCGAAAAAAATTAAAATAAATAATGCAGAAATTTTGCTAAGTTCAGTGATGTTTTGTGTTTTGTCCAGTCATGTTCAGTTTTAATTACTAATTGTAAAACTTAAATTAGTTATTGAATTTAATATTTATAGAAAAATAGTGTAATTAATATATTGTGAATATTAAGCAATAAAATACAATATGACAGTGTTGTGTTAAAAGTCAACTGTTTATAAACATTTAAGAAGGTTTTGTTAATTGGTGAAGTTGATTAAATATGTACCAAAAAGTAATTATCTTCAAGGATTATGTAAATAAAATTAAAAAGTAAGTTGTCATATTTTACATTAAAATACTATTTTAGGAATAAGTTAACAACTCTAAACGGCTTCCATTTCCATTATTTATAAACGAAGTCTTATATGTTAAATTAAAAATGTTTGTATATTAAATTTCGTCTCTCTCTTAATTGGTTTAGGAGTTATAAGCATTTAAAGACTTTTTCAAGTTGTACGTTTCGGCTTTCATTTGATGAACATTGCATTTTTAACCTATTTAGATTTATTTGAGTTAAATCTTAACTTTCAATATTTTTTAAACTATTTGCGCGTTTAGATCCTGTTTCTAGATTACGTATGATTACTTTGAGCTAAAATTTTATTTGTTTCATTATCATAACAAAAAAATACATTAAAATTGATACTAATATTCTTAAGTTTTTGAAAGTGTAACTCTTTAATTAGAAGAGAGCAAACAAAAAATAGTATTGCAGTATTAGTATCAAAAGCAATATCCCGTTTAGGGTCGTTAAGGTGTTTCTATCGTTAGTGACTGTAAATAATTTTAAAAATAATCCATGACTTAGTAATTTCAGATCTCTATAGACGGTTTAATTCCAAGTTATTTAAAAAATGTTCATGAAAGGTAATGTTTTTATTGATTCAAAACAATAAATAAATAAATTAATTAATTTTTAATTATTTTTTTTAGAAAGCAGTAACCCCCTATTAAAATACTTCTAACCGAATTAAAATATAAAAAAGGGATCTGGTAAGTTATATATGTCTTATTTCATCACGCGGTTCTATTAAAAATGTCGATTATTTGCAGAAAATGTAAAAATAGATCTGACCGTTTAAACTTTGGTGGGAAATGTTTTGATCGTAAGAGAATCCTATTTTTATTGTTTCCTAAAGTATAACAGGTAATTTCAATAAATACAAAAGTATGTATATTCAATATTAATTATAACATTATTTTTGTTTATTTCGTTGAAGGATTAATGTGTTCCAAAATATAACTCTTACAATTTGATGGATTGATCATAAAATTTATGAAGAACTACAAAAATATTTAAGGGTCCAACATTTTACAATTTTTGGAAGTATACCAGACAACAGTTGGAATATCAATACAGATTTCCTGAAAATTATCTTATTATAAGGTAATAATTATAAATTTTTGATACATATGTATGTACATTACACAGTGGTATAGGAAAAAAAAAAGAGGGAAATAATTCGGTAACTTCTAAACGGTTAATCCGATTTTAATGAAATTTGGTGTGCACAAAGAGGAGGTGTTGTCGAGTTTAGGTTTTGAATTTGGACCTTATAGGCCAACCAGGGGCCCGGCGGGGGGGTCATCAAATTAGGACACCTCGGCTATGTTAAATTTTTAAAACGATCCTATTTCTTCATTTGAGTTCCGATTTAAAAAAAATTTCGTATATAGAATCTCCTCATCGAGCACTATAAAAAATGTTGTCATAGCAGTAAATTATCTCTTATAGTTTAGGAGATATTCGCATTTGAAAATTAAAATTTTAAAATTTTTACCGTCCTTACTTTAGTTTTTTTTGATAATAGCAGGTCCAAATATTCCCGATTTTCGCCATTTTGTTTTATTCGCTTAACAACAAGTTTATATATCAAGCAGTGAAAGAATTATGTAAAAATCATGACTGAGTCCAAAGTTATAGGCATTTTAATTTAAAAAATTAAAAAAAGGCGATTTTTTGTCATTTTTTTGGGAAAAAAGTATCTTTTTCTTTTTAAGTTATCTAAAAAGTTTCTAAGAAGATGTATATAGAATTTATACTTTTTGGAAAGCTGACTTTACATAAAGTACGATAAATGAAACAAAACCTAAAAATTTTTGATACCGAGGGGACCAGGTCCATCCAAAAAAACCCTATTTTTTATGGAAAATTAAATTTTGAGCAAAAATTCTCAAATCGCATAGTCGATATCAAATTATAGTGACCTGTTTTATATGACCCAATATGTTCTTAATCATTTTGTAACGGGTTTCGATAACCCCGCCCCTGGTATGGATATAATAGGCAAAAAACTAAAAAATCCCATTTTTGGGATTTTTTAAAACTTTTTTGGGAATTCCGGGATTTCTAATAAGAAAATTCGAAATTTTGATTTAATTTTGGATTTTAAGTAAAAAAATCTACCTAACTGTAAAATTTCATCAAAAAATATTCATAAATAAAATTTTTATTGCAATTAGAAAAATTTGTATCTTCGCAAAAACTGAATAAAAAACATTTTTTAATTTTTTTTAAAAAAAGTATTCCGCGAATTTTTTAATTTTCAAAAATTATATACAGTTTTGAAAAATAGACAAAATTACCTTTCCATTGATATATAACATGCCTACCTAATGTTTTTTAAGTGACAAATTAATTAGGGAAAACTCAACATCTTTTAGAAAATTTGCCTAGCACTATTATTTTCATCCATAAGGTTAACTCTTAAATTTGTTACATATATGGATGAAAATAATAGTGCTAGGTAAATTTTCTAAAAGATGTTGAGTTTTCCCTAATTAATTTGTCACTTAAAAAACATTAGGTAGGCATGTTATATATCAATGGAAAGGTAATTTTGTCTATTTTTCAAAACTGTATATAATTTTTGAAAATTAAAAAATTCGCGGAATACTTTTTTAAAAAAAATTAAAAAATGTTTTTTATTCAGTTTTTGCGAAGATACAAATTTTTCAAATTGCAATAAAAATTTTATTTATGAATATTTTTTGATGAAATTTTACAGTTAGGTAGATTTTTTTACTCAAAATCCAAAATTAAATAAAAATTTCGAATTTTCTTATTAGAAATCCCGGAATTCCCAAAAAAGTTTTAAAAAATCCCAAAAATGGGATTTTTTGGTTTTTTGCCTATTATATCCATACCAGGGGCGGGGTTATCGAAACCCGTTACAAAATGATTAAGAACTTATTGGGTCATATAAAACAGGTCACTATAATTTGATATCGACTATGCGATTTGAGAATTTTTGCTCAAAATTTAATTTTCCATAAAAAATAGGGTTTTTTTGGATGGACCTGGTCCCCTCGGTATCAAAAATTTTTAGGTTTTGTTTCATTTATCGTATTTTATGTAAAGTCAGCTTTCCAAAAAGTATAAATTCTATATACATCTTCTTAGAAACTTTTTAGATAACTTAAAAAGAAAAAGATACTTTTTCCCAAAAAAATGACAAAAAATCGCCTTTTTTTAATTTTTTAAATTTAAATGCCTATAACTTTGGACTCAGTCATGATTTTTACATAATTCTTTCACTGCTTGGTATATAAACTTGTTGTTAAGCAAATAAAAAAAATGGCGAAAATCGGAAATATTTGGACCTGCTATTATCAAAAAAACTAAAGTAAGGACGGTAAAAATTTTAAAATTTTAATATTCAAATGCGAATATCTCCTAAACTATAAGAGATAATTTACTGCTACGACGACATTTTTTATAGTGCTCGATGAGGAGATTCTATATACGAAATTTTTTTTAAATCGGAACTCAAATGAAGAAATAGGATCGTTTTAAAAATTTAACATAGCCGAGGTCCAAATTCAAAACCTAAACTCGACAACACCTCCTCTTTGTGCATACCAAATTTCATTAAAATCGGATTAACCGTTTAGAAGTTACCGAATTATTTCCCTCTTTTTTTTTCCTATACCACTGTGCATTAGACCGACTCACTCTGCATGGAAAGCAAAAACGTGTTTTTGTTACCCCTCTTAAAATTTACCTTGCTTTGTTTTATGATGATTCCCAAAATATTTTAAGTCTAGCGATGGCCGTTCGTAAGCTGGACCAAATTAAAAAAAGGTATTTTGGAATTATTTTTTTTTTAATTTTTGTTTCTTTTGAAACAAAATATCCAATACAGGGTATTGTTTAAAAGGTATTTAAAAGCCGCTTCCAATGATGTATTAATCATAAATAACCGTCTACTTATAATTGTCATATTCCAAAATATTTAATATTGTTATTATATAATTTTGGAAATTTTGCTCACCACTAGACTTGACTTCAAAAAACCGACTTTTTTGCAACCGGTTCAGCTCACGAACGGCCATCGATAGACTAGAAATATTTTGGGAACCATTATAAAACATAACAAAAAAATATTGAATTTAACATAAAGAATCGTGTTCCCATACGATATTTTCTTTAAAACCAGCTCATGAATGGACAACACTTAATCGAACATATTTTGGGTAACATCATATTACATAACAGCGAATATTTTGAGGGGGTAACTCATGCACCATTTTTTGTGAGTCGGTTTAATGTATGTACATATATTACTTTTTTAGATTAGTTGTTAAATCAATTATTTTTTCTACTATTTTAATTTCAATTATTTAATAAAAACTATAAAATTTCATTTTATTTAGATTTATTATTAAAGATTTTATCTTGGTGAGTATACAAATAGAAGAAGAGAATATTCTTCTTCTAGAAGAAGAGAATACTCTTCTTCTAGAAGAAGAGAAAACTTGTCTTCTAGAAGAAGAGAAAACTCATCTTCTAGAAGATAAGATAGTAACACTTCAAGAAGTGACTTCCTAGTCACATCTAGAAGAGTCTTTGGCAATACCTTACTTACAAGAGTCATCTAGAAGTTTCTTCTGCGGGTCTTCCAGAAGTATCTTCCACGTTACTCGTAGACGTTCCCCAGCTCGGCATCAGTTCTTCCCGACTGGTGACAAGAATTCTTATACTTCCGCAACATCGCTGGCGAGCTTTTAGCACGTTTGGAAGTTTCACACGGGTAACTTCCGCAATAGAAAATGTTTGTAGGGAAGGTAGCCTCGTCGCTACAACAAATACAACAATGCAAAAACAACAGGCGATTTGTTATTGTAAAATAATCCCATCTGTCAAAATAAACTGCATGCGGAGAATGAAAAAGCAACAAATAAACACAATAAAAATATGAGTTTTTAGCAAATATTTTAAACTTTAACTATTAATATTAGGCCCTTTATTATAAATTGCCAATAACTAAAGTTAGGAAATTATCGTACAGATAATGTGTTTTTCGTTATTACAATTCAACTTTAGCTAAAAGTGTCCGTTAGGCTAACGGGAAGATCACCTTACCTTTATCTTTTAACGTAAGCTTTAGGATTTTTTTTAAATATGAATGAAAAACAAGTAAGAGTTCTATATTCGGCTGTGCCGAATCTTATATACCCTTCACCATGATGTGTTAAAAACAGTCAGTACGAATTTTATTACAAAAAATTAAAAAATATCAATTGTATCCCATTTTATACATTCTAACTTAATCCGGGCTCTACATGCTTAATTTCATATTTCTAGGTTCAATATTATAGAAATTTCAAAAAGTACCTTCTGTAGAACGAAAAAGTACCAAAAACTTCCCTTTTATGGGTTCCCACTTAATCCAGGCTCCACATAATGTTTCTATGTTCAATATTATAGAAAAATTCTAAAAGTACCTTTTGTAGAACGAAAAAGTCCTTTTTTGTAGTTTCTTACCTAGTCAAGGCCCTACATGCTACATTTCATGTTTCTAGGTTCAATATTATAGAAAATTCTTTTTGTGTTCTGGCCTAATCCGGGCTCTACATACTTAATTTCATGTTTCTAGGTTCAATATTCAAAAAGTACCTTTTGTAGAACGAAAAAGTCCCTTTTTATAGGTTCTTACCTAGTCAAGGTCCTACATGCTAAATTTCATGTTTCTAGGTTCAATATTAAAGAAAATTCCAAAAGTACCTTTTGTAGAGCGAAAAAGTACCAAAAAGTCCCCTTTTAGGTGTTCTGGCCTAATCCGGGCTCTACATACTTAATTTCATGTTTCTAGGTTCAATATTATAGAAAATTCAAAAAGTACCTTTTGTAGAACGAAATTGGTACCTTTTCGTTCTACAAAATCCTTTTTTATAGGTTCTTACCTAGTCAAGGTCCTACATGCTAATTTCATGTTTCTAAGTTCAATATTATAGAAAATTCAAAAAGTATCTTTTGTATAACGAAAAGTACCAAAAAGTCCCCTTTTATAGGTTCTTACCTAGTCTAGGCCCTTTGTGTTTATAAAACAAGAATTACAATAACAAATAACAAAAAAAAATTACCGTTTGATACTGTGTTTTGTTTTAGTTTGTTTATTGTTTTGTATAAGCATGCATGTAAAAAGTGAAATTTTGAGGAAATTTTCAGAGGTGGTCTCAGATTTTTACTCATATCTTCGTTATTTATGGGCCGATTGGCCTGATTTTGAATAGCGTTCTATTCGAATCGTTTTTCCGATAGAATTATTGAAAATTCGGATCTCCCAGATATCTGGGGTCTTCTGAAAACTGATTTCAACATACACACAGACAGACGGACATGGCTAAATCGACTCCGCTATCTATAAGGATCCAGAATATATATATACTTTATAGGGTCGGAAAATTATATTATAAAAATTACAAACGGAATGACAAACTTATATATACCCTTCTCACGAAGGTGAAGGGTATAATAAATTCAATGTCATTTTTCATATGAAAAATATTATTAACGGCTAAAAGTATGCTACGGTTTTTGTATAATAAAAAATTATGTTGTAATAATGAAAATATTAAAGTTTACTTTATTCCTTACTTTAATTAAAGTTACCTTTTATTATTACGAACATTAAAGGCAAGTTGTAATAATGGCCCTTAATATATTAAATTAATTAAACGTGGGAGGCCTGATAATCATAACTATAACTATTGGGAAGACAAATTTTGCGAATAAAACGTGTTTTTTGTGAAGAATCTGATTTGGAACGTATGCCGGAGCAAAAGAATTTCTTATTTTATCAAGGGAGGAGCATAATAAAGACATTTAATCAAAATTGACCCAGAAACTTATGTATTTAAAAACATAATTTTTTCACTTTTTAAAATTTTTTACAACTTTTGTGATTTTTTTAATGTAAACAAACATGAATTTTGACAGATAAGATTGTAACAGCTGATGATCAGCTATGTGGACGAGGCTACCTTATTAATTGTATCATGTTTAGATGTCTGTTGGTTTTACTGCCTTGTGTATTTTGTTATACCCTACACCACTTTAGTGGGGAGGGTATATTGGATTGTGCTGATGTTTGTATCGCACAATAATATTGGTCCTATACCCACCTTAAAGTATACACAATCGGCTTAGAATCATTTCTGAGTCGATTTTGCTATGTCCGTCCGTCCGTCTATCCGTCCGTCCGTCCATGTAAACCTTGTAATCAAGCTACAGGTCGCAATTTTGAAGATAATACAATGAAATTTGGCACATAATCTTCTATTGTTTCCAGGAACGAAGCCTATTGAAAATGGTTAATATCGGTCCATTATTTCACCTAGCCCCCATACAACTGAACCCCCGAATAGGGCTTGTAAACCTTGTAATCAAACTACAGGTCGCAATTTGAAGATAATTCAATGAAATTATGCAGATGATCTTCTATGTACCGAAGACGAAGCCTACTGAAAATGTTAACATCGGTCCATTATTTCAGCTAGACCTCATACAACTGAACCCGACAAATAGGGATTTTAAATTTATAATTATGTTAATATACTCGCAATCTCGACAAAAAGCTGCAAAACCAAGTTCTGTACTAGCCTTGATGACTCTCATGAATTTATAATCATAGGGTCTCATTTGACCATAGCCCCTATACAAATCCCCCTTCAAAATTTGACTTAAATGTCCACAATTTTATTCAACAATAAATGGCTTAAGTATAATTCAAGGCAAGGTGCAATTCAAATTTTAAATTTTTTATTATGAAAACAAAATCACATTTCATTTTTGTAACAGGTGTAGGGTATTATATGGTCGGCCTCGCCCGACTATAATTTCTTACTTGTTTTTTTTTGTCTTTATTTCGTTTGGCGTTGTTGTTGTTGTTAATTATACCCTACACCACTTCAGTGAGGAGGGTATATTGGGTTTGTGCTGATGTTTGTAACGCACAATAATATTGGTCCTATACCCACCTTAAAGTATACCAATCGGCTTAGGATGATTTTCTGAGTCGATTTATAAAACTGAACCCCTGAATAGGGCTTGTAAACCTTGTAATCAATTTTGCAATTTTGATGATAATTCAATGAAATTTTGCCACATGATCTTATATGGTACCGGAGACAAAGCTTATTGAAAATGGTTAACATAGGTCCATTATTTCACCTAGCCCCCAAACCCGACGAATAGGGCTTTTAAATTCATAATTATGTTTAATATACTCATATCTCAACAAAAAGCTGCAAAAACCAAGTGCTATACTAGCCTTGATGACTCTCATGAATTTTATAATTATATGGTCTCATTTGTCCATAGCACCTACACAAAGCCCCCTTAAATGTCCACAATTTTATTCAACAATAAATGGCTTAAGTATATCTGAGGCAAGGTACAATTCAACTACAATGCGCTATTATGAAAACTAAATCATATTTTATTTTTGTAACAGGTGTAGGGTATTATATGGTCGGCCTCGCCCGACTATAATTTCTTACTTGTTTTATTTTGCTATTGCTATAATAATGATATAGTCGGGAAAATAAAATAAATTTAAATTTTATAAAATTGATATTTTTTAAATACACTATGGTGAAGGGTATAAAAGATTCGGTACAGCAGAATATATTGTTTATTTTTGATTTATTTGATTTTTGATTTACAAAACAAAATTCAGTACAGCTAATTTTATAAATATTTGAACCTTTTATTTTTTAAAGTGGTATAATACCATACAGTTGCGTTCAAAATAATAGGAGTGAAATTTTAAAAAATTGTATATTATTATATATATACAATATATATATTTATATATATATTTTAGTGAAAGATTTAGATTTTTAATTAAATATTTTATAATTTATTTATTTAACTAGTTCTCTAATTTTTATAATCGTTATTTTAAAAATTTATAAAAAAAAATAAATTTTTTTAAATTTATATACAAAATCTATTGTTTAAAATAATAGGAGTATACGATTTAAGTTCAAATATTTTTAAAATAAACACAAAAACGAAAGGACTTCCATCTAAAATATTATTAACTAATGTGTAGCTGTACAACATCAGTCA